>NC_057359.1:73169105-73471328 GCF_016509475.1 Prionailurus bengalensis | reverse complement strand
GGTGGCGCAGTCGGTTAAGCGTCTGACTTCAGCCAGGTCACGATCTCGCGGTCCGGGAGTTCGAGCCCCACGTCAGGCTCTGGGCTGATGGCTCAGAGCCTGGAGCCTGTTTCCGATTCTGTGTCTCCCTCTCCCTCTGCCCCTCCCCCGTTCATGCTCTGTCTCTCTCTGTCCCAAAAATAAATAAACGTTGAAAAAAAAAATTAAAAAAAAAAAAAAAAAAGAAAATTGAAAAACAATGATAACCTCGGATCTTCAAACGGTCACGAAAATTATTTAGTGTGGGTTCTCTGGTACTTTCTAGGCAGAGCTATTGTTGTCACCGTTTCTAAGCTTCAGTAACTTCCAGTAGACACTTGGTCTTCAAACTTTTTAAAAATTTTCTTTTGTCTTTTACAGTTGTTGGGTTTTTTTTGTTTTTTCTTTTTACATTTATTTATTTTTGAGAGAGAGACAGGGCACAAGTGGGGAGGGGCAGAGAATGAAGGAGACAGAATCCGAAGCAGGCTCCAGGCTCTGAGCTGTCAGCACAGAGCCCGACACGGGGCTCGAACTCACAAGATCATGACCTGAGCCGAAGTCGGACACTCAACTGACTGAGCCACCCAAGCGCCCCAATAGTTTTTTTTTTTTTTTTAATTGAGGCAAAACTCACCATCTTCTTCTTTCTTTTTACATTTAAGTTTTATTTTTTGTTTTGAATAGGTGATTACATTCATATGTTTTGATAATGATCAAAACAATATAAGAAGATATACATTGCAAAGATTCACTCTTGCCCCTAGCCCCATCTACCCCATCCCATCTCCCTCTCCTTTTAGGTAAATGCTTTTATTAGTTTCATATATATTCTTTTAATGTTTTTAATGCAGATGCAAACAAATAGGAATGTATATTCTATTTTTCCATCCTTTCACAAAAAATGGCATAGTATATGTGTTGTCCTCCATGCTTTTTACATTATGGTATATTTAACAGTATCTTTCTGTGTTAGTATACTGAAAGCTTCCTCGTTCTTTTTTTATCTCTAGATCGGGGTATGCCACTGTGTGGTTATGGTATATCTAGTCCTCTTTTGATGGACCCGGCTTTCTTTGATTATGTCCCTCTGATCAGTTAAAAAAATGAGAACATGCGCCTAATATATATCTGTTTACAAATTGTATAAAGTACTGTCCATCCCTGTAATAAATAAGTTTAATATCTTATGTTTTTAACCGCTTAAAATAATCCAAAAATAGAGGTTATGGTCATTTCTTTTTATGCCCAATAGATCATCATCTATATCCTCAGGGTATGTACTCTCCACTCTGAAGGCTGCACTTGAACAGATATAGAGGCTTCTAGCACAGGGACTAGTGTGTAGTCAATGCCAAGTCAGAGTTATATGAACCTGAATTGGAACAAAGAGCTCCTGTTTCCTTCTTTCCCCAAATCTTTTCTGAACATCTATTTGCTGAATTTCTCCCAGGGTTTTCAGAGGGTACTGTCATCTACAATGCCTCTTTCCCTTGATCTGTATATAGTTTTTCACCTGTAAAATGAGAAGAATTACGCCTGGTGGGAGACTTGATTGAAATGAGGTAATACATGTGGAACCCCTGTGTTCATTCCAACATACAGGGAATTATTTTTTACTGCTATTATTAATTGTGACCCGTGTGTGCTTTCTTTGGCAAGACATATTTAATTCTTACTTTGTAGAAGAAATAGTTTCAAATCAACATGGCAGGGGGGCTTACTGAAGGATTTGATTTAAGAGCCAAAGACATAGGACTAAAGTAGTGAGCCTTGATTATAGTGACTTTTGTGACTCTCTTCTCTTTTTAGAATCCTGATACAGTCAAAGCCAAGTTGATCTCTCGGATGGCTAAAATGGGCCAGCCCATGCTGCCCATCCTTCCACCACAGCTGGATTCCAATGATTCAGAAATTGAGGTATGACCCCCTGGCTCTGTTAGAATGAATAGTGCTAATATTTCTACCTTGTGTTCTTTTGGTTAAAATTATTACTTTTTCTGCCTGTAATCCAGAATCATGTGGAGAGCTTATATTCAAAACGATGCAGGTTAGTATTGGTACATGTGTTTCCACTGTGATTAGTACTTCCCCTCAGAAATGGAAGCCATCTCCTACATCTGCCACAAGAACAGGCAAGTTTTAAGTAGTCAGTTTAGCCTTCTTCTAGAATCTCTATTGTCAGTAAAAACCACGCTTGAGGCAGCATGGTGCCCAAACCATGAAAGATGCTCAATTCATATTGGTTGATTGAATGTCTAGATTCTCTTCGGACATGTTGGTGTTCCCACTGACATTACCTTTTGCTGCGGATCGCACTGTTTTGTCTTTCGGGTTTGTATATGGTGTGGTTGTTTTGAAGTTAAAAAGATTTTTTTAAATTTTTTTATTTATTGCTTTTGAGAAAGTGAGCAGGGAAGGAGCAGAGGCCGGGTGGGGGTGGGGGTGGGGGGGTTGGAGGATCCGAAGTGGTCTCTGTGCTGACAGCAGAGATCATGACCTGGGCCAAGACCAGACGCTTAACCAATTGAGCCACCCAGGCACCCCTGAATTTCAAGAATTTTATTGCAATGAATTGTATCAGTTTTTTCCCTATGTCTTTTGCTTTTGACATTATGCTTTGACATTATGTTTTGACATTATGTTTAGAAAGCTTTCTCACTTTCAGATATTATAAACATCACATGTGTTTTCTAAAAGTATTATTTCATATTTTGATCTAAGATTTTTATCCACCTGGAATTTGGTGTATGATATGAAAGTAGCTTAGTTCTAACTTAGCTCTTTTCCTGTTGGTCAGGTCCTTATTGAATAAAATCATCCTCTCTCAGTTGAACTGAAACACATAACAGATTGATTTTTAGGATTCTTTGACTTTGATATAAAACAAAGCAAAGGTGATGCTCTTGAAAAAATTTTCCAAAATAGGCTTTATTTTTCATCATTTTGTTTTATTTCTTCCTGGCAAAGCTCTAAGTAGTTTTGAAGTTCAAATTTTTTTAAGAGTTCTTTTTTTTTTTTTTAAGTTTCTTTCTTTTTTTTTTTTTTTTTTAAATTTTTTTTTTTCCCAACGTTTTTATTTATTTTTGGGACAGAGAGAGACAGAGCATGAACGGGGGAGGGGCAGAGAGAGAGGGAGACACAGAATTGGAAACAGGCTCCAGGCTCTGAGCCATCAGCCCAGAGCCTGACGCGGGGCTCGAACTCACGGACCGCGAGATCGTGACCTGGCTGAAGTCGGACGCTTAACCGACTGCGCCACCCAGGCGCCCCAAGTTTCTTTCTTTATTTTTGAGAAAGAAGGCACACAGGAGGGGCAGAGAGAGTATCTCAAGCAGGTTCCATGCTGTCAGCACAGAGCCCCACATGGGGCCCAAACTCATGAACTATGAGATCATGACATGAGCCGAAATTAAGGGTTTGTTGCTTAACCAACTGAGCCACGCTGGTGCCCCAGGCTCTCAGTAGATTTAATGTTTTAAAGGAGGATAGGATTTCTGGGGCCTCTTGTTATAGGTACTCATTGTAAATAATATAATTAACATAAATAAATAAAGCATTGTTTTCTTCAAAGGCAACTCAGTGTTCTGTTAGCTCTATTTTTTAAATTCCTTTCATTCTGTTGTTAGACATTTAGGTGGATTAGAGCTGCAGTGATGTAAAACTGTCATACTTTTCCAGAAATGCATAATACATTTTTGAGAATATGAGGGGACAAGGGGAAGTTCTAAAGTAAAAGAATGTCAAAGAGATTTCAGCCTTCGAACTGTAAGATAGCAGATCACAGTCACCATATTTTGTGCCCCAAGTTTGTCTTTTCCTTGTACGAATTGGGCAAATGTTCAGAAGATAATTTTGTGTAGAATTATAGTAGAGACCAACATTGCTTTGATTTTTATGAAAAGAAAGAATGGGGGAAAACACTCTAAAAAGAGACTCAGTGAACCCAATCTGTCTGATTTTAAGTGAGTACCTTGAGGTCTGTGGGGATTATTTGGCAGAAGAGGAGAGGCTATACTGTTCCCCGGGTTTCCTTGCAAGAGAACCCTGTTCTCTAGGAACACACTAGGTCAATTTTAAGGTAACTGCTCGCTTGGAAAATGATACATTCTGGAGAGCGGTCACTACAGCTGCTTTAGTCCCTAAAATATCAACAACTTAGAATGTTTGAAGAAATTAACTCTATTTAATTATTTGGTATGATTTATAGGGGGAAGGGATCTCCCACGGCCCACACCCTAAACTCTTGCCTTTCCTTCCTCTTCTTTGCCTAAAAACACTGGGGGTAAGCAGGTTTAGGGTAGACGATCAGCCTCAGTCTTCATTTAAGGACCCAATACATAGTAACCAAAATGTTTGTTCCTGTTTCAGGAAGTGAACACTGTGCGAGGAGCTGGACAGCCGGTGGCAACTCCATCCATGCAGCCCTCTCTCCAGCCAGCGCATCCCGTGCTACCGCAGATGACCTCACAAGGTAAGGAACCTCTCTGGCTCTGTGGCCTTGAATTAAGTCAGCACCAGAGTTATCATCCCTGTTCCTTACATTGTTAGGCTGCATTGTTTTAGTATTGAGAACCGGATTAGAGTGTAAAACTTGTCAGTTTGTCCCTGGGTGGGGCGTTTTCAGCCCTGGAGATGGATTTGGTCTGCCTGCTGTGTCTCCTGCTGTGGGATATTGCCAGTTTCGGAAGTGTGCACTCAGCTAAGGAGACACCCCCCTGCATGTAATTCTGTACTTCCCGTCAGCCGATGGGACCATAGGTCTGAGTCACATGTGCCCGAGACCCCCAGGTTCCTTGTGCCAGCCCGTTGCTGAGATTCCAGTAGAGTTGGTTTCAGGAGAGTAGATGAGGACAGTGGTCAAGTCCGGAGTGTGTTGTAGTATGTAAAGTTCTAGGCCAGACTTCTGCCAGGGAGGGCAGGATGGATAATGGTGAAAACTTTCTGCTTTATCTTAGCACCTCAGCCATCTGTTTCTGGACTCCAGGCACCTTCTGCTGCCTTAATGCAAGTTGCATCTCTCGATTCCCACTCAGCTGTGTCTGGAAATGCCCAGTCCTTTCAGGTAACAAGGTTTTTAAACCACATCAGTTATAAGCTGTAACTTACTAGGTTCTTGTCAGTGTCTTTTCACCTTCCTGCACAGATTGTACCGTAGCGATTCCCCACATCAGAATTTATCACTCTCCCCCTTCCTGAACCGCCACTATCTTATCTCTAAACCAGACAAAGGATCACCTACCTTACAGCTTGTTGTAAAGCAGAAATGTGAGAACAGGCAAAACACCCGGTACAAGGCCTGGCACATGGTAAAGGCCCAGTCAGTGTTTGTTTTCTTTCCTTTGCACATGTCTCCTTGAAGGGCGTATTCAAGTCCTCTGTGTTCTTTTCTATCTAGCAGCTGATAGGCTAACATTTTGCATTGTACTTAGCAGAACTGTTGTAGGTTGAGGGTGGAGTCTCTATGGAGACTCTTTCTCTAGTTATCTTCCAAAAGAGATCTCCTAAAGTAAGTTTTATTCTGTTTCACAGAAGGCAGTGACAGCAGTCTGTCTCCTCTACTGACATTTGCCAGGACAGTGGATTCTTTTTACTGCCTTGACATATTTGGTGGATAAAACATACCCCCAGTAATAAGAGGGCCTCACTTCCTTGGTGATCCATAGGGGAAGGGTAGGAGTGATGGCTGGTGAGCTAGGCCCCATTGGTGGGACAGGGTATGTCAAGAGTGAAATAAAGGCCCAACTTGCCCTCTCCCCACTGCCAAGTGGACAATTACTATCCTATAGCCTGAGTTTTTTGTTTGTTTTTGTTAATAATCGCTGGGTAGGTAGTTTATCTATCCCTGGAAATGAGCTGGATTTCCTTAACTCAAGGAAGAATAACCATCATCATTTAAATGAAAGCTACTGTTTATTGAGCATTTCCTATCTGCCAGGCACTTAACTTACCAGCTGTTAGGAACTTTACATATATATCACTTCGTCTAGTCTACACAACCACCCTGAGTGGAGTTATTATTTTCATTTTATAGTTGAAGGGACCACAGTTCAGGAGAAAATGAAAGCTCTTGGTCACAAGAGCATCAGAATCTAGCAGGGAAGAGTCATCCTTTGGAGACTGGTGGATTTACTTTGAAATCTCAATGAATACCTGTCCTGTGACCCCAGTGGAGCCTCAGCCATGTTTCTTTAGTTTAAAAATTTCTTAGACCATCAGTAGGCCCAGTGGCTGGGAGATGAATCCCTACTTAATTAAATCATACTGTCAGAGGACTGGGGAGGGACCTGAGACACACTTCCCTCACTTTCTGGGCAGGACTTTAGTGATCACGCACCACTGGATGACACAGATCACTCTCCTGCTGCAGTGCCTACCCAGTACCGAACTTGATCTACTCTGTCTCCACCCTTAACAAGGTTGAGTCTCCTTCCAGCTTAATCTCTTTATGCCATCAAAGACAGATTAAGCAGAAAAGAAAGACGTGAATGTTTTATAAACTGGCCATAACTTGGCATTTTCTCAGCCCTATGCAGGTATGCAAGCCTACGCTTATCCCCACGCGTCAGCCGTCACCTCCCAGCTGCAGCCCGCGCGGCCCCTGTACCCCACACCGCTCTCTCAGTCTCCCCATTTTCAAGGTAGGGAGCGGACCCCATGGTTTCTCATCTTCTGCTCCCCTTCCCCCCCGCCGCCAGCCCGTTTTCATATTCACTCCAATAGATTTCTTCCATTTTTTTCTTTTTGTTTTTTAAATAGCTTTCTTGAGAGGGGTGCCTGGGTGGCTCAGTGGGTTAAGCGTCCTGACTTTGGCTCAGGTCATGATCTCACCGCTTGTGGGTTCAGGCCCCGCGTCGGGCTCTGTGCTGACAGCTCAGAGCCTGGAGCCTGCTTCAGATTCTGTTTCTCCCTTTCTCTCCACCCTTCCCCTACTCTCTCTCTCTCTCTCACATAAATCAAGGATTTTTTTCAGTAAAATTACAGAGTTGTGCAACCTTCTCGGCAGTCCAATTTTAGAACGTTTCCATCATCCGCAAAAAACCTGTCATGCCCACTTTCTGTTTTGTTTTTGCATTTTCTCCTGCTAGCCCTTTTACATTGCTCTGTCAGAGTGGTTCTGCAGAGTTTATAAAAAACTGTAAGAGAATAACATGTTGGGGAAAATTGTGAGAAAGCATGGTGACTGGCATTCAGTATCTCAAATGGAAGCTACTTTGTTACCATTTTTAAATTATGAAAATAATCAGCTCTGATAAAAAAGTCAACACAAGAGTATAAAGTAAAAACTTCCTGATCTCCATCATTAATATCCCTGACCGTGGGAAACTGTTGTTAACAGTTACTTGGGTAACTTACAGGTATCTTTCATGCATGTACAAGTGTCGACAAAAAACTCGTTGGTATAAAAAATAAAACAATAAAATGTAAATTTTGTATTAAAAAACGAAAGAAAATGAAATGTACATTTTATGTTTAAAAACCAACACAAACTAAAACGTAAATAGCTGGAATGCTATCCTACCTTCTTATTCCGCAGCTTGTCTTAGGACAGCGGTAAGAAGAAGACAGCATATCCTACAACATAATTATGGTCCCGGAGTGGTAAGGGTTTCATGGATGCTACTGTGTCTGGAGCCCTGCCCCTTCTCCATCTGGGAAACCATCTAATCTCTTCTCCTCTGTGAAATGTTCCCTGCTTGTTAACATCCCTACCTTCTCTCCTCCCACAGACAGAACTGCGTATATGTGTCACCAAAGAGTTAATCTTTGCTTTTCTCTGTGCTCCTTTTGTACCTTGTACATGGTCCATCTCTTGCACTTAAAACACTCTGTTGTAATAATCTGTTTTCCTGTGAGTCTCCCCACCAGACTGTGAGCTCGCCAAGGGCAGAACCAGGTTTCATTCGTTGCTGAATCCCTGGTACCTGGTACGATGCCTGGCATGCACTTGGATGAGTGGAGAAGTAATCTGAGCTGTTAGTGCTATGGCAGACCAGCGTGGGCATCCTTGTGCCCTTGGACCAGACTGTCTCCCTCAATGCATTTTGCAGGAGCATAGCTTACTATTAGCTTTGGAGCCCTTTTCCTCTGTGTTCTCTATATCTTCTCCTGACAGTGTGAATCGCCTACAGCATTTCCCAGTATTTTTGAGATGTTAATTTCTTTCTTTCCTCTGCTGCAAGAGCTGTTGGTTTTTCCTCATACAGTCTCCTCTGCTCCAGTTTCATAAGGTTCTTTTTGGCTTATGTCTGTTTAGGATCCAGTGACATGGCTTCGTTTCTCATGACTGAAGCCCGGCAACATAACACTGAAATTCGAATGGCAGTCAGCAAAGTGGCTGATAAAATGGATCATCTCATGACTAAGGTGACTGAGTCAGGGTTGGGGCTGTGTTGAAAGTAGGGGAATGAACAGGGGGTGCAAATAGGGAGCAACCAAGACTACGGGTAAACTCTTCCTTGGTTTCCTGTATTCCTAGTAGTTAGTAGTTATTTTCCTAGAAGGTTAGTTTTTATTTTGGAATCCAGGTGGCAGAAGAAAACTAGCTTATGTTCAAGATTGTCTCAGAAACTCTTCAAAAAAGTAGTCAGATCTTGGGTAAGTTTTATTTCTTCATTTAAAAATTTCTCACAAAGTCCTTCCTTCCCCCTTTTGTAGGTTGAAGAGTTACAGAAGCACAGTGCTGGCAATTCCCTGCTGCTTCCCAGCATGTCGGTTACAATGGAAACCAGCATGATTATGGGCAACATCCAACGAATTATTCAGGTGAGAGGGATCAAGAAGAGAACACAGCCTGCGGGTCTTGCCCCCTTCTCTTTCAGGATGCACTACGCTTTAAAACCTCTGCAGCACAGATAGAGAGCTTGTGATAAATGCTGCACTGAGTTGGGAAATTCTGGAAAATCCATTATGTCCTAATTTGAGTCCAAGTGCCTCATCAATATAGAGTCACAAGAAAACTTTTTTTTTAGACTGTAGTTTGGAATTTTGCTTCATTTTATGTCCATGTATATGTTTAATCTATTGGGCATAGTGATTTGTATTCATCAGGTATGGTTTGATGTTTTAAATATTATATCTGTATGGACATAAGTTCTAGTTTTTTAATCTCAAATTTTATAACAGTGTTACCCGTCAGTTCAAGCTGATTCCCTTATATTTCTGGCACTTTTCTCTCAAAAACTCAAGTTATACATCGTATATTTTGAATTTAGGAAAATGAAAGATTGAAACAAGAGATCCTCGAAAAGAGTAGTCGCATAGAAGAACAGAATGACAAGATTAGTGAACTAATTGAACGAAATCAGAGGTAATGACAGGTACGGGGCACTGTCTAGGATGGACAGAGGGTTTCATTTGTAAATGCCCAAGTTAGATAAGCATGTTTGTTTAGTGTAGTTTATGTGTACTTCTGCTATTTGTTTCCTGCCTGTCATGTGAATTACTGTTTGTTTTCTGAGAGGCATTTTGGTAGAAAGAGCACAGTAGGCTGTGATATAAGGCAAACCTGTGTTTGAATCCAAGCTCTGCTCCTCTTTTGTTGTGTGGCTTTGTATATTTATTTATTCCTCTTGGCCATAGTTTTCTCATCTGTAAAAGTGGTGTTAATATGTAGAAAACCCTTAGGAATACTGTCAACTCTTCTCTCTTTTGTGTGGGCTGACTCTATTTCATCAATGAGAACTTCACTGATTTCCATATAAAGCCCAAACATTGTGTAATTTTTCTAGATCCTTCTGAAGATATTAGGGGGCTGGTCAGGGGAACATGTCATAGCATATAGCATTTCACTTAAAGAATCATTCTTCCATATTTCTCTTTTCCAGGGTCTCTTGATTCCCACTTGTGGGGGGATTTGGGGGGGGATAAGGGCTTTCTTCTCTTCCTTCCTCTTTTCTCTTTCATTCCCCCTCACCATACATGCTTCCAATTCCTCTTCTCTTCATTATGCAAGGCAATACCTCCAGCCCTGGTTCTTACCTCCAAACTTGATTACTGCAGATCTAAGGAAAACAAAAGTGCTTTCAGATTGTTTTTTGAAGTGTAGAGCAATGTTGTGAGCACTGATTGTGCCCGGTATATATTCAGTGCTCGATAAATGTCTTTCCCCCTATTTCATAGGTATGTTGAGCAGAATAACCTGATGATGGAGAAGAGGAACAACTCGCTTCAGACAGCCACAGAAAACACACAGGCAAGAGTATTGCATGCTGAACAAGAGAAGGTAAAGTAACAAGGGAGAGGAAAGCCCATCAGGATGTGTAGAGCTCAGGAGTGGTCCTGTGTACGGACTTACCGATCTACTTTTCAGCAAAAGTTTTTGCCATCATTGGGAAAAGAATTAGAAAGCATCCAACAGATTTTAGTATATCCACCATCCAGACTTCTGTTTTATAATATGCTTTGCAATGGGTTGACTCAAAAACTATCCTTGATCTTAGTAATTTGATTAAGGTGAGGATTACATCATTTATTAGAAAACGAAATTTATTCTGTTGACACAACAGAAAATTCTTATGCCACATAACAAACACTATGGTGAAATTTAAGGTTGGTTACTTTGTTCCTTCACCTGCGTCTGCTGGAGCATTTTGAAGTACTGCTGTTTGGCTTTAGTCAGTTCAGAAGTAGGAATTTTGACTGTTCCTGGAGTAGCTATAAGCAAGACTCTAGTGGGCCTTGGGCTGGGCTGGGCTGGTTCAGAAGCTCACTCCTCCTGTCTCTGCTCTGGCAGTACTGTTTATCCGGCATGGATTCCTCCTTGTTTGGGCTACCATTCCTCAGTTGGGAGCCCTTGACCCCGTTGTCTGTTACCTCAGGTTTAAGAAATGGTTTACATTTTCTATTTGAATGTTTCTTGGAAACTTGAAAAGTTGAGTTGAATGCATTTGATAACCTTGTGGAGTTTACCTCATTGGCTGATCATGATGAGGATTCCTTACTTACGTCTCATGTAATTTTTCATTCTTTGTGTTCTCTTAGCTATAGTATCCAGGGAAGAAATAGCTCCGACCTCTTAGCCTCTGATGAGCAGTGCCTTGCCTAGCACAGCCCCATTCCATCCTGATCCCGGTCCTTCCTCACTGCTACTTTCCACATCCTTTGTTTGTTGTGGCTGACTTGTCTGGCCTGGGTCAAGGTCAGCAGCCTATGACATTGGCATCACCAAACAGTACTGGGGTCACTTCACCACTCCCACTTGCCATACTTTTTATTACTTCTCCTTCCTCTACTTTTATTTTTTCTCTCCTTTACTCTTTCTTTTCTCTTTTCTTTCCTTTCCTTTTCTTTTCTTTTCTTTTCTTTTCTTTTCTTTTCTTTTCTTTTCCTTTCTTTTCCTTTCTTTTATTTTCTTTTCATTTTCCTTTCTTTCTTTGTTTAATCCATAGGCCTGGCAGGGACACCCAAACATGTTTGGTCTAGCTGTTAGACCTGTTATTCAGGTCTAAAATGATTACTAGAACTTCTAGATCAGTTGTTCCCAAATGCTAGTCTGGTTGCCTCAGAACCCTTGAGATGCTTGATTAAAAAATACATGTTCTTAAACTTCATCTTAAGATTCTAATTCAGGATATCTAGCCAAAAGCCAAATCTGAACTTTTAAAAAGCTCCTTTTGATTCTGATGCACAGCCAGCTAAGGACCCTGCTCTTGTTAGTGGTTTCTTTTACGGCAATTTCTGGACGTGGCAGCTGGGCACATTTGTTTTTAGTAATTTCACCATGTGATTCTCATGCTGAGTATCAGTAGGGGTGTGTGTGTGAGTTCCAATAAAATTTTATTTACAAAAACAGGCAGCAGGCCAGTTTGGCCCGTGGGTCAGGGTTTGCCAACCCCATGAGTTAGCTTATTAATCCACCCACGTGATTCGTATTGATAAACAGAAATGTCTGGCCCAGTGCCTGTAACTGGTAGATGTTCTGTCTGTAAGAGCAGAAACATTAGTAATAATAACAGTGGTAGCAGCTGCAGTATGTTAAGTACCCACCAGGTTCTAGGCACCCTGCTTCCACACATCGGAGAGCATCTCCTGGACTAAGGATCACAGGGCTTGGTGGGCGGGTACCAAGTACCACATGCCTCACTTGGCCACTTTTCTTCCAGGGAAACTTTCAAGGCTCGACTCTACCCGCTTTTCTTTTGCTCCACTTCTTTCTTACTTAGCAGTCGTCCCTGTGAAAATTCTCCTAAAGGGAGATAATTGAGGTCCTTTAATCCCTGGAGACAGTTCTCTGCCTTCCAACGCAGCTCAGAAAATTTTGGCTGAGTGCTCAGTGGATATTTGGTAAATGGAATTAATCATTATTATTATTTTTATTTTTATTTTTTTCTGTGACAGGGTTAGTATTTCCACATAAAACCCTGGACTAATGCAAGAGCTGTCGGAGGTCACTTGGTTTACAGAGGATCAAACTGCGACCCAGAGAGAGTCAGAGACTTGCCCAAGGCCTCACTTCCAGTCAGCTATGTCCTTTTTCCTTTTGGAAAGGACAATTGCCATTTTTCTTTGGTAGCTTTTCCTGCCTCTAACTTTTGAATGCTCTTTTTTACTTGTTTTTCTGAATTCTTGGTTCTCCCTGCCTTTGCTTTCCTTTCCTATTACTCATCCCTTCACTGTTTCCTCTGTGCACACATGTGTGTTTGGGTGAAAGTATTGCTTTTCATGCTTCTAACAGGCCTTTCTAGGTAAGGCCCTGAGCTAAAAAGAACTTTTGAGCGACCTTTGACTTCGCTTGTCCTTTGGTGAGGGAGGGACCACCCATCCCACTGCCTCCCCTCCAGGGACGTACAGCCCTTCCAGTGGTCTTAGCTGCGGTGAGTCCTTTGTGAATGGCCCTCGCTCTGATATCTGTGAACTCTCGAGCCACAGACAGACATGATGCTCTGTGGGTGCTGTGTGAGCTCAGGTCCCATTAGGCCACATGTGGCAGTACAGTGACTAAAACTTTTTTTCTACTTGGGGCAGATGAAAACCCCTCTTCTGTCTGGAATTTCTAGATACCATTGTCCTCTGTGTTTAACAGGTAAAAACCTAAGGCTACCACACAGCAGAAATAAGTATCTTAGAGCTCACTCCAAAGGTCTCATACTGTTAGAAGAAAAAATTATTTGGGCACTTACTGAAATAGTAAGGAAGACTTTATTCAACATTGTTGCAGAAGGAGAGAAAGATTGGGCTCCTCCAAATACAGTAAGGACAGATGGGGGATTTATAGCTAAGGAGCAGAGTGAGGGTCAGTGCCAGAAAATGACTCAGAGGAGACATCATGGGTAGGGGGATTCTTGGCTAAACCGACCTAGTAGGATTCTTGCTAATGACAGGCCAAGGACTGAGATACCAAAGGTCGAGGATGAAGAACTTGTTCAGATATCAAGGAGAGGGGTTGTCTCTGAATGGACATAGCAGGATTCTTGCTAAAACTAGGCTGGGCAGGCCACAGACAGGATGGGAGGCCAAGGTCAGGGGCTCAGAGGAGTCTGACTGAAGTTTGGTCAAGGAGAGAGTCTTTGTCAGGGGGTTCTCAATACTCATTCATAGCCTGTTTCTTTTTATTTTAGATACACTTTTAATTTGCTTTATTTCCCCCACTTTTAGGAGAGCCAGAATATCAGATTTTATTTTATTTTATTTTATTTTATTATTTAATTTTATTTTTTAAACTGTTAAAAATGTTTTATTTATTTTTGAGAGAGAAAGAGAGAGAGAGGGAGACAGAGCATGAGCAGGGGAGGGGCAGAGAGAGAGGGAGACACAGAATCCAAAACTGAGCTGTCACCACAGAGCCTGATGTGGGGCTCGAACCCACAAACTGTGAGATCATGACCTGAGCCGACGTCAGACGCTTAACCAACTGAGCCACCCAGGTGCTCCCAGAATATCAGGTTTTAAACATAAGCTAGAGGGGCGCCTGGGTGGCTCAGTCGGTTAAGCAGCCGACTTCGGCTCAGGTCATGATCTCGCGGTCTGTGAGTTCGAGCCCCGCGTCAGGCTCTGTGCTGACAGCTCAGAGCCTGGAGCCTGTTTCAGATTCTGTGTCTCCCTCTCTCTGACCCTCCCCTGTTCATGCTCTGTCTTTCCCTGTCTCAAAAATAAATAAAATGTTAAAAAAAAAATTGTAAATGTAAGCTAGAAAACCAGTAAAGGCTTTGGAAAGCTTAAATCTGCAGGGGTGCAGTGAATACCATAAGAAGGGACAAGTGACAGTAAGAAAGTAAACAACTTTCTTACAAGTAGATAGTACAGGAGGAGGAACGGGAGTAGCAGCGTAATAGTATAGGAGAGATGGTCCAACCACATCAATACTTCACTGTCCAAAATCAAGACTGGTCACCAGCCGAGCAACTGTTCACTGCCTTTCCTGTCATCTCATTTCTCCTTACTTTTATGGGAGCACATCAGTTCAGGTGATGAGACTGTGGTATTTGTCACTTGTTTACCATTCTGTTCTGTTGACCGTCCTCTTAATCATCACGCGTACTGCACAGACTATCATTAGAGGGCTCTCCAGGGTAATCACTGTGGTTTTGCCGGATGTTACTCGGGCACGCACACGCAGCTTCTCTTAGGCCAATCCAGGGCACCGTTTGCAATACGTCCAGCCCTCAGAAAAACTGAAACGTTTCCTTCTTTTGTTAGCTCTGTTCTTCCAAGAACCCCCAGCACAGTTGCTCTCATGTGGCTGAGCTTTCCATCGTAATACTGCCAGTGGTCAGGACCGCTAGGGAGAAGCTGCAAACTCACAAGTTGACAGTGTTGAAGGCATTCAGTTTAAATTTTAAAAGATCCTTTTCTTTTTAAAAAAAAAAAAAACCATACATGTTTATCCTAGGAAAGTTAGAAAACGGGCAGGGATACCATTTCTCACGTATCAGATTGGTAACATTTAATAGTAGGCTGTGGCTCTGTCCCCGACGTTTTCTCTCATAGCCCCGTTCTTGATAGTTGCGTGCAGGATAGATGTATCACAGTTTGCTTCCTCAAGCCCATTTCCCAGCATTTTATTTTTCCATTCTTTTGCAACTGGAAACAATCGGCAGTGAAGATCTCGTGGCAAAATTTTTGTAATTTTGCTGAATGCTTCCTAAGGACAGATTTCCGCAAGGGAATTTGTGGACCAGAGACGTATATTGAAGGCTTGATTTCAGTTTAATGCATGTTGAGGGTTAGCTCCCTTCCTGCCAGTTCAGTCAGCAGAGTGTGTGCGGTTGGGTCCTCACTTGGAGGCAAGGGACAGCCGTGTCTGAAGTGGCGTCATACTTTGTTACTATTCAGGCCAAGGTGACGGAAGAGTTAACAGCAGCCACCGCTCAAGTCTCTCGTCTGCAGCTGAAGGTGACCGCTCACCAGAAGAAGGAAGCGGAGCTGCAGATGCAGCTGACAGAAAGCTTGAAGGAGACAGACCTCCTCAAGGGCCAGCTCGTCAAACTGCAGGCAGAGCTCTCAGGTGCGTCCTTGGTGGAGGGGCTGCGACGTTTGCTGTTTAAACTTCAGGAATGAAAGTGTGGGGCACCTAGGTGGCTCATTCAGAACAGCACGTGACTCTTGATCTCAGGGTCGTGAGTTCAAGCCTCACGCTGGGGGTAGAGTTTACTTAATAATAATAATAATAACAATAATTATTATTATTGTTATTATTGTAAAAAGGAATTTAACCGTGTCCTTCCTCCCCATCCATTTGTCATGACGCTCATGAAGTTTGCTTGGGAGGGACTGAGGCAAAAATGAAAGTAGGCCTGTATCAACCTACACGATTGCTTGACATAAAGGACAACTAAAGAATGGACTACCCATCTGGATGGACCAGCCGCCACTCTTCTACTTTGTTTGGGCCAGTGTTGCCTTCAGTGCCTTTGAGTTAATGGGTTCCTCTAACTCGTGACTCATTGGAAGTTTAAGGAAGAAATGCTTCCTGTGGCGGTTGCCTTCTTGTTAGAGGGTGGATTCCAGCCCTTCAGTCTGGCACTCGAGGCCTCTCCAGCTTGGCCTACTTCCTCTTATGTTGCTCAGTTCATCTTGTCTCTGGACATCCTAACCAGCCTGCTGCAGCTTCAGCCCATCCTGTGGTTCTTGTCTTGTTTTTCCTCCATGCTCTTCCCTGGACTTGGTGTGTCTGCTGTCACCAATGTTTGCCTCTAATTCTCCAAAATTTATTCTTTCAGAAACTTTTCTGGTTGTTTTCCTACAACATTTGATTTCCTTTAAAATTCTTTACTTCTAAGTACGTTATTCTGACATTATCAGAGTTAGCCTTAGATCAGCACGATTTACATGTCCGTGTTCCCTCCTAGAATACAAGCCTCTGGAGGACAAGGATGGTGTCTTGCTCATCTTCGCTAAGTCCTTTTCTCCAAGTTCGTGTTAGTTCAATGCCTGGCACAAAGGTGCTGCTCAAGACACGGGCCTTGAATAGAAGATTTGGGAAGCCCAGAGTGCTTCATGCACCTGATTCATGCACCTCGGTGTATAGGAACAAACGTGGAAGGCACAGATGGGACCGGGGGTGGGGCATAGCTGGAGCAGCAGCAGAACTGGGAAGAAGCAAAGTTTGCTTGCCTGGAAAGAGCTAAAAACACTGATGTCAGTCATTAGAGTGATACCTTGAAGATACACCCTTTCCCTTTTAGAGTGTCCCCCGGGTGCACCTGAGGGACAGTCTTAGATTTGAATGTTGTACAGATGTCTTCTTTTCTGCTTTGGTGATACCCTAGGATGGTTACTTCTAAAGCGCCATAAGGGTCTCAAAAGTTTTCCCAACAAATGTAACTTTGAGGTGTTACCTTTTTAAGAAATATTACAAATAGCTTTATTTGAACATTTATTTGATGTTTTATGTTTTATTTTTTATTTATTTTTTTTAACTTTTTTTTTTTTTTCAACGTTTATTTATTTTTGGGACAGAGAGAGACAGAGCATGAACGGGGGAGGGGCAGAGAGAGAGGGAGACACAGAGTCGGAAACAGGCTCCAGGCTCTGAGCCATCAGCCCAGAGCCTGACGCGGGGCTCGAACTCCGGGACCGCGAGATCGTGACCTGGCTGAAGTCGGACGCTTAACCGACTGCGCCACCCAGGCGCCCCTATTTATTTTTTTTAATATTTATTTATTTTTGAGAGACAGAGTGAGACGAAGTGAGACTGGGGGAGGGGCAGAGAGAGAGGGAGACACAGGATTGGAAACAAGCTCCAGGCTCTGAGCTGTCAGCACAGAGCCTGACGCGGGGCTCGAACCCACAGACTGTGAGATCATGACCTGAGCCGAAGTCAGACGCTCAACCGACTGAGCCACCCAGGCGCCCCTTTATTATTTTTTTTAAAGAGAGAGTGTGAGCTGGTCGGGAGGGTGGGGGGGTGGGGAGAGAGAGAGAGAGAGAGAGAGAGAGAGAGAGAGAGAGAGAGAGAATCTTAAGCAGGTTCCACACTTAGCACAGAACCCAACACAAGGCTCCATCCATGACCCTAGGATCATGACCTGAGCTGAAATCAAGAGACTGAATGAGCCACCCAGCCGCCCCTGTCTGATTTTTTTTTTAATGTTTATTTATTTTTGAAAGAGAGAGAGAGGCAGTCTGCAAGTGGGTGAGGGGCAGAGAGAGAGGGAGACAACAGAATCCAGACGGAAGCAGGCTCCAGGCTCTGGGCGGTCAGCACAGAGTCTGATACGGGGCTCAAACCCATCAACTGTGAGATCATGACCTGAGCCAAAATCGATCGCTTAACTGACTGAGCCACCCAGGTACCCCCCTGTTTGATGCTTTAAAAGCAAACTCTTGGTAGAATGTCCCAACTACCAAGAAGGTTGGGAGTATCTTACCCGGCGATGAGACAGGGCCTGGACTAAAGCTAAATAAAGATCAGTTCAGTGTGTGGAGCCGATGACTGAAAGAGGATTGTGGCAGTGATACATGTCGCCAGTGGTTTCGGACTGCTTGAAATGTTTCCTTTCAATTTTGTGTGTGGAGAAGGTGACACACACGCAGAGAAATGAGCATGGGTCGGTGAGGGAGTTGGTTCGTGACCCGATACACCTTTTGCTGGTCAGTGAGTTGGTGCCAAAGGGAGTGAGAGGAAGGTGCTCACGGGGTTGAATTGGGAGACCTTGGGGTGCGGTTTGGAGGAGCGGCTGGGATGCCCCTGGTTGTGCGGCTAGTAGTCTCTTTGTCGTTATATCCCAGAGCTCCAGGAAACCTCTGAGCGAGCACAGTCCAAATTCAAAAGTGAAAAGCAAAGCCGGAGACAACTGGAGCTCAAGGTGACCTCCCTGGAGGAGGAGCTGGCAGATCTTCGAGCTGAGAAGGAATCTCTGGAAAAGGTGAGTTCTACAACTAAAGTTTCTCTGTTGGACCCAGGTGGCCAGGATCAGCTTTTAATAAACATTTTTATTTTCCTTTAAATATTAACAGTAGCATGTGTTCATTGTAACAAATACAAATAAGACAGAAGTATAAAATCAAAAATAAAATTTATCTTGTTTTCCTCTCCAATCTCAAGCGTTAGAGATAACAACTGTAAACAACGCATAATTATCCGTGCAGGTTGTTTTCTGTGTGTATAAAACATATGTACACCTGCACTTACACATACATATATGTACACGGATCATTTTGTAACGATAAGATAATCATGCTTAATGCTTTTTTTTTTTTTTTTTTAACATCCTGGACATTGTACTACTAAGAATGAGAACTTTCTCATTCGTTTTAATTACAGCATAGTAGTCTAGTCTGCTGTGAGGTTATACCGTAATTTATTCATCTGTTGATGGATATTTATATTTCTGTTTTTTCACAATTTCAGGCATTGCTGCTGTAGACATCCTTGTATTATATAGTTATTTTTTGTGAATTTATTTTTGAGCATTTCCATAACCTTGATTGCTTGAATTAGAATTGCTAGATCACAGGAAATGCTACACATCTAAAGTTTTAAAATGCACATTGCCAGATTATTTTCAAAGAAGGGTATGCTGGCTTACATTTCCAGCATTGTGGAAGCCCGTTTCTCTATATTCTTTCCACCTCGGCTTATGTCAGTTTTTCTAATACTCATAGTCTGATAGGTGCAGTATGCTGTCTTGTTTTAACATGTATTTTTGTTAGTAGTAAAGCTTTCATATATTTAATACCTATTTGTATTTCTTCTGTAAATTTTCTTTTTAATGTCCTTTGCTCTCTTTTCCTGTTGTAATATTAGTTTGATTTATAAACACTACTGAGGGTGTTCATCCTTTGTCACTCAGAGATGTTACAAATATTATTTAGTATTTGTAGTATCTTTTGTTGTGTTAAAATTTTAAGGTCAGCCTAAACTAGCCCCATTGAACAAAATGGGAACATTCCTGGTTTTTTCCTCTGTTCTGGAACAGTTTAAATATGAAAAGAACAAACTGTTTCTGACATTTCTACGAAACTCTTTAGTAAGGGCTTTGTGGCCTGGTTCCTTCTTAGGGGATAAATCTTGGTTTTCATTTTCAGTTTCTTCTGATTTTATCAGTTTTTTTTTTTTTTAACCTAATTCCTTCTGATTTTTGGGGGGGCTGTTTTAGTTTTTCATTGTTACAGATACCACTACAGTGACCACCCTTGTAACACAGTTTTTGTGGACATGATTTATTGCTTCCTTAAGATAAATGGTAATTTGTGAGATTCCTGGGTGCGTATATTTTGAAATTCCTTTCACAGGACTGCTAAATTGCCATCCAAAGAGAGAATACCTATTTATTTTCCTACTAGCAGGTATGAAAGTGTCCACTTCCCTATGCTCTTACACTGTTAAGATATTCACCATCTCTTAATAGAATTGTAGATAAAACCATTCTTGTTTTCCTTTCTTCTTGTCACAATTTTTCTTGTCCAGTAGCTGAGAATGTTAAATATAGAAGGAAAATTAAATTTAACGTTGAATTGTTTCCAGAAGGACCCAGCAGGGTCCAAAACTACCACCAATATCAACACCTTCTGCATTGATCCTCGGTCAAACAGCTAGAGCTGACGATGGTTCTCTTATTCCTAAGAACCTCTCTGAAAGGAAAAAGAAGTCTGCTCAAGAGCGCTGTCGGGCCGAGGAGGAGATCGATGAAATCCGTAAGTCCTACCAGGAGGAACTGGACAAGCTTCGGCAGCTCTTGAAAAAGGCTCGGGTGTCCACAGACCAAGCAGCTGCAGAGCAGGTAACGGGAAACTGACGCACTTGGAAATAGGCCTTCAGGTACATGATCGTCCTTGGAAAAAAGGGATTTACTTGGGTAAATCAGGCAGGGAAGCCCGGGAGAGTGGCAGGGCACACCTGGATCTATAGTCCATTTGACAGAGACCTTTCTCCTTATAAGTTCATAAATTCATATTTGTGCGTCTAACTGTTGAGTGAATTGGTGCCCTCAGTTTGGTCACCTCTGGGAACTTTGACAAAACTGTTTCTTCTGAACCTGTAAGGTTTAGGGCCCAGATTCTGAAAAGTATGATCACGTCACGGTCCTGTCCTCTCGCAACCTTGCTGGGCAGTCACACCTTTATCTGGTTGGAGTAGTTTTTAGACTCCCGACAGCCAATGACATCTGCATCCCTACGTTTACAAAGTACATTTACTCTGAAAGTAATCAAGGTCTTTCGAATAGTTGTGTTCCTATCAAGTCTGGGCTGTTAGCTTATTCTTTTTGCCTAATGAAAGATGGGCTTCCCTGGCTGTGACGGCTCTCGCCCGGGATGTGGTCGTTCCATTCTCTTGGCAGCTGTCTCTCGTACAGGCTGAGCTGCAGACCCAGTGGGAAGCAAAATGTGAACACCTTTTGGCCTCTGCCAAGGATGAACACCTGCTGCAATACCAGGAAGTGTGTGCGCAGAGAGACGCCAGCCAGCAGGAGCTGCTCCGCCTTCAGGAAAAGGTAGGTGTTTCTCCTGGGCCAGGCAGCTTAGCACAGTTAATGTGAGGTGAACACGTGGAGTCTCGTAAATTCTTTTGAACCTAAAAGATGTTACCAGCTTGAAAACCAAAACCAAACCACACTTGCTCAATTCTCCGGTCTGTCAGTAGTCTTACTGATTTGGGATGACAGGTCTGTGACCTCGAGAGAGAAAAGGCAGCACTAGTGTTCTGGAAGGTGTTTAATTCCATTATTTGGTCATTTATGACGCAAATCTTTATTGACTGCCAGTTGGACTCCAGACACCGTTAGGGAAAGGGCTTACAAAGAACTCTGCCCTCGAGAATCTCACAGTCAAGAAAGGGAGACAGAGAGACACAGATCAGCACTGAGTGCTGTGAGGTGCAGAAGAGGAAGTGCCTAAGGGAGCAGAGCCAAGAAGGACAAATGGCCTCGGGAAGGTGAAGAAGGCGGCAGAACACCCTGGGCGGAAGCACACAGATGGGATGGGGCGTGGGTATGGTAGACTCATTGGCATGAAAATGACAGAGCTAGAAGATGGTTTAGGGTCTTGGTATGAAAGTCCCCACGTCTGGAGGTCACTGTCCACCCTTACAGTATCTAGTTGAAAATCTTGGACCCACGGGTGATGAAGGCAGTCTTGCAGGTGAATAGGCTGCTTCTAATGACTGGTGTTTATATGTCTGTGTCCCTGGACTTACATCCCCCCTTTTCTCATCATGCTCTTGACCTGGTTAGAACAGTGCGAGTGGCCTTACTGGGGAAGCAGAGACGAAATTGTGAGTTGAGGCTGAGTGATGAGGAAACAGAATGCCCTGAGTCAGCAGGCCTGGGGTGGGCGGGGCGTATGGACACCAGCAGACCTTCCTGAGGTTAACACTGATGCTTAGGATGGTTCTGGTCCTCCTGGGTGTCCTGACTTGGATCTGGCAGTGCAGGCTCCCGAGGCCATGGCCACGGTCTGGTTGTTTTGCAGTGTCTAGCCCTCCAGGCCCAGGTCACAGCCCTGACAGAGCAAAATGAACAGCACACCAAAGACCTGGAGAACAAGTCCCACGTGTCTGGGGTTGCAGCTGCTGCCACTGACCCCTCAGAGAAGGTGAGTATTTCGAAGAAGCAGCCCAGGTCGTATCAGGGGATTGATGAGCGTAGCAGGTATTCAGAAAGAATGTGGCCAATGTGTTGTGTTGATAGCTGTATTTTCTGCCTTCAGTGATAGACCACTTGTTTGACTTAAGTAAAAATTAACCCCTTGGAGCACTTTGGTGGCAAAGCCCAGAGGGCCCTATCCTGAGGTTTTGATAGATAAGGGAAGTGCCTCTAATTCACAAGAGTGAGGAGCGTGCCCAGCATCTGGTACCACTAATCCTCATAGCCCACGGCAGCTCCGGTGGTGGCCATGGTGGGAAGAAGCAGCAATAAATGCTATTTAAGCAGTTGTGGGCACACGTGCCACAGCTCGCCTGTCCCTGGTAGCCCTTCCATCCAACACGGTTCCTTATTTAACATCGTTCTCCACAGTGACAGCCTTCGGTGTCTCAGTTCGTGACCAGCTGTGTTGTCTGGTTCCAGGAGGCTTCATTTCAGCCCTCCAAACGCCTCTCTAGAGCTGACATGCGTCCCTTGATCACTCCATTCTGGCAGCATACAAGTTTTGTTTCGCTCTCCTCACGTCTTCACACAGGTCAAGAAGATCATGAACCAGGTGTTCCAGTCCTTGCGGGGAGAGTTCGAGCTGGAGGAATCTTACAATGGCAGGGCCGTTCTGGGGACCATCATGAACACCATCAAGGTGTGGCCGGCTGTTGATTGTTTCACTGAAGCGGGTATCTTGTTGCTTAAGTACCTTCCAAGGGATCATAAATTTCAAAGGTATTCCAGACTCTTCATCAATAATTAGGATAATTGGAGTGACTTTTATCTGGATACATAAGGGCAGCCTCCTGTGAGAGGAAGAGGCAAAGTCATTTGAGCTGCATGAGTAGTTGTGTAAACAGGGACCAGGGACGGAAGTGATAAGTTTTCCTCTTAGCGGTCATCTCCTCCTCCTTGACTTTTGAACAGATGGTGACTCTTCAGCTGTTAAACCAACACGAGCAAGACAAGGGACAGAGCAGCAGTGAAGAAGAGGAGGAGAAGAAAGAAGAGCGGCCTCGGCAACCTTCAGTCTCAGGCAGTGCTGAACCGCCTCCAGCGCCCCTGAGCGGGGAGATGCAGGGGTCCCCCTCACTGTCACGGGAGCAGGCAGTCCAGGAGGCTGTCCCCCCACCTCCTCGGGTCCTCTCCACTCCCGAGGAAGAGGTACAGGGAAAGGAAGGGGAGCCCTCAGAAGCAGAGGCGCTCTCAGAGATAGAAGAGGGGTCCCTCTCACCTGAACTGACTTGTGGCCCCTCCCAGAGAGCTCTGGGGCCTCCGACTTCCGTTCCCCCTATGCCTCCGGGCCCTGTACTTGTGGACTCTGAGTGCGAGGAGACACTTGCCAGCCCATTGGAAAATCCCTGTGTTGAGGAGCCAGAAAGCACTGCGAGACTGTCCCTGACTTCACACCTCTTGAAGGGGGACCCACTAGCCTCGGGGTCCGAAAGTCCAGGAGAAGAGCCTCAGCCTCCAGAGCTCAAGAAAGACGAGGATGTCACTAGCTCCGCTGTTCCCTATAGGGAGCCAGGGGGCACAGAGGCGGGTTCTCCAGCTGTTGGAGCAGCAGGCGCACCCAACCACTGTTCTCAGCACACCAGGTATGTCTGCCTCAGCAGAGTTTCCAGAACAAGGCGGCTGCATGTGGAGGTTGCCGCTGGTTTTTCTAGGGCTGATAACGCATCCTCAGAGGTGGACTGTCTGATTCACTTATTCATTCAGTCATGTATGTGAGAGGCTCTGTGGTTGGCACTGTGATAGGGTGGTAGGCAAGGCAGATTTGGTTCTTGAGTTAAGGAGCTTATAGTCTAGTGGGGAAGACACAAATATTTATGTATTATAAAAGTATGATAAGTGCTTAAAAAAAGAAATTCTCTATTATTATAATAGAGAATAAAGGGGGAATTATTCTACTTTAGATAGAGAGGTTAGGGAAGGATTCTGAGAATGCAATTTTTAAACTGGGACCTAAAGAATGGAAAGGAGCCTTCAATGTCAGGAGTGGGAGGAAGAGACTGCAGAAAGCAGGAACCGCACGTGCAAGGGCCCTGTGGTAGAAAGGGACATGACACAAGGAACTAAAGAAGGCACAGTAAGTAGGAGAGTGGTGTTAACCTGAGATTGGAGAATAAAGTAGGGACCGAGTCATGTGAGATTTTGTATCACTCTTAGAAGTTTGGACTTTAAGTACCATGAAAAGCTACTAAAGGGATTTAAGCAAAAAAGTGACACGGCCTGATATATTCGTTTTAAAAGATCACGCTGGCTGTAGGTTATGAAGGGAGTCAGGAGTGCCAGAGGCTAGCATGGAGGCGGGAGGAGTTCCTGGGTGGTCATCACAGCTGTTGAATTCTTTCCTCGTGTGGGCGCCGTGGGCTGGAACAGGAACAGCAACATTGTCTGTGACTTGATTTTCTTGATTTTTCCTTCAGTCTCTCTGGGGATGAAGAAGATGAACTATTTAAAGGGGCAGCTCTGAAAGTTTCAAGGCCCAAAGCACAGCCTGACGAGGAGGATGAAGATGAGGTGGTAAGGAAATCCCAGACACTGCCGAGTCCTCCCGCCACTACCTGGGGGCCCTTCCCCGCTGGCCCTGAGAAGAGGACCGGAGTCTGTGGGTGGCCCACGCCCTGGGCTCTGTGTGCAGCGCCCTGTGGGAGCAGGCTTGGGGCTGGGAGGGGGCAGCTCTGTAAGCAGAGGGGGGATGGGCAGATACCACTTTACTCCTGAAAAAGGATCACGATCTCCGTCCATGTGGGAATGGTTTCTACTGTCAGTGAAGGAAGTTGTGCTGCTCAGTCCTGCCTTAAAACGCTACAGCCTCAGGTTCCCTCAGGTCTGCTCAGAGACCATGTGCATTATACAACCTGAAGGGACTTGGAAGGTCTTGTCTTGCATCCTTATTCATAGAGAAACTGAGGCTCCAAAAGGTGGTTTACCTAAAGCCACAGAGGGAATTAGTGGCAGAGCTGGGCTCCTCCTGAACTGGGCACCTGAGCCTTTCTGCTTCCCCAGCCTGCTTTCCAAGCTGCTGTCTTGTTTTGTCACCACAACACCCAGAGTAGAAAGCAGCCTCGCTCTACAGAGCTCCAGGGTGGCGGCCGGAAGCAGCTTGCCCGTGCAGCCTGTCCCCACTCTGCAACGCCAGGCTGTCACTAGGACATTCAGCTGCTCTGATGGGAATGTCACTAGAGGAGGCGTGGATGGAGAACACACACCAGCCTCAGGCTCAGACTGTCCCAAGGACAGAAACGTGCGGTGACTGGGGGCACATTTTCTCCCCTCACATGTCAGCCAGAGTGGGCTTTGCCTTTGGCCAGAACCAGGGGGTGTGGCAGAGCAAGGAGCTGGCTTGCATCGACCAAAACCTTTCCCTCCTGCCTGTGCCCCTGCGGGACACGCACCATTTCCTCCTGTTAGCCTTCAACAATTACATTTCCATTCAGGAATTCTGCATATGAATTCTGCACTTAAAAATAAGAACGAAAAACCAATTGAGTATCCCAAGTGGCTGCCCTAAATATAGTTGGAGTGTTTAATTAGCAGTATATTATTGGTATTACTATGAATACTATCAAGTTAATTCCTATTTCCGGGGTACTCTGAAAACCTCACAGACATTCTCATTGAATCCGCTACTAATCCAGTGAGGTAGGCACTTTTATCCTGTTCTATAGGAAAGAGGACTGAGGCTCAGCAAGTTTAAATAACATGCTCAGGGTTATCACGCTGGTAAATGGAGAGCCGGAATAGAACAGAAGCAGTGAGCCACATTTTTATTCACTACTGTCAGAGCGTAGAGATCACCTAGTTGATGCCCAGAGAGAGGCACCCCTGTTAGTTGGTGGTGGAGATGGGATCAGCCCAGGCACCCCTGACCACATCATGCTGCCTTCTGTTTGGCCGGCCCTGTGAAGACTGACCCTGGGCCAGGGTAGCTCAGAGCAGAAAGTATCTTAGTAGGGGGTGGTCTGTGCGTGCCTTTCTCCAGCATCAATCCCTGCTTCCCCCGTGGGACCTGGTCCCCACCAAGCCAGAAGAAAAGGCCAGGAGCTCAAGTCATGAAAAGTAGGGAACTTCCTCCAGAGCCCGTTAATCCCCCTTTTCCTACTACCCAGGTGGAGGAAGCGAGGGAAGGGCCAGTGAGATCAAGGGTGCGGGGGCCGTGGCCCTGTGCTCCTGGGCTTTCTTCATCTCTTGGCTTCTCCACTTGGTAATGTGGCCAAGCCGCTGAACTCAACTCTCTCTCAAATGGCGGGGTCACATCTAGAAACAGACAGGCCACCATGGGCCACAGCAATGTTTTTTCGGATAGAGCTGTATTCTTTCCAGCCTCCCTTCATCTTCCTGCATCTTCTCTCTCCCCTTAGGGCTGCTCTGCTTCTTTCCTTCTTCCTCCTGCTCCCATCTCTCCCCTATCGACCCTGCTTTTCCCACACGAAATGTGTAAGTCACTGCATGAGAAGAAACCTGTCAAATCAATACATGTGTTTCACAAATAAATGACCAAATTAGCCAAACAAAGTTGGTCTTCTTGTGTCTGTGTTGGAAGATTGCCTCCCTTCTCTGCCTGCTTGTCTCAGCTTTATCTGGAAGCCCAGGTTTGATGGCCTCGGGGTTAGTCCTTTCAGTAAAACCGTAACCAACACCCTCCTTTCCAACCTGGAGCCGGGAACGGGTGTCAGTTCACTTCCCCTCACACAGGCGGGAAGGCCGTCTGGTGCAGGGACAAGTGAGGACTGACTACTCTTTCCTGTTTTGGCAGAGCTTGAAGGGACGCCCGCCCCCGACACCCCTTTTTGGAGATGATGACGATGATGATGACATTGACTGGCTGGGATGAAGCCCCAGGAAACCGGTGCAAAGGTTTCTCTACCGCCCCTTCCCTAAGCGCGATTTTGCACAGCCAGCCCTGGGTCTAGACGAGCCACAGGGGGAGGTGAAGGTGAGCGTTCTGAGGACAGCGGTGCAGATATCCGAGTTCCCCAGCTTCTGAGCGCCCCGCCCGGCTGGTCCGAGAGGAGCGTGAGCCTGCCTTCACAACGTTGGGGTCCTGCCTCAGTGTCCTGTTGGGAGGAAAGGCTGGTGGGTAGCCTCCAGCCAGTCACCTACAAGAGTCCTGTCCTCTTGTGAGCTTTTTAGTCTCTTCACTAACTCAGACTGATCTGCCTCCCGATGCTCAACCGTGCACCAGCAACAGAACCTGTCGCCTCGGGTGAGGTCTCCCTGGTGGAACCCAGGGTGGATTACACTGTCTAAACCCCGGTTCGGTTAACAGCCTTGCCTGCAGTCCTGGGACATGTATCTTTTCTCTGCCTTAAGTCTGATACAAGAGGTCAATGAATATTTGAAATTAACAAAACTCAAATAAATGTCTGCAATGGAACTCGACACAAGCTCTTGGGGAGAAATCGAATTTGGTGCTAAGGCAGGCCGTGCTCCTCTCTGGGAATCTCAGGGTAAGAGTTGTAACAGACCTGGGTTGGTTAACATGCACAAAAGCATTATGACATACTCCCTGGGTACCCCGGAACTCAGGCTTTCAAGGAATGTCCCCACTCTGCTGTCCCCATTCGTCCCAGCCGTTGAAGGCTTGGGGCATCGTGGTTATCTGAGAACCCGTCATTTCGTTCGCTTGATCTGGCACACTCAGTCTTGCACCCTAGGAAGCCGTGGACAGAAGGTGGGAGGGTCCAAACGCTGCATTATCATTCATCATGGCACCTGAGGGACTGATTCTCCTCCCCCCCCCCCTTTTTTAAGTTTTTTTATTTTGAGAGGGGGAGGGAAGGCAGGGTGGCGAGAGGGAGAAAGAATCCCAAATAGCCTCTACACTCAGTGCAGAGCCCGGTGTGGGGCTCGATCTCACGACTGACATCATGACCTGAGCCAAACTTAAGAATCAGATGCTTAACCAACTGAGCCACCCAGGCATCCCTGATTCTTCTCTTTGAGAGCAGCTTCCTTTCCCTGTGGACTCAGGGCCAGGGCAAATGCCGAGAAGAGTAGTGAGAAAATATACGTGGTCATTTTACTTCTTCCAAAGACCATGCAACCAGTCTTCAAAAAGAATAATTTTAACAAAAACGTTCCCTGGTTTAAAATGTTTGTAAGATAGGCTCCTGAATTCCCATGGTCTGACACCATCCTTTGTGAAGACAGATCTTGTGTGAGCTTGTCTGCCATAAGTGGGGCTGGGCAACAGAACTACCACTGACTCAGCTCTGTTGTTGAGTGCTTTATACAGACTGTCTCATCTCCATGGCCCTTGCAGAAGACACTGTTACCCCATTTTATAGAGACTGAGGCTTCGAGGTAAATTAATTTGTCCAAGGTCACATAGCTATGAAGCAAGAGGATGAGAATTCAGATCCTGGCCAGCCTATTCTAGAGCCTGGACTCTGGTCCACCATGGTGGCGACCATCACTGCGTTGAGGGAAGAGGGCAGTGGTGCTTGTAAGAAATACAGACTCCTGGGCCCCATCCCAGATCTCCTGGAACAGAATCTCTGGACTGTTGTGGTAAAATACACAGCACGGACTTTTCAGTCCCCACAGTCTACATACAGTCAGCCTCGTGCCACTGGGCATCATGTGGTCCTAGCCAGTTACTCTCTTCGCCTCCCCCTCATCTGTGCGGATGAGCAGATTCGGGCCAGGCTGCCTGGCCCCGCCTCCTAGCTCTGCCACTCACAGTGCTCAGCTTCCTCTTTTCTAAGACGGACAGATTTCCTACCTTGTTGTGAAGGTTAAATTAGTTAATACTGTAAAGTGCTTAGGACACTGGCACGTACAAAGCTAGGTGTCTGTTAAATTTTTAAAAATTCAGGTTAGTGAAGGTGCTATCTTTTGTGACTTGGCCCTGAAGAATGTCCACATGCTTAGTCTACCTAGCTTCTCTAGAGCATAGATTTTCTAAAAGCCCTCTGTGCTGTTCGGGCCCCACACACCTTTAGAGGCTATATCAAACCAAAGAGGTTGCCGGTCACCCATGGAAGTGCTCATCTCAGCAGTGCCCAGGGGAGGGAGCCTTAGCCGCTCAGCACGGATAACTGGATACGTTGAGGCTGCATCAGCGAGACCGCACTGGACACTGGAAACCTTCCATCCGTCATGACACAGAACAGCCTTCCAGTTTCCTGCTGAGGTGTGGAGGTTGCACTGGTCAATATTGAAGGCGGCACGTACTTTCTGTTGCTGTTGTCACTGTAAATTAAAGAGGGGGGTTTGATGTATTTTTGCTTCTGGCCTAGGGAGAGAAGGTGCTTTGCAGTCTGTGTGACAAAGCGTTGTTTTTCTCACGGCACAGCCCCCAGTCAGTATTTGGTGTGTGAGCATAAGAATGACTGTCGGCTCGGCTAAGGTTGTGGGGTGTCTGCCTGAGGGCGTGGCGTTTCAGGGCTGGCTTCCCTGAGCACAGAGTTGTCTTCATAGCAGGTGCACAGACTCAGTCTCAGCTCCTGCTGAGTTATAAGGGGGGGGAGGGGGGGCGGCGTGTGCTTGCTGTCTCAGTGAGGAGAAACACAAGAATGGTCACACGTTGTTTAAAATATATATATTTATTAAAATGTATATTTCTTTTTTAATCCCCAAAGCTTAAGACCGTCTTTCATCTAGCCCGTGAGGTACTTGAACGCAGACATTACAGTATACAGCAGTGATTTTCCCTCCCTGGGTCTCTTATTTCCTTTTTCTGTAACGTGAACTACCTGGAGAGTTCCATCTAAGTCTACAAATGTAATGCTTTGGTTTGATTGCTTATCGCGTCTTCGGTCAGCAACCCCCGTGGCTTACCCACTATTTCAAGTGAATGAAATCATGTTTCCCCACCAGATGATTATGGCTGAGCAGGAAGTAATAAATAGAGAACGTTAAGTATTGAATATTCAGTGCAGTTCTCCGTTCTGCTAAAAGAAGGATCCGGATCAAAGGAGGCACTGGAGCCAAAGTGCCCCAGACACCTCAAGCCCTTAGACTGTCTTCCTCCCGCAGGCAGTGCTGTCTGATGGGAGAAGCTCCCTATCCAGAGGATAAGTCCAGCTCCTCTGCCTTTAATCTGCTGTCACTCATTCTCCCCACAAGAAAGAGAAACAGTTCCCAGCAGAAGTTGCTGTCCATCATGAATAACATGAAGTCATTTCATTAAAAATTGTGTCTTGTATTAATGTGCAAAATTGCCAACCAGGGGTTCAGTGGGGAAAATGAAAAAATCTTAGTTTGTTCTCATGATCCACAGCAGGGGACAAACTTTATGTGTCCCAAAGGCAGAAAGGTGAGAAAAAGGAGCCAGTGTGGTCTCTATCCCTCAGACAGAAGAGGTCAGGAAGGCCAGTGGAAGATGCTCCTCTACATAAGGCACAAATCACGAGAGCAGAAGGTATACAGCTTCCATGACCTTCGTCACCCAGAACCCATCTCCCTGTCTTGAAGATCTTTGGAAATTCTTAATTTTTGAGTCACAGAAATAAGTCCTCATGGGCTCAGCAACCCTGTCCCCAGGTTCTGGTCTCTCCACTCTCCCTCGGGCCACAGAAGCCTTACTAAGGCACAAAATGACCGTGCCCGGGCCCTGTGCATGATGGCTGAGGACAGAGGTAGCTGCGGTGGCCTCCAAACTCCAGGCAGCAAGTGCCGGCTTCAGCCGAAAGTCTCCAAGAGCTGGGAGCGAGGAGAGGAACCGCCATCAGAAGAAACGGAAGACATGGGGCTGGAATTTCAATGTCTGGAAGAGGGGGCCCCAGCTCTCTCTAGCCCTCGGTGCCCGCAGAGCCCTCACCAGCTAAACCATGCTGAGAAGTGGGTAGGCTAGGTAGTATCCTACAGCAGAGCCAAGGATCACGCCGAAGAAAATCCAGGTGTTGTAGGACATGACAGCCAGCATCATGAAGTAGCCTATGACCACCTGAACGACATGGATTAGCGACTGGCCAAAGTGACAGAAAAACCACCTAGATGAAAAGGAGAGCCATGTTAATGTTGGTAATGAGCTGGAAGCAGGAAGTAGAAAGAGCAGCTGAGTTACAGGACCAGCTTATTTGTAATTTGTATGCTTCACCCAGAAGAGATTTCTTTTCAAAGAGCTCTATGAGAAACCACTGACGGGACAGGGCCCTGTACAAGGAGCCTTGGATAATCACTTCTTTACTACATTTAGCTCTGAGCTTCCTGGCATCCTAGGCAAAAGGGAAAATGAGACATGTATTCTGTCATGTCTGATAAAGGATAATACAAACTCATCAATCAGTAAAGCAGATTTTTTTTTTCCTTCTGAATCTACTGTGGGAGGCAATACTACAATGGAAAGAACATGAGCTTTGGTGGCAGATCAGCTCCTGGCTCTGTCACTTAACACAAATAACTTAACCTCTCTGAACTGAAATTTCCTCATCAGGGAAACAGGAATAAGAACGCCTCCCTTGCAGGGTGGGTGTGTATAGTAGAGATGCCCGTGTAAGGAGCAGGCAGGCTCCTGACGCACGGCTGGAGCTGGAGAGAAGGCAGAACTGGGACCCTACGGGACTGCCTTATCAGACCGGGATGGGGAGGAGGGGGAGGAGGGAGGAGGGAGGAGGGAGGAGGGGGCTCCCTGACCCAGATGGATCCACCGCTGACAGCAATTCTTAGTACTTGTGTAGGGACGGCTGCAGATTCCATCCTGGGTTTGGAAACCCTAGTGACCTAAGCAACTGCTGAGATTTGGAGGGGGGGCCAGGTGGACACCCGTATTGCTAGGCAGAGGCCTGCACAGAGTTCTGAAGGTCTGAGCCTCCCAAGTGGCTGTTCACAGCTCTGGCTTGGGCATCAGGTGTCCTCACTACTTACGGTAAGCACTTCGGCAAGTTTTGTTCCTTGGGCCTCGATGTGCTTTCTGTGAAGTGGGGCTAATGCCCTGTGGGCCCAGCCTGTCTCTCAGGGTGACTGTGAGTAGTACTCTGCCGTTCCCCGCACACTGTGCCTGTTACCTGAGGCGGGCTCTGCTGACCGGGGCCGAGTCTGAGGCTGAAGAATCCTGGTCTGTCTCCTCAGTGAGCTGCTGGCTGGAGAGGACGGACACACTCACTACAGCCTGGTGGAGCAGCTTGGCTTTGCCAACCTTGATGCTTTCATACAACACAGCCAGGAACAGGACCACCAGCACGGAAAGGGCCATGCCTGTCAAACGAAGCCGAGTTGCAGAGACCGGGCCGGGCAAGCCGTGGTCACCTTCTGGCAGCTTCCCCTGGGGCCTGGGGTAGGTGGCAGGAGACCACCTCCACCCATTCCCTCTGAATCCATCCCATCTGCCTCTCTCGCATCTTCTCCCCCTGCCGTGGGCTCAGAACTTCACTGTCTCTTTCCCTCTCCAGCTCTTTCTTGGAAGGGTTGGCCTATCAGGGTATGGCTTTGAGGTCAGGAAGAGAAGCCCTCTGGGAAAGATAGGGTCCTAGGGTGAAGAAGACACATGCCACCGCCCCCAGCTGCTCCCCCTGCAGGGGTCACAAGTCTCTGTCAAGACTGCTTTTTTTTTCTTTTTTTGAGAGAAGGCACAAGCAGGGGAGGGGCAGAGAGCGAATCCCAAGCAGGCTCCGCGCCCAGCGCAGAGCACAATGTGGGACTGTATCTCACGACCTCAAGATCACCGCCTGAGCCGAAATCACGAGTCAGGCACTCAATAGGCTGAGCCATCCAGGCGTCCCCTGTCATGACTTCTTGTTAAGGGAAGAGCATGTACAGTGAGGTTCCGTTTATGAGTATGTACATAGAAAAGTCTGGAAGAAGGGAGATTCAGCAAAGAAGTCGTAATCATCTTAGCAAATTAGGATATAAGAGATTTATTTTAGAGAGAATGAGTGGGGGAGGGACAAAGGGAGTGGGGGAGAGAGAACCCCAAGCAGGCTCCATGCTCAGTGCAGAGCCTGACATGGGCTTGATCTCATGACCCTGGGATCATGACCTGAGCTGAAATCAAGAGTCAGACACTCAACCGACTGAGCCATCCAGGCACCCCAGGATATAAGAGAGTTTTATTTTCTTCTCACCTAACTTCCCAAAGTTTCTACTGTGTTTATTGCTTGTATAATAGTGGAGGGGGGGGGGGAACCAGTAAGTTATTTTATGGAAAACATTAAGTGCTTACTAGGGCTGCTGTGTAAAATTAGCTGCTAATTGCTACTTTGGTTTTACAAGACAAGAGGAGGGATACTAAATGGTCCAGCTATAGTTATTTTATTGGGCTCCCAGGAGGAAATCATCTACAAAAGATGCAGGTTATTTAAAATATAAAATTACATGTAATTACATGCATATGGTACAAATTCAACTGGTGCAAAAGGGTATACAATGAAAGGTTAGTCTTCCTCCCAGCCCAGTCCCTAAAACCCCAGTCGTCTCCCTGGAGCGTTTTCCTCCATAGCTTTCCAGGGATCCTCGCTGTCAATATAAGCCTTTGAACGACAGCATCCTGTCTGTGCATATTCTTCTGCATCTGACGTCGCCATCCAAGTACACCTTGTACAGAGGTTCCCCTTAGTCCACACGGATCTGCCTTATTTCTGGGGTTTCATAGTGTCTGTGATAGAGTCTATTTTCCAAAGACGGCCACCTCACCCTATCCCTGCCAATGTGCTCTGCTTACAATGTCAGCATCCTGCCATCAAGTGGTGGGGTCCATGCCCCCCACCCTTTAGGCTGAGAAGACCTTTGTGACTTCCTCACCCAATATAGGTGGAAGTGAGGCTCTGTGACTTCCAAGGCTGGGTCTTAAAAATCCCGTGCACTTCCACCTCGTTCTCTGGACACACTCGCTCCTTGGAACCCAGCTGCCCTGCCACAGGAAACCGGGGGGCCATAGGAGACGCCACACGGAGGGCTTCGGCCAACAACCTCCGCTGAGGTCCTCGCTGACAGCCGACAGCGAGCGGTCGACTGGAACATGAGGAGGTCTTCAGGAGGACTCCAGTCCCAGCCACTGTCTGACTGCACCTGCCTGAGAGGCTTTGAGGGGGACAGCCTGGCAGAGCACAGTCGACTCAGAGCCTTGAGAAGGGGTACTACAGACTGGGATCCCCGGCATGAAGGCATGATCATGATTTATTTGATCGACGCCTGCAAGGATGGGCATGTGGGCCACTTTCATTCTACTTTTAAAATGCAGTTATTGAAGCTGAACCAGAACTCCATCATGAATTCGGGCCCAGCTCTGCCTTTTCAAGTCAAAGCCCTATCCTTCTCTTGTAAACTGGTGTCTCGTCTAAAGCCCAACCAGCAGCGGCTGCTCTGGGTTTCTGAACTGACGCTGGGCATGCTATGAAGGAGGTGCTAGGAGACAAGACACCTCGATCTACTTCTGGCTCTGAGGTTTACTCGCTGTGTGACCCTGGATGAGTCTCTTTCCCTCTCTGGGCTTCAGTTCCTTCTCTTGTAGTAGAGGCAAAAGCTGTATCCTTGGCCTCTCTCTGGGCCTTTGTGACAGTGAGAAAACGGTGCCTTTTGGGATCTGAAAAGCAGTGCTTGCAAATGGAATTATAAATGCAAAGTTCCTGCTCAATTGTAATGTAAGAGGAGTCAGGCCCTTACATTTGAGCCCACTTAAACGTCCACAGAGCGTAAAGAGAACCCAGGCTGTCCACTGCCTAGAACTACCAGGCTTTCCAAGCTACAAGCCTAGGCTTCTCAATTCTTACCTGCAGGACTGTGGACATTCCAAAAATCAAACAGAAGCACCACCTCATTGGAGAAAATGAAATGCATCTGAAAGAGAAGGGAATCTGCATTACAGGGGGCTTAGGGCAGTGGAAGTCATGGCCCCTAATGCTCTCCAGCAGCCTCCCTTAAAGGCCCAGAGGAGCGAGGTCACTGGTCTTAAGTGCAGGAAGGGACGTTAGCTGTCCCCAGGACCAACTTGAGGCCAGGCCGGGCAGGGACGCACCCAAGGCCCCACAGCAGGTGCACAGCAGGGCTATCATGGAGCTGGTCCTGCTCCGGGTGGAAGTGAGGTGTGGGGACTACCACACAGGTCGGTGTTGTCAGGTCAGGCTGAGATGTCCCCTCTGTGCCCTCCAAACCCAGTGGGGAAGCACCGGACTGTGGAACGGCTGCCTCTCTTACCCTGGGCCCTAGCCATTCTGTTCCAGCCATGTGTATCCTGGAGGGGCCAATGCCGCCATCTCCACTCTGTGCTCCACATCCGTCTGCTCATTTAACATTAAACATTTGGTGACCCCATTCTGTGCCCAGCATTCTGGACAAAGGTTAACATCTCTGCCCTCGATGAGCTCTCCACCTCGCAGAAAGAAGGAAGGCAGAAGCACAGACCACGCAGTCGCCATCTGAGTGCCCTTCTCAAAGAGCGCCTTGCCCATCCTGTGTCGGCGGGGGCATCAAGGGTTCTTTATACATAATCTCAGTTCACAACAGCCCTGTTTGTGACAGGGACAATTAGGCCCATCTCATGGAAAGGAAACTTGGGGAAACTAGCCTCAGAGGAGTTAAGTAATCTTCTGAAGGTGCCAAGGCTAGGAAGTTGGCAGAGTGGAGATTCTAAGCCGGGTCTAGCTGGATGCCAAGCCAGGATTCCAGGATGCTATGCTCCCCTCGATCACCAAGAAAGGAGGACAAGAAGGGAGCCAGGTGGCGATTCTCAATACCCACACCAGGCTTAATGACTGTGTTCGGCAACATTAAAGCCGGAGGGATCAATATTAGTCCACCGTCTCAGGAAAAGGAAGGTCCTCTCTCATCACCGGGTAAGTAGGACCTCAGTCCACAGCAGCGGCTCTGCAAATACCGTCAGGGCTCTGCCAGCTAAGGGGACCCTGGCTGAGTGGGATCAGATGACAGAAGCTTTGCCTTCTAAGGCAAGTATTAGAATCCCCAAATGTCAGAGCTAGAGTGTCCTTAGAGAGTTTCTTTTATTGTGATATAATTAACATGTAACTCTATATTAGTTTCAGGTGTACAACATGATTCACTATTTGTATATATTGTGAAATGATCAGCTAGTAAGACTAGCTTAACATCCATTACTGCTCAGTTACAAATTTTCTTCTTGTGATGAGAATTTTTAAGATCTACTCTCTCAGCAACTCTTAAATATACAATACAGTAGTATTAACTATAGTCACCATGCTGGGCATCACTTTTTTTTTCTCTCAAAGGGTTTTTTTTTTTAGTCCCCTGGCTTTCAACTCTGTTTTGGGGTGTGTGTGTGTGTGTGTGTGTGTGTGTGTGTGTGTGTTTTGCCAGGGATCACTGGCAAATAAAATCTTCCTTGTAACTCCACCATATAAAACCCGGGGTTCTGAGTGAGGAGGGGAGAGGGGTCCGAGCTCTGCAGAAACTCAGTGTGAAAAACACTGATCTGGTCCCACTTGGCCCCTCTCTACCTCCATCTCATTCCCAGATGGGGAAAATGAGTCCCAGCAGGGGAAGGGATTTGCCCAAGACCACATAACAGGAAAAGGGAAACCTAGGAATCATATAAAAATCATGTTGAAGAATTCTGAGATAAAATTTTATCTCAGATAAAAGCTTTTTATCCCCCTAATGGGAAAGGGGTACCTGCTTAATGTAAAAAGCTGAAACAGTACCAAAAAGAAAGTATAAATCATTTTCAATCCTACCAGCCAGACATCCCTTGTTAAGATTTCAAAAAGCATATACGTTGACTTGACAAAATGTTCACAAAAGATGGACATGTGAAAACAAACAAGTACCAATCGTCCTGCGAGACTCCATTTACACTGGAGTTACGCTCATTCAGCTTCAACAGAAGCCTTGGGCACCATCTCTGCGTTGGGAGCAGAGGGGGTATTGCACCATATGCCCCCTCTCTGGGTTCACTTAATAAAGCGGTTGGCATGACTGGAATGTCCCCAACGGCTAGTCAGTCAGAGAAGTTCCCTAACTGGCTTCCTTCTATCATCCTTGGGCCTGGGCCAGCACGCTCAGGAGCCTCAAACAACTTTTGCTGTGGACTTGAACACCCACAAAGCAATAAATGTAATTCAGCTGACAAACAATGATTTTCGTTTTGCTAGGGATGCAGATGCTGGAGATACGGAGACAAACGAGACAAGTCCTTGGCCCTCACAGAACTAACCATCCATCAGGGGAGAGGGAAGGGAAGAGATCATTACAACAGGTGTATGTAGTTCAGTGCAAGGGAGGCACAGAGGATGCTTCCTGGGGGTGCTGGGGATTAAGCCCCCTGGGGAGGTACCTAACTCAGCCAGGAAGACAGATGGCTTGGACATCTGAAGCGGGGGGGGGGGGGAGGAGGGGGGGGCGTGCGCAGGAGGCAGCCAGGGGGAAGGCGGAGTTTAGTATGTTCCAAGCTGGAAGTGCCCGCAGAGTGGGTCCACCTACTGGGGAGTGAAGAATCGGGGGAAGACAAAGCCTCGCCTACCCTTGCCTTTTCAACCGGAGAACAAGACTCAAATCAGCAATACTCTGAGTTGGGGCTACATTTTTCAGTGAAACAGGGCCCCGTGGTCAGATATGCATGAGGCAGCGCCCTACCCTCGTTTCCCCACTTGGGTGGAATCTCAGCCTCCAGACCCCAAGTCTAACTTATCTGTGCCTTATTCAGGGCCCCACCCTGGGCAGGGAGAGGCTGTGGTGAAGAAGAGAGCAATCATGGACTTGTTTTCTTTACGTTCTCATCTGCGGTTACTTACACTTTGAGAAGCGCTCTCCCATTTATAAACCCAAGAGTTCAGCGGGGAGCTTATGTCCCTGTCCTGTGCTGCCCGGCTCTGGAGCTTTTCACAAACTCTTCCCCTCTATTTCCCCTTTTAGAAACCCAGTAGGAGGTGGGGGGTGAGCCTTCGACTAAGTGACCAGTGTTGGCTTCCTGTATCTTCAATTCTATGACATTCTTCGTGGGATGTATTATGATTTCTTCGAAGACCAAAGAGTCTGGCAAGCTGTCATTCTCTCCCAGGTGAACTCCACCTAAAAAAAATAGTCTGAAATGCCACTTCCTACCCAAATGTAGGGAAGATGGAAAGTAGCTGGGTCTGGGGGTTTTTTCCCCCCAGAGATTCAGACCACAGGCTAGCCGCGACAGAGAGCCCCCCACCCGCACCCCCGGGCGTGTTCTCGGTGCGTGAAGTGCACCGGGCCTTAGCTCCTGATGGGGGCCTTCTCGGAATCTCCGCCAAGTCACTGCCCCCAGGGCAGGGAACCCTCGGCCAAGTCCGTCTTCACCCACCGCGCCTCCACCGCTCGTCCGGTCGGGCCGGAATGACTCCCAGCGGGAGGCACAAATAAGAGAAAACCCCAAAGCAAAGCCACCGCCAGCTCCCCCTCCCGCGTCCCCCCAAGGCTCGCTCCCGGCCAAGGGGCGACGGGCACTCGAGGGTCCCGCCCGGGCCACCCGCCCCGCGTCGTCGCTGTCGGCGGAGCCTGCACTCACCTTCGAGGTGAGCGCGCCGAGCGGGCGCCGGAGCCGCTGCTACTCACTCGGGGCTCCCAGCTCCGAGTCCGTCCAGCCGCCGCCGCCGCGGTCGCGACCCGGGCGGCGCGGTCACATGTCGGGGTGAGGCGGGCGCGCGGGTGCCTGGGAGTTGTGGTCCCCACGTGAGGCCTCATTCCGGGCGGCCTGGGGCGCACCCACGGGTCCCCGAGCCGGCGGCGCGCCAGCCGGAGTCGCCAGCGCAGCGGGGGCTCCGTCCTGCGCACCGTTTGGCTCCTTATCCAGTTTTGCACTTGACCTGTCTTTGCAATTATCATTTAAAAAGTTTATTGCTCTTCTAATAACGCGAGCAAATCTTTACACGAGTGAAAAATTATAAAGTCCATTCTATGGGCCAAATAGCAACAAATCAGGAGTAAATTAAATTATGCCCTCGGCTTTTAAATGTGGCTGCTCTTTTTCTATCTTTTCCAATCTGATAAGCAAAAAAGACACACAGTTTTAATTTTAACTTGTATTTATTTGATTACTAGGATGGTAAACTTTTTTCTTATTGGTATCTCTGTTTGTGTATTGTCTGCCCGTTTTATCCATCCAATTTTTCGAGGTGCAGGGAATTTTCTGGGGGATGAGTGACCTTTAACAGTATTTCATTTTTTTAATGTTTATTTATTTTTAAGAGAGAGAGAGAGTGCAAGTGGGGGAGGTGGAGAGAGAGAGAGGGAGACACAGAATCCAAAGCAGGCTCCAGGTTCTGAGCTGTCAGCACAGAGCCTGACGCAGGTCTCAAACCCATCAACCATGAGATCATGACCCGAGCTGAAGTCAGACGCTTAACTAACTGAGCCACCCAGGCGCCCTCATTTTTAAATACACAGTTGTCCAGTGGGAAAAAGGAAACCTCAGAGAAATCTTACCAGAGACAGTAATAGTAGAGGACTTGAGCCTGGAGTGTGACCTCAGTTCAAATCCTGAGCCAGCAAGTATTGGCTTTGGGACCTCAGGCAAAAGGTATTGTGTTTCTGAGCCTCAGTTTCCTGGTCAATAAAATGAAAATAATAACAGAATCTATGTCATAGGGATGTTCTAAGGCTTAAATGAAGCCTCGTGTGTTAAATTTTCAGTACAGAACCTGGTTATGGGAGCTTGCTCAATAAATGGTAGCTCTTGTCGTCATTAGCACAGATATTTCTGGAGAGGAAGCAGATCGCCAAAGGTCAAGACACTTGCTCAGGGTCAGGCAGCTTGTAAGAGCCTCAGTCTGAAGGACAGTGGGGGTTAGAGGGATGTCAGGGATCAGGTCAGCCTCAGGGAAAGAATATGGGACTGACATCATGAGGGGGTCTGGGAGGGAGCCCTGCTGAGGGGAATGCACTGGTCCATGGAGGAAGCTCATGGATATTCTTGAAGCATCTGGGTTGCAAGAGCTTGGGAGGGATTTGGAGATTTGGGTGTAATTTTTCACCTCCCTGGGCCTCACCTGGGAAACAGGAGTAAGAAGACTTGACCAGTCTTCTTGAGACTTGAGACTTGAGACTTCTTGAGAGAAGCAGGCTCTCTCATGCGTTCCCTTAGCCCACACCTCCATCCCCCGTAGAAGAACTGACAACACAGCTTTATTCATTTGACTGTTTTTGTTGGCTTTGTCACAATCCGGTGACCTTCACACTTAGTTCTAACTTCCTCGTGTGTGTTATGGCTATAACACTCTAGCCCTGAAGTTCTAAAGTGCCCCTTTTCTTTCTGAGCCATCAGAGACTCCCCTCCTCCAGACCCCGGGCAGAGAGTCTGGTGCCAACCACAGAACCCCAGCTCATAAGATTCCACCACAGCCAGTCAAGCCTTGGTCCACAGCCAAGAGATTGTTTCTGGATTCTATATTTTGACAGTCCTCTCCTCCTGAGGAACAACAAAGATTCTGCCCTTGTCTTTTCCAGCACATTCCTAGAGCCCCCAGACAGAATCCTCAGTCAGGAAAGATGACGCTGCCTCGGATGTCGCAGAGATCTGCGAGGGGCCCCTTCAACGGCGGCCCCTCATCAGTGGTGGAGGGGAAATCTAACCAGTCATTTCTCCTTCTGACACTCAGTAGAGGAACTTGAGGCCTCACGAGAAAACTGGCGTGCATAAAATGTTACTCCTGCAGCATATCTGGCCTCGCTGTGCAGGTAAGGCTGTGGGACCCCAAGGGTGCCACCCTCCATCTCTGGGCCCCAGTGAGGGGCGGAATGGATGACCTTTAACTTCCCCTTCACGTGCCAACGATCTGCGGTTAGAAGTGAGCGTGAGGTTGGAAGCCTCGCTTTATGACTACGACTTTTTGTAAAGTAGGAGCCACACTCAGTGTGTGGCTTGACCTCACAACCCAGAGATCAAGAGGTGAATGCTCTGCCGACTGAGCCAGCCAGGCGCCCCTGTGGCTAGAACCTTTGTATGTTTTCCATGTTGCCGCATTCAACTAGCCTCCTCTGTTCTCCCCAAACCCTGTTATTTTATGTTTATGCTGTGACTAGCATTATGTATCTGCCATGTGCGACACAGGAAGAGTAGGACATTCGAGGCTGGCCAGTGTGGCGACAGAACATGTGTGCACATGCGTGTGTGTGTGTGTGTGACTCTGTTGGTGAGACTGGAGAAAGCAGGATCCAGGCTAGAACAAGCCGAAGGCTATGTTTTAAGTCAGGAATTGATTTGGGGACAAAGGAGAGGCAGCGAAGGGTTTTTCGTGTATGCTTTTCTCGCTGCATTTCCCCCTTGTCTTTCCCGAATGTCACTCTCCTGGTGAGGCCTACCCTGACCACCCTGTTTAAAACTGCCATCCCTCTTGGATTCCCTGTCCTGCTTCCTCTGCTCTATGTCCCCTTAGTACTTACCACCTTGTGACATACTATTTAATTTGGTCATTCATTCTTTCTTTCTCTCTGCTCAAATAGATCAAGGAGAACAGGGATTTATTATTTTTTTTAATGTTTATTTATTTTTGAGAGAGAGAGAGAGAGAGCACAAGTGAGGGAGGGGCAGAGAGAGAGGGAGACACAGAATCCGAAGCAGGCTCCAGGCTCTGAGCTGTCAGCACAGAGCCCGACGCGGGGCTCAAACCCACAAACCGCGAGATCATGACCTGAGCCAAAGTTGGTGGCTTAACAGACTGAGCCACCCAGGCGCCCCAGAACAGGGATTTCTGTCTTTTTGTTCAGGAAGGTACTCCTGGTTACTAAGTAACATAGTTCATGTCACCAAGCAGACTATTAATAAATATTCATTGAACAAACGAATGAATCCCGGCAGGTAGATGGTTTGTGCTTCATTGCTTCAGAGGAAGGAAGTGGTAGAAACCCAAGCAACCTGTGAGACATGACAGTTTCGTTTCTCACGAGCGTTTTGGCAGGTTTGGGCAGCTTTTGGCAGGGCAAGACAGGCTAAGGAGGAAGGAAGGGGGGGGGGGTAGTGACAGCTAATGGGTATGGCGTTTCTCCCGAGTGATAAAAATACTCTGAAATTAGATAGTTGTGATGGTTGCACCAGTCTGCGACTATGTTAAAGTTGTACACCTTATCGTATGTGAATTATATCTCAAGAAAGTTGTTATTTTTTTTTTAAGGCACTGAAGATTTTATATATTAGGTCTTTCACTTTCAGAGCTCTGAGTTACCAAGTTAGAAAACAAAAAGAAAAATCTGAGGGGCGCCTGGGTGGCTCAGTCGGTTGAGCGTCTTCCTTCGGCTCAGGTCATGATCTCACATTTCATGGGTTCAAGCCCTGCGTTGGGCTTGGTGCTGTCCACCCAGAACCTGCTTCAGATCCTCTCTTCCTCTCTCTCTGCCCCTCCCCTGCTTACGTTCTCTTTCTCTCAAAAATAAACCTTTCAAAATAAACAAGCAAACATTTAATTAATTACTTAATTAATTAATTAATTAAAGTCTGAATTCTCTGAGGCCACCATGTTGTGAGGAAGCCCAAGCCGTATGGAGAGGCTCCACATAAATGCTCGGGCTGGTGGTGTGCTTGTCTCCCAATGTCACCTGGCATCAGACGAGTGAAGCTGTCTTTGATCCCGCCCCGTTGAGCCTTCAGATGACTCTGGCCTCCACAGACATCTTAGTGAAATTGCATAAGAGACTTCAAGCAAGAGCTGTCCAGCCAAGTCCTTCTTGAATTCCCACAAGATCGCGGGCAAAATAAAATGGTTGCTTTAAACTGCTAAATTCGGGGATAATCTGGTAAACATTAAAAGAGCTGGAATATTTATAATCCAGCTGATTTCTTCTTCTTCTCTTGGATTCATTTTACAGGAGGTGAGGTGAAACTGGGGTGGGGAATGTTCTTAACATCTTCTTTTTCTGAAGGTTTTTTTTTTAAAAAAGTAACCATTTGTTTAATAATGTATCCTCCCTCCACACAGAGGCTTTGAAGCAGCTCACAGACAATCAAGAAAAGATAAAAAATAAGCAAGGGAGGGGCTCCTGGTGGCTCAGTCGGTTAAGCGTCTGACTTCGGCTCAAACCCAAGAACCGAGACATCAGGACCTGAGCCTTGCATCAGGCTCTGTGCTGACAGCTCGGAGCCTGAAGCCTGCTTCGGATTCTGTGTCTCCCTCTCTCTCTGCCCCTCCCTGCTCATGCTCTGTCTCTCTCTCTCAAAAATAAATAAACATTAAAAAAATTTTTTTTTAAATAAGTGAGGGGAAAATTTGCAATGATCAGGGAACCCAAGTGATGAAGTTACTCAGAAGAGCCCCTGGAGAGAGCGACTCTAGCACTGAATGCACAGAGAGTGCTCGCCACCGGGCAGCTGTGACCGGGTCGTGGTGTGGGGTTTCCAGGCCCTGCACGGGCCTCTCCCAGCAAGGACTCTCAGGGCACATGAGGGAATGTGCTAGGAGGAGTCACCCGTGGGCGTCTGTGCATTGTCTTCAACCCTGGGGCTTTGCCCTTCTTGGAGGCTGTGAACTTTGGCTCTGGACCTGGATGTTCTTAAGAATGATGGTCAGAGCCCAAGTTCCTCCCTGCTTGAGATATCTGTCTGCACTGGCTCTGTCACCACCAGGACTCTGAGCTTCTTCCAGAACATGACCCTGCTCATCCTGGGTTGTTGAGCATGCAGAGGGCAGCTCCTGGGGGTTCCTGTAGTCTGTTTCCAAGTTCTCAGGGAGCCAGGACTGTGCTGTCTCTCTTTCTCCCTGCTGGGGAACTTCCCACGCTGGATTCCAGGCCTCTGCTCCCCCACGGTCCAGTAAAGATCCCCAAGGAATGCAGGGTGCACGTAAGTGCCTCTGGCCTCCCCATCCATCTCCTTCCTGATCCAAAGCCCGCTAGGACGAAGGACAGCATGGGCTGGCCAGCCTACCGTGAAGGGGATATTAGTTTCCTATGGCTACTATTAAAAAAATTACCCCCAGTTTGGTGGCTTAAAAACAACGCACATTTGGGGCGCCTGGGTGGCGCAGTCGGTTAAGCATCCGACTTCAGCCAGGTCACGATCTCGCGGTCCGGGAGTTCGAGCCCCGCGTCGGGCTCTGGGCTGATGGCTCAGAGCCTGGAGCCTGTTTCCGATTCTGTGTCTCCCTCTCTCTCTGCCCCTCCCCTGTTCATGCTCTGTCTCTCTCTGTCCCAAAAATAAATAAAAGTTGAAAAAAATTTTTTTTTAAAAAAACAATGCACATTTACTCTCTCACAGTTCTGGGAGTCGGAAGCCTGAAAACCAGATTCACCAGGATGAAATTAAGGTATCACTCCTTCCGGAAGTTCTAGGGAAGAGTCCCTTCCTTGTCCTTCCCAGCTTCTGGAGCTGGCTCCTGCATTCCCTGCCTTGGGGGAACCTTCCACCATCTCCAAATCCCGAAGGATTGCAACTTCAAATCTCTCTTTAAATCTCACACTGCCTTCTCTCTTGTGTGTCCAGTCTCCTTCTCCTTACTTCTAGAGGACACAGTTTGCAATTATATTTAGGATCTATCCAGATAATCTAGGATAATCTCCCCATCTCAAGATCCTTGATTTAATACTGTGTGCAAGTCTCGTTTGCCAGATAAGGTAACATTCACAGGGGCCAGGAGTTAAGACCTGGATACTTTTTAGGGCCATTATTCAGCCTAACATAGGGAACATCAACATTTGTGACTTTACTGCCTGTCTAGAAGGGCCTTCAGCCGGGGGTGCCTGGGTGGCTCAGTTGGTTAAGTGTCTGACTTCAGCTCAGGTCATGATCTTGCTGTTTGTGGGTTCGAGCCCCACGTCGGGCTCTGTGTTGACAGTTTAGAGCCTGGAGCCTGCTTCAGATTCTGTGTCTCCCTCTCTCTCTGCCCCTCCCCCTCTCACGTTCTATCTCTCAAAAATAAACACACACACACACACACACACACACACACACACACACAATTTAGAAGGGCCTTCAGCCAAACCAGAGCAAGCAACAGGATGACAGAAGGATGAAAAGGAAGACTGGTTTCTTTGGCCTCATTGGCAAGGGCGGTTCTGTGCTGACTCCTTCATTCTCGAGGCCAGGGCCGAGGAGGGGAGCAGCACCACAAATTCTCAGGCACAGACTCCCTGCTGGACTTCACGGGGACTCTGACCTGAGTTGTCCCGACAGGCTCCTTCCATACCCGCCGTGGGGTTGTCCACCTCAGCTGCAGAAGACTCCCAGGCCTGGCATGCCTGCCTCCTGCAGGAAGGGGGGGGGCTTCGAGCACTTCCCCTCGGAGCTGCGTGGAGCTCGCAGGGCCAGCCCCTCGGACTGTCCCCGCACGTGCAGGATCCAAAGGTCTGAAAGACAGAGCTGTCCACATCCTGCTCAGCTGTTGACAGCAGATACACAATACTTTTCTAAAAAATTGTGGTAGGGGCGCCTGGATGGCTCGGTCGGTTGAGCGTCTGACTTCGGCTCGGGTCATGATCTCGCGTTTCGTGAGTTCAAGCCCCGTGTCGGGCTCTGTGCTGACAGCTCGGAGCCTGGAGCCTGTTTCTGGTTCTGTGTCTCCCTCTCTCTCTCTGACCCTCCCCCGTTCATGCTCTGTCTCTCTCTGTCTCAAAAATAAATAAACGTTTAAAAAAAAATTGTGGTAAGATAGACATAACATAAAATCTGCCGACTTAACGATATTTACGGGTTAAGCACATTCACACTGTTGTGCAACCAATCTCCAGAACGTTGCACCTTGCAAAACTGAAACTCTCTCTGTTAAACAACTCCCCATTCCCTCCCCCACCACTCTCCGCCCCCCCCCCCCACCTTCAGCTTCCGGTAACCACCATTCTACTCGATGTTTCTAGGAGTTCAACTACTCTCAATATGACATATAAGTGGGGTCATACAGTGCCTGTCTTTTTTGTGACTGGCTTATTTCACTTGACATAATGTTCTCCAGCTTTACCCATGTTGTAGCATATATGAGGATTTCCCTCCATTTTAAGGCTGAATACATTCCACTGTGTGTGGAGACCACATTTTGTTTATCTATTCATCTGTCTGTGGACGCTTGGGTTGTTTCCACCTCTTGGCTATTGTGAACAACGCTGCTTTGAATGTGGCTATACAAACACAAATACTTTTTATCATTTATTTATTTATTAAATTTTTTTTTGAGACAGAGAGAGAGGCAGAGGGAGAGAGAGAGAGAGAGAGACAGAGCACAAGCAGGGGAGGGGCAGAGAGAGAGGGGGAGACACAGAATCGGAAGCAGGCTCCAGGCTCCAAGCAGTCAGCACAGAACCCTACGAGGGGCTCGAACTCACCAACCGTGAGATCGTGACCTGAGGTGAAGTTGGACACTTAACGGACCCAGCCACTCAGGCGCCCCCACAAATACTTTTGAAAAGTAAGTGCTTTCCAAGAGTCTTGACCCTGCACTGCCAGTTCTTATGGAAAGAAACTGTGAACTGACCCCATCTCTCTTCCCCTACGGAGGGCCCATGCTGGGTGCAGAGTCCTGAACGTGTCCCTGAAAATCTTAACTAGATCCCGACTGCACATTATTCCCTAATTCCTTAATCTTGGGCAGAGCAGGCTCCAGCTTGTGTATGGAAATTTTCCTCTTGGTTTTCTCCCCCCGGTGAGAAAGGAAAAAATGGATGTTCATCCCCAGCAGCCTTAAAAGAAGCCAGACAGGAACATCTTAGGATGTCCACTTGTTCAACTACTGTGGGTATTTTGGCCCTTAGTGGATCATAAATCAAATGATCGCTCGATACTGGAGGAAGGACCCCCTGCAAAAACCATTTGGATTTATTTACCTTATCTCTGGGAGTATAATCAAGTATTCATTTGAAACAGATGGAATTGCTCCTAACTCCCCTCGCTGGCAATTTCACACAACAGGTCAAGCAACAGCTGGGCCAATGGCATGGATCTGGCGGGGAAGGGAGTCAGTGGCAGACAAACCCGTTGGCTCTGACTTTGGAGGAGACCAAACTGGTTCTGCTTGGAGAGTAAAGGTTGTTTTTCTGCCTTGGGGGTGGGGATGGAGGTGGGGGTGACTCTGACACTGTAGAGTCAGAGGTCTGGTCACAGTCTGAGGCATCAATGGTTAAATTATATACATACTCATCAGGAAATGTCTTCGAGACATAGCTCTATCCCTTCAGGTCTTTCTGGAGAGGGAAGGTGAGATTCCAGTAGCCCATCAGTGGTCCAGGAGAAACCCCTTCTTACCATGTCTGTTCTGAGCAGCCTCCACTCTAAGAGGCAGCATGCCTGACCTCCACTCTGCACCTGTTGACTGGGGGTGGGGGGGGATGCTGGACAATTAGTGCCATTTCTATCTTCCTTTGGTTGATATTCCCCACATATAAACACATAAAAAGGGATTCTTTCTTTTTTTAAAAAAAAATTTAAGTTTATTTTGAGAGAGACAGAGACAGACAAGGAGCAGAGGAAGGGGCAGAGAGAAAAAGAGGGAGACAGAGAATTCCAGGCAGGTTCCACACTCCTGGCACAGGGCCTGATGTGGGGCTTGAACTCATGAAACCACAAGATCATGATCTGAACCGAAATCCAGTCAGACGCTTCACCCACTGAGCCAGCCAGGTGCCCGTAAAAAGGGATTAATATTAAGGAATGCTTAATTCAGCCAACCAAAAGATGGGTGTACATTTGGCAGTAAATAACGGAAGCCCCCACAGTGACTCAGAGACAAACCCGAAGGACCAGATGAACAGCTCACATTTTATTTGTTCGCTCAACAGACACATCGCACTGTTTGTGCCTCGGATACTGCAGACAAAGAACCACCTGGAGGTTTATCAGTCAGCAAGGTTTTTTGCTTTGAGTACACAGGGGTCCAGGGGGCTCTCTCCCACACATGCCGAATGTCCCCTTCTGGGACAAATCACAAGCGATGGGCGGGGAGAGGTCGACCACAAAGCATTGTGGATGAGGGGCCACCTGTGTGTATATGAGGGACGGACGTGTGCGTGGTGGGTGCTTGTGCAACTGTGTACGTGTGTTTGGAGGCTGTATGTATGGTTCTGCACTTGGGAGTCAGAATGAGCGGTAAGTCTGGGTTTGTGGGAGCTGTCACGTGACGTGGGACTGTGGCTGAGTGTTGGAATGGTGTGTGTGTGTGTGTGTGTGTGTGTGCACATAGAGGTCTACGTGAGTGTGGCACTTCCGATGAAGAGGGAGAGAGGAATGGGCAGTGCTCACCGTCGGCCATGAGAAAACCCCCAGGAGGTAAATGTGGGACGCAAATGCTGCAGAGACGATCCATGTCCCCAGTCCCTTGCTTGGCAAACCCGGGGGCTTCCTGCCTTCAGCTGGAGTCAGGGCTGATTTACTAAGCGCTTTAGTAGACCCAGGGCTAGTCTATGTGGGTCCTACTCTCAGCCAGCTCGAGAAATTCTCCTCCCGTTTCTTTGTGCCCTGAGACACCCTCCTCCACAGACCCCTGCCTGGTTTGCAGAGGGGCAGATGAAGTTGTCACCTTCCAGAAAGCTGCCAACACATGTTTCTGTATAAATGGACTGAACACAAGAACCAGAGGGGGGGGGAGGGGAGTGACCTAGCCTGTCTCTCTAGTCACTGAGAGGTCGCCATTTCCAAAAAACAAAAAACAAACAAACAAGCAAAACCCCCCAAAACAAAAAAACTGTAGTTGGAGCTCGAGCAAATTCAAAGGAGCAAGGATATAGGTCTTCTTCCTTCAGAGGTAAATCCCCTGCTGGACCGAGACTCAGGAGGCCCGACTCCAGACTGTGCTGTCTATTGCCCTAAAAGCTGAAGAAGGTCATTTCCCTCCTCAGGGACTCTATGGAGGAATAAAGATAATCTATAACACAGAATCTCTAAATTGTCTGCTTTGTCAAAGTTGTTAGTAAATAGTATTGTAATGATCCGTCAGCTTGTCTGTCTCCCCCACTAGAATGTGTTACAGACTGAAGGTTTGTGTCCCCTCCTTCACCCACGCAATTCACACGTCGAAGCTCTGATTCCCTGCGTGATGGCATTGGGAGGCGAGGCCTCTGGGAGATAACTAGGTTTAAATGGGGTTATGAGGGTGAAGCCCCACGATGGGATTAGTGTCCTTATGAAAGAAAGAAAGACCAGAGCTCGACCTCTCTCTGCCCTGTGAGGACACAGTGGGAAGGCAGCTATCTGCGAATCAGGAAGGGGGCTCTCCCCAGGAAGGGAATCTGCTGGCACTTTGATCTTGGACTCCCCGGTCTTGGAAACTGTGAGGACAGATATCTGTTGTTCAAGCCACCCAGTCTATGGTATTCTTTTATAGCGGCCTGAGCTGCGTAATACAAACGCGGGGTTTTCTCCTGAATTTCCAGGGCCTGCCCGAATTTCTGGCATATATAAAAGATGACGATAACAATAGTGATATCTAACAGTTACTGAGCATTTACTGCGTACCTGATTCTATGTTAACCATTCCACGTGGATTATTTTTTCTAATCAGCACAAAAACCAATGGCGTGAATGTTGTGCTCATCCCCATCTTTTTAGAGAGGCCACGTAGCTTGATCAGGGTACACAGCTGGTAAAAGACAGACCCTTAAGCAGTCTGATTCCAGAGGCCCCCCCTATGGGCCTATGTCTTGCTTGGTTCTGTGTTCCCAATCCACTACCTCTAGATGTTTCCAGACATGCGGTTAGGTGCTTGCTCAATGCTAGGTTGACTGAATAACAAAAGGCCAAGCGTCATTTCTGAAAATGTTCCAAAAGTGACCACAAAATCAATATGTATAAAACCACTGATGTATAGAACCATACATGCAGAAGAAAATGTGTGTGTGAATAGAGTTATGGGAAAAACACTTTTTCCTAAAGTGACTCTCACCTTTCCCTCAATTTTGACATCAAAAAAAATTGTTTTAATGTTTATTTATTTTTGAGAGAGAGAGAGTGAGAGAGTGCATGTGAGGAGGGGAGGGGCAGAGAGAGAGAGAGAGAGAGAGAGAGAGAGAGAGAGGTACAGAATCCGAAGCAGGTTCCAGGCTCCAAGCTGTCAGCACCAAGACTGACGCGGGGCTCGAACTCACAAGCTGTGAAATCATGACCTGAGCTGAAGTCAGACGCTTAACTGACTGAGCCACCCGGGCACCCTGCCTCAATTTTGACTTCAAAATGATGCAAAACTTAACAATGTATTATTAACGTGTTCACTTAGTGAGACATAGTATACACTTCAGTGAATTTTGACAAATGTATACACCTGGAAAACCATTACTCCAAGCAAGATATAAACTTTTCCATCATCCTAAAAAATTACCTTGTGTCAGGGCGCCTGGGTGGCTCAGTTGGTTAAGCAGCTGACTTGATTTTGGCTCAGGTCATGGTCTCACAGTTCACGTGTTCAAGTCCCATGCTCTCTCTCAAAAATTAATAAATAAGACTTAAAAAAAAAAAAACCATTTACCTTGTGTCACCTTCTAGTGAATTCTTCCCACCATCCACCCCACTTGCCCTCTACAACTGTTTTGAGTTTAACCACTATAATTTATCTTGTCTGTTCTAGAACGTCATCTAAATAGAATCATGTAGCAAATATTCTTTTGTCTGTCTCCTTTTGGTAAATCTAAGGCATCTGAGATTTATCCCTGTCGTTGTTTGTAGTTCATTCTTTGTATGGCTGAGTAGCATATATCCAACTGTGTGGATATATTATTTCCTGTCAATCCGTATTTGGGTTGTACGTGAACTCTCACGGGCAAGTAATTTTGTGGACATATGCTTTCATTTTCCTTGGCTAAATACCTAGGAGTGGAATTGGTGTGCCAGGCTGTTTTCTTTCATAGCCAGAGATCCTTTGTAATTGTTAGAAAAAAAATGTCCCCCCAGAAATATGGCCGCTTAAAAGGACATGTCTTCATCCTAGGGTCCCGGGGATTTCAAATGTTTTGTGTTCCCCTCACCGGGTATGTTATGGGGCTCTGTCCCAACACTAGGCAGTACCTTCAGGGTTCAGAGTACGCATAGAAAAAGAACAAAGGAAGAGTGTGACAGCACAGAACTGTATGCAGCGTCTCAGCGCATTTACGGTTTGAGCAGATCGATGGAAGGCGCTAGCAGCCCTTGGTCAGTGCACTCCTTTGGCACAGAGGCTTGGGCAGCACTCAGCGGGAAGTCAGACGGCAGTTCGGGCCTTGTCGGAGCCGTGTCCCGGCGGGGTGACCTTATAAGAAGCTGTGCAACCATCTCTGCGTCTTGCTTTCTAGCTCGTAGGCCTGGTGAAGACAGACATTCTCCGCACCCTGCACGGGGATGAGCAAGGATACGATCTGCCTGAGTCTGACCTTGATGAACTGTAAAGCGCTGTGCAGTGTGAGATAGCGTCACGTGGAGAGAGGCGGGAACACACGCAGAGATTGTTTTGTGCTCTGATGATGGCACTTACGGCCACGAGGACTCAGCTGCCCCGTTTCCAGGGACTTCAGGCAAGGTCAGACGCACAGGGACAATAACTCTTTGTGAGCTGCCAGCTGGCCCCGGGTGTCCCTCTCCATTGCATTCATCTCTGCAGGGCAGGCGGGTGGGTGGGTGGAGGGGACTGTCAGGCTCTTTATTCCTTTACACCTGCAAGAGAATCATTCCCCAAATCGCAGCCCCCTCCACACCCTCCGCACGCTGTCTTTTCAACTCTCTCACTGATCGTTCTCAGCCCACCACTGCAGATGACAAAGGGTGAATGTTTATTGAAAAGTCTGTTTAGGGTAGTTCTAGCCACAGACGTCATGGATACATTTTGAATGGAGATGAAAGGCGAGTGCAGGCAGCGTCATATAAGAGCTGTACTTGTTGGGAACTTTCCTCTAAGTGCGAAGTGCTCACTGCGTGAGGTGGGGGCACCACTGTCGGAGTTTATAGATGAGGAAGCGGAGGCACAGTTTAAAGGGAAGAACAGAGGTCCAGGAGTCTTGGAACCTGAGGGGCCCCTTGTTGTCACCATCAGAGCTATACTGCCTGCGCCCACCATCTTGGTTCCTTATCAGTAAAGTAACAGCGGGGATTATCTCCCTTTAATCTCTGACATCTTTCCCAGCACTAACATCCTGTGCGTCCGCGTCTGACTCTGGCTGAGTCCGACGGTGTCTCCGAAACTGTTTTCTCCTCTGCAAAATGGGGAGAACCATCGCCCCCTGACTGGTCTTCCTCTCAGGGCTGTGTGACAGTGGCTGTGTGAAGAGCTGAGATGCCGACTATGTGTCTCTGTTGTCCCCTCGAGGCCCCTGAGCTGCTAGGAAATGGTGGGAACCTCTGACGAGCGGGGAGATCAGGCCCTCCCCTCCAGCTCCCGCCTTCACTTAGAACGGAGAGGACAGAAGAAACAACAGAGGTTATGGGACGCTTTTGGCCCGACAGCGCCCTGGGGTCATCTTGTTTAATACTTTCCATTTGATAGAAGAAAAAAAAAACGGATGCCAGCAAGGGTAGTGCTTTCTCCAAGGACCCCTAGAGAGCAGGGAAGAGCTGAGGCTGCACTCTGGCTCACTGGTTCCAGCTCAGTTCCTCTGCAGGACGTCAAGAGGCTCAGCGTGCAGAAGAGAATGCTGCATCTCTGGGCCCCATTCTGCCCTGGGCCCTGTTCTCTGCCTGGGTTTGATTCCTGTCCAGCCACGTTACAAGTAATTAATAGTCACATGTAGCTAGAGGCTACTTACTAGACAGACAATTGTGGCTCCAGAAAAGAGAGGCTGTTTTATTTATTTGAGAAAGAGACAGGGAGAGAAAACCAGCGGGGGAGGAGCATAGGGGTGGGACAGAGGATCCCAAGTGGTCTCTGTGCTGACAGCAGAGAGCCCGACGCGGGGCTCCAACTCATGAACCGGGAGATCATGCCCTGTGCCTAAGTCTGATGCTTAACCCACGGAGCCACCCAAGCATTCCAAAGAGAGGCTGTTTTAATGGGGATCGGCCACTGGGTGGCGCTGGTGTTCATTTTGATCAGCGCTCGGGGGGGGGAATGTCTTGAGAGCAAGGTAACTGATTACCCCTGTCCTTGCCTCGCTCCACTCCCACTTCAGAAGACCTTTCTCAAAGAACCGCAGCTTGGCCCAGACACAGACTTCCTGAGAGAGGTAGGTGATTTCTCATCTCCCCAAAGGCAGAGGGGCTTTGGCGCAGATGGGACAAGCCAGATGGTGGGTTAGAGGTACCACCTGGAGTGGAGTGCCCTCCAGTCCTGTTGGGCTTCCAGGTTACACAGGGAAAGGTGTTCTCTTACGGTGCCCAGGGGAAACGATTGCGGAACTTTACAAAGGAGTTTGGATACCCAAGCAGATGTTATCAAAGCTTTATTAAGAAAAGACAGATTATACACACCTGTGACCCATTTCTTAAGAAAAAAAACAAACATTTGAAGAGAGCCCTGACGTGAAATAATCTGATAGGAAATTCCAGATAACCACGAGTTCTCTGGAATTTTAGCCACGAGGCTCCTTCTTGTGCAAGCCTTGCAGATAAGCTTTAATCTATTCTTTGCTCTCTGAAAGAGGAGTACAGAAAGCCATTGCCAATGTATCTTGCATCTAACAAGACTAGGCCTACAAACGAAGCTTGCCCAGTTTCACCCTAGGGCAGAGTAGTCCATAGGAATTTCGTTATTCTCATGCTGAAAAAAAAACCCAGTGAATGTGTCATGAGTCAGGGTAATTACACCCATTTCACAGACTGCGTAGGAAATGTGAATGGAGTGGAAGTGTTGCAACAAAGGACATGGCCCAGTACTGGGCCTGCATTCTGCATTCTGATCTATTGGGAATAGTCTCCTAAGCTTCTTACCTTTCAGACACTGATCTAGCATGAGATCTGAATCTCCCAAGGATACCACAGTGGGGGCCATACCCTACACGTCTGTACTTTGAGAAGGTTGAGAGACGCCCATTCTCCATTCCTATACCATTTAGGGATTATACAGAATGACCTACCACCATGTGTGAAAGAAAGCAGTATGAATTCCTACCACTTGCACTATGACCCTTCTCTGAGCTTCTCGAATTTGCTGGGAGACCCCAGTCAAGCTGGGTTCTCTCTAAGGAGGCATTTTCCTCAAGTGTGACCTTCTAGGTGGGCCCAGGGCAGGAGTGCAGCAGAAGGAGGGGGGAGTGCTGGCCAGGGATCTAGGATCAGTCTTGCCAAGGACCCAGTGGCAGACTTGAGTGGGCCCCCAGCCCTGATTTACCACTAGATGGCTTCCATCTGCCCACCTGCTTCTCCGTTGCATCTACCCCACACCGGTGCAATGAATTAAGACCAGCTCAGGATGTTAGAGGAGCAAAAAGGGTAAGGGAAGAGATATTTGAAGGCATGGCCTCTGCTGGGACAGTCAACCTTGTCAGGTCTGAGCTGAATATTCCCTGGAGTTGGAGCAGTACACTTGAGAAGGAGAGGGGGGTATTGTCACCGTCCAGACTGGCTTGATCAGTGTAAGAAAGAATCATCATCTCGGCTTCTGAGAAGCTTTAGAGCTCAAATATTGCTTGTATTTTTTTTAAGTTTATTAATTTATTTTGAGAGAGAGAGAGAGAGCGAGAGCGTGGAGAGTGGAGGAGGGGACACAGAGAGAAAGAGAATCCAAAGCAGGCTCCGTGCTGTCAGTACAGAGCCTGACCCAGGGCTCAAACTCAGGAACCGTGAGATTGTGAGTCAAGCAGAAATCGAGTCAGATGCTTAACTGAGCCACCCAGGTGCCCCTCAAATGCTCCTTTTCTACACTTAAAAAACCTGGATCCAGGGACATCTGTCAAATAGCCACAGAAATTATATGTGAAACATTATATCACACGTTCAGGGTCATTTCTTTAAAGAGAATCCCTGGTTTTCATCAGATTCACAAAAAAGAACAGTTACAATTCCTGTAGGAAAGGTCTCTGAGTAAAGGAGAGAAATTACTTTGGACGGTTGTAGAAAGAATCACTTTGACAATAGTTCTTACGGAAGAATGAAATTCTGTTAGTTTTCTTGTTGGAAAAAATAGATTTCGTGGCAAGATGATGTAGAAATATTTGAGATTTGACAGCCACTTAGTGAAGCAATGTGCTTTTTCTTAAAAAAAAAAAAAAAACACTTGGGGCGCCTGGGTGGCGCAGTCGGTTAAGCGTCCGACTTCAGCCGGGTCACGATCTCGCGGTCTGTGAGTTCGAGCCCCGCGTCGGGCTCTGGGCTGATTGCTCAGAGCCTGGAGCCTGTTTCCAATTCTGTGTCTCCCTCTCTCTCTGCCCCTCCCCCATTCATGCTCTGTCTCTCTCTGTCCCAAAAAAATAAATAAAAAACGTTGAAAAAAAATTAAAAAAAAAAAACACTATTGAGGTATGATTGACATGCAAATCTGACCATATAGAATGTAGGCAAGGTGATGGGTTTGGGGATACGTGTACCCCTGTAAAACCATCACTGGAATCTGTGCCATAAACATACCATCACCTCCAAAAGTTTCTTCCTGCCCAGTTTATTTATTTTTTTTAATTTTTAATGTCTATTTTTGAGACAGAGAGAGACAGAATATGAGCTGGGAAGGGGCAGAGAGAGGGAGACACAGAATCTGAAGCAGGCTCCAGGCTCTGAGCTGTCAGCACAGAGCCTGATGCAGGGCTCAAACCCATGAACTGTGAGATCCTGACCTGAGCCGAAGTCGGACACTCCACCAGCTGAGCGACCCAGGGGCCCCTCTCCCTGCCCAATTTCTTAATTATTTTTTGCAATACGAACCTTTAACCTGAGATCTACCCTTTTAGCAAATGTTAAAGTATACAATAGAGTATTGCTAATTATAGGCACTGTGCTGGGCAGTAGATCTCTAGGAATTCTTCATCTTGTATAATTGAAATTTTGTACCCTTTGACCAACACCTCCCTGTTTTCCATTCCTCACAGCCCCTGGCCGCCACCATTCAACTCTTGGCTTCTATGAGTTTGACTATTTTAGATTCTTCATATAAATGATATCACGTAGTATTCATCCTTCTGTGACTGGCTTATTTCATTTAGCATAATGTCCTCCAGGTTTCCCCATATTGTCACAATGGCAGGATTTTCTTCTTTTGTAATGGCCGAGTAGTATTCGATTGTATATGTGCCACATTTTCTTTGTCCATTCGTCCATCAGTGGACGCTTAGGTTGCTTCCATATCTTGGTTATTATGAATATTGCTTCAATGAATGTGGGAGTGCAATATCTCTTCAATATTTTGATTTAAATCCTTGGGATAGATAACCCAGAAGTGGGATTGCTGGATGATATGGTTGTTCTAATTTTAATTTTTTTTGAGGAAATTTATACTATTTTCCACAGTGATTGCACCAATTTACATTCCCACCAAGAGTACACAAGAGTTCCCTTTTCTCCACATTCTCACCAATGCTTGTTATCTTTTTTTTTTTTATGATAACCTCTAGATATCTGTTTCCGTTACGTATTTCAGAGGCCAGAGAAAACCATTCCCAGGGAATATGGGGATCAAGGGTTGGGAGTTGAGCTCAAGTTTGATAGGAATGACATTTCCTCCCTCAGGTGCCAGGCTGGGTGCTGGGCTGGGCTAAGAACTACCTTCCTGACTCCCATGAGAACAGTTGTCCCCCCCCCCCCCCCCCCCCCCCCCCCAGCATTTCATCCTGGCAAACAAGTGAAGCCCCAAGCCCCGGTGCATTGGGGCAGCTCACTAGGAAGCTACATTGCCTTGCTGGCTGGCGTGGCTTCTGTGCTCTGCCTGGCTGGCCCTCCCCAAGTCACACAGTGTCCCAGACACCAGGTGAAGGACCACACAGTGAGCAACAGCACCTGCATTGTCACTATGAGGCCCAAATATGTGAGACTTCTGTACCCTCACTCTGTACCTAACTTCATTAAAACTATGCATTTAAATTTCTTAAAAATTTTTTAAAGTTTTTATTTACTTACATTGAGAGAGACAGAGATAGCACATGAGCAGGGAAGGGGCAGACAGAGAGAGGGAGAGAGAGAATCCCAAGCAGGCTCCATGCTGTCGGTGCAGAGCCCAATGTGGGGCTCGAACTCACAAAACTGTGAGATCATGACCTGAGCGAAAAACAAGAGTTGGACGCTTAACCGACTGAGCCACCTGGGTGCCCCTGTATTTAAATTTCTATGTTTCTCTCTGGAAAATGAGATCCCAACAGATAGGAAATGTGTTTTCTATACCTTTATAACCCCAGAGCTTAGCACTAATTAAACGTTACCCACCTTAATCAGAGGAAGGATGTGTGTACTCCCCATGTCCCAGTTATAGGGGCATTAACGGACCAAGGTTGAGCAACTACTTCAGATCAAGGTGACACTGTGACTTATTACCTGCCTGGTACTTGCAGATGGTGTAAGACATATAGCAGGTCTCCCATGCCGTAGTTGGTGGTCTGGAGAGGCAGGTACTCATGGGGCCATATTAGAATGCACCAACACAGAAACAATGAATTAGAGGAGTCCTGGGAAAGTAGTGACTAATTGCAGCTTGGGAGAAGGGAAGGTGGGGACAAGAGAAGACTTCCTGGACAGTGTCTCTGGGCCATGAACACTGACCATAGACAGGCACTCTGGAAAGGAAAACTCCTGAAGCAAAGGCATGGAGGCTTTACAAAAGGGAAAGACCACCACTGTGGCTCACAAGAGTGCTGTCATGGCCTAGGTGCTTGGTAACTGCTTATTTTGTCTGCCCTGTCTGGGAGCCTGGTGGGCACCAATGTTAGTGGCCTAGACTTACAGAGGCAGTGATGGCCTCTGCCTTGTTCTTGGAGCCCCAGACAGCCACCCCTTCTTCCACATCAATCTGGGAAGAGCTCCGTTGGAGATTTGTCTACAAGACAGCCCCAGGGGTCATTTGACCAAAAACCAGTTGGCTATGGCCAAAGATATAAACAGGGTCGCCTCACACACAATGGGCTTTCTCTGAGAAGCAGAGCAGCACTGTGACCTCAGAGGATCTATGTGCACAAGGTCAGTTTCCATTTGTACATGGAGAGACATGTGTTAAGATATCTCTACAAGTGTAAATACATAAGTGTAGTAAATGCATGTGTATATATGAACATGTGGACAAAAGTATGCACACATGCCCACACTTGCAGTGTCACATACCATTTGGGGCCATTTGGAACATTTTGGTAATTGTAGCAGCCCAGCGTCCAACAGACTATGTGCTCCTCACCAGCTTGTGCACAGGAAGTCTGCTGTAGGTACAGTGTTTCAGAGCCCAGTTTTGTAATCCTTCCCAGTTTCTCAAAATGGGCACCTTGCAGCTGACCAAGAAGTTGTCCAGCCTTACCTGGCAGGAGGGAGAGAAATATCATAAGGGCTATCTAAGGGCACAGAGCCCTGTGCAATGGGGCAAAGTCAGAGAGCCACAGATGGTCTGGGCTGGAAGTTGTCTCCTCTATCCCCTCTCAGAGCCTGAATCCCTTCCATGGAGTTCCTCCCAAAGTCCACCACAGAATGGTGAATAAGTGAGGACTCACTTTTTCTTAGGCAGTCAACTTCTCTGATTTGCAATGTGCAGTATTGACCCCAACCATGTGTACCTCCCACTCTTATGCCAAGAATGGGGATAATTACTGCCCTCTGGTCTTTTTGGGTCACCATTTACTCCACTGAGGTGTCTGCTTTCCTTTGTGTTTGGTGGTACTCACCTTTCTTCTCATTGCCTTTGCTTCAATTTACTTCCTATGCCTGATTTTCTGTGACTTCTCTATTGAAGAGTCCTCTGAAACAGCAAAAAGCTGATTGCCAGACTCAAGTAAGTGAGACTTTAGGGAACAGAGGGATACTTCCTAGGCTCATTCTTCTAGGAGTACCTTTTCCTAGGGGTGTTAACTGTTTCTCACTGTCTGATCTACAGGCAGAGTAAAGAGGTCTGATTCCTCACACTCAGGGGCAATGCAATAAAGGGTCATGCAAATATGGATTTTTTTAAAGTTTATTATTTATATTGAGAGATACAGACACAGTGTGAGTGGGGGAGGGGCAGAGAGAGAGAGAGAGAGAGAGAGAGAGAGAGAGAGAATCTCAAGCTGGCTCCACGCTGCCAGTACAGGGCCCTACGTGGGGCTCGAACCCACGAAGCTGTGAGATCATGACCTGAGCCGAAACCAAGAGTTGAACGCTTAAAGGACTGAGCCAGCCAGGTGTCCCCCAATATGGCTTTAAGAGAGGCAATTTAAAATGTTCCTATGATGTGTGCCCTCCCCACCTTGGCACAGCTAGGTTGGCCTGTCTTTGTCAAATCTCTGAAACCAGTATGGTAGAGACCTCCATCTCCAAATTGTATCAACTTGAAAGACACCATTTCTGGAAGCAACCTCTTTCTGGTCCTTTTTATAAAACAGTTTCTTGTACAGGGATAAATGAGGAACGTTGACTGCCTCAGGCAGAGATCTCCACATGGAAAGAATTATACCTGCAACTTTACACCTTCTCCTGAGGAGTGGACTTCACAATCCACGATAGGTCTTCTTCTGGGATCTCGACACCTTTTGGCCCCCATTAACTCTGAAGGTAGTGCCAAGATATTTAGGAGGCTAGAGGAAGGTATGGTAAGGGGGTTTATTCCTAATTCTTAAAACTAATTCTTTAAATCCAGTGTCTTACTGTTTAGTGAAGAAGGAGGAGGAACAATAATCTAGCACCTTGTTCTATACTTTAGAATGTTAGGTTCCTATACACTTTCTTATACACAGAAACAGATTTATTACAAGGAACTGGCTCACATGGTTATGGAGACTGACAAGTCCTAGGATCTGCTTGTGAATCGGTAAGCTGGCGACCCAGGAGAACTGAGGTCTAGCTCCAGTCTGAGTCTCAAGGCCCGAAAAGCAAGAGAGCTTATGTTTTACTTCCAGTCCAAAGGCTAGCATGAATCTTCACAGGTGCAGAAGTAAGCTTCAGGTATACTCTTTGTGATGGAATGATTTGATTGTACAGCATAACCAGTTTTGTAGCTGCTGTTTTGTAGTGCCAGGTTGAAAGTTTGTTCAGAGGGAGACAGAGGAATATTTAAGTGCATTGTTTTTCCATTATAGTTCCAAAGACATTGTGTTGATTTTTCATAAGATTAGCAAAAGTAACACAGTTATTTTACATCTCTTCAATTGCTAGTGAAGATGTCATTTTTCTCAGTACGTGAGGATCTACCACCTGTATTTTATCTGCACAGTTATTTTTGCATACTTTCTGTGTATATTTGGGTACTAACATTTTATCAGTTCTCACCCTCTCCCATTCTGTTCCTTTCCTTTTAATATTTTATGTTATATATTCATAGTATCATAGAATGTTGGTTCCTAGTGGTATACTCAGCAAGTATTGATGAAGACATCAAGACTCAAACTTGTTGAGTTTGAACTGGCAGGGGCTTTGAGGCCTTCTAGTTGAGGAACCTAAGCATTTATGTGTAGAAAATGAGGCTCAGAGTAGTTCAGTGACTTATCCAAGGTAAGGGCTGGTGAATAAAGAACATTGAATTAGACCTCATTATCCAGTAAAGTCCTAGCCACCACTTCAAATTTTCTCAAACCCCAGATCTGGGTTTCTCAACCTTGGGCCATTAATTTTGGGGCCAAATTGGCTAGATAAATCTTGGTTGTAGGCTAGATAAATCTGTCCTATGCACTTCAGAATGTTTAGCAGCATCCCTGGCCTCTGTCCTCTAGAAATCCAGTAACAAATGCCCCAACCTTTTATTTGTAGCAACCAAAAATATCTCTAGACATTGCCAAGTGTCCCCTGAGGGACAAAGTTGCCCCCTGTTGAGAGCCACTGCTCTAGCAGGAGCTAAATACTTCTTAGGCTTTGTGGGGAGTGGTGAGCTTCCTCTGCAGAAGTTTAGAGATAGAACCTGGCACTCTCTCTGGCAGCGAGAGGTCATAGACAAACCCAGCAAGGTGCCCCATTCTAACTCTCCAGAGCTGGGAGTATGGATGCTGAGAACTCCTATCTCATTATGATGGCTCTGAGTCAACCTTTATTCCACAAGGCTCACAAAAGGGCTGAACTGGCAGGCAGGGAATGGGCAGGGAAGAAGTGTGGTCAGCACACTTATTGCAGGCAAGGCTTCTGGCTAAGATAGAGGCATCATTCAGACCCCAGGAGAGTGACACAGGTAGAGTACAGAGCAGGCCTTCCCAAGAGGTGTGTGAGATCAGTACCACGGACAGCTCCCGAGACAGAGGATTTCAAATCCCAGATTGAAAGGGATGAAAGGAGTCCCTTCAAGCACAGGTAATTTGGATCTGAATACCCTTTCCCTGCTCCATGAAGAATTGTCTGCTCTTTAACGATAATGTCCAATATATATGTTATTAAGATAACGTTCACAACTATATTATGAGATTGCTACTATAATACTAATGTTACAGAAATTGGAAGCAGGTTTAGAGATTCCCTTGCCCCATGTTATACAAGCTAGAAAATTGCAGCCTTCACAGCAGGACTGAGGATACTGGCTTTAATGCTTACTCTTTCCCTAATGCCTCTTCCAGGAAAAAGAAAAAAGGGGGAAAGGAAAATTAAAGTGATGTGTTGAAGATGGTAGATTGTACTAGTGTCCTTCCCAACCTCCTCTACCTTGGATCCTTCAGAAAAGCAGAGGAATATATTGAGTGGGACCCTCCTTTGCCCCTTATGCATTAAGTGTAAGCACATCCTCATGAAGGCATGTAAGCCAGCCCTTCATGTCTTTATCTCCATTTTAGATAACGAATGTTTCAACGACCCATTCCAATTCTCTGTTAAACCAGGAGTATGATATGTAACATGTCCATTTGATATCTCTTTGCCCATTATGGGCACTATTGGCTGTACAATGTGTTCCTTTAACTGAAGAAATATAACTTAGCAGTCCAAATTGGTACAGTCTTTTCTGTTCCGGCCCCCTTTTAGTACTCTGAGCATTTTCATCTACTACTGGGTATGTGAAGCTTAGTCTAGTGTCTACTCTTGTCAGGATGCTTTTGTAGTCTCCAGGGCTACCAGCATGAATTTGACTTGCCAGCTATGAATGGAGCCTTCCTCCTGAGAAATCTACCCTATAGCTTTCTGCAGTCTCTCTTTTGCTAATAGACAGCACTTTTGGCATTTTGTGCATCACAGGGTGCAAAAGAAATATGTCAACAGTCAGCCCATCTCTGCATTGCTGCAGTACCGTCCTGATGGCCAACTCAACCGAGTGCACCAGAATATTGACTTGCCAGTTCCGTTCACCTTACAGTCCTGAAAGAGGGTTCTTCTGATGGGTATTAACAAATCTTACTTTTATGCACTTCTTAAATTCCCATAGTGATTTCCCTAGGACTCTTCCCCATACTGGCATTTTTTTTTGGCTTGTCTAATTTTCCACTGCTCATATGCCTAGCCACATGGACAGGCCATTAGCTACCATCCATGAGTTGGTAAAGACCCAAACACAGGGTAAACAATATGCAATTCAGCCTACTGAGCTGATTTGTTCTTACTTTCTTCTGAGTGTTGGTCTCCAAACATGATGCTATTTGTTCAACTTGGAACTGACATCTATAAACCAAGCAACTCTTTGTTAGTCAATAGAGACATACTCATAGGGCATTTCCCATGTGGTCATGGAATCCAGCAGCTCCTCAGCTGCTTCCAAAGTCAGTGTTAGGGGAAAAGAAGTTATCTGCTTGTGAATATGATGAGTACTTCCTTGCATGCCCCAGTAGCACGTTCCTGCATAAACCTTTTCCATTTTATTCTGGCTACTGCCCTCCACATTAAAGTTTTTCTCCAACATCACTCAACACATTTGTGGGTGTTTCAGGTTTCAATTATTTTATGTCCTTTATAGGGAAGTTTCAATTAAGCAAGCAAGTAATTGTCTCTCAAATGGTTTACATTGTACCACAGTATCCAGAAATTTTCTGGTTCCAGATCTCAGTGGTTGCTGCTGGGTGGTACTCATAGGCTTTTGCCATCAGTCCCAGTCTGTGGCCCACACAAGTCTACTCTATGGAAAATTTTTAGTACCAGAACTCCAGTTTCTAACATGTCACTATCAAGGGATAAACTTTTTGTCCACCAGGTATCTTTTTTAAAAAAAAAATTTAATGTTTTTATTATTCTAGAAGCTTTATTCTTTTTTTTTTTTAATGTTTACTTTTGAGACAGAGACAGAGCATGAACGAGGGAGGGTCAGAGAGAGAGGGAGACACAGAATCTGAAGCAGGCTCCAGGCTCTGAGCTGTCAGCACAGAGCCTGACGCGGGGCCTGAACTCACGGACTGTGAGATCATGACCTGAGCCGAAGTCGGCCGCTTAACCGACTGAGCCACCCAGGCGCCCCTCTAGAAGCTTTATTCTTGATACAAAAGACTTTATGGGCAACATTCTGTTAAATATTGATCATAACCGCATGGTGATACAAAGATGAGATTCAAAGTTTATAACTTTTTCTATAGAATACATGCATTTTCCTAGGCACATATACTAAAACGCATTAAATATTAATCTAAAATACATTATTAACAACATAATATGTGCAACACGTGTACTGATTTTCTCGAGATACCTTATGTAGAAAACCCAAACTCCCTTTTTTAAAAATTCCATTTCAGGGGCACCTGGGTGGCTCAGTCAGTTGAGCATCTGACTTCGGCTCAGGTCATGATCTCGTGGTTTGTAGGTTCAAGCCCCCCGTGGAGCTCTGTGCTGACAGCTCAGAGCCTGGAGCCTGCTTCCGATCCTGTGTCTCCCTCTCTCTCTGCCCCTCCCCCACTCTCACTTTGTCTCACTCTGTCTCTCAAAAATAAATATAAAAAAATTAAAAAAATAAAAATAAAAATAAATAAACAAATAAATAAATAAAAATTCCATGTCAATCTAAAGTTTCACCTTAATCCCATCAGTTACTGCATCCCCCTATCTTCCCAATCTGATCTAAACCCACCACTAGGACTTCAACAGATTTGGAATCAGTGCATTGGGTTCCTATGCCGATGAGTCTCAGAAGCTTCTTCTCCACTCCTTGGCCCTTTTACCCACACAAGTGCATATGGCTTTGGATCTCAAGTCAGGGACTGGGCCAAGGGACCTTGGCTCTTTGTCAATCTTTATCTTGATTAGTTTGTAGAATCATTGCCCCAAGCTATTTTAGGTCAGGCATTTCCTTGTCATCTTTGCCTTCTGGCTTTTAAAATTCTTCCAAACTGGGGAAAATAGAGATTTATTTAGGGACCTTTAATGTTGGGGGACCAGTAGGGCTTCCTTCCAATATGCTGCATTAAGACTTTTGTTTTGACCCCACCAATGACCCCTTTATTCACCCCTTAAAAAAATCTTTTATCAGGGCTGAAATTCACATAGCATACAACTCAAGTGTACAATTCAGTGGCATTTTGCTTGTGAAACTTTTTATATTGTATTTATATTGTGAAACTATCAGCTCTTTCTAGTTTAGATATTTCATCACCCCATAAAAATACCGGGTATCCATTAGATAGTCACTCTTCATCCCTCTATTCCCCCATCCCCTGGTAAACTCTAATCTCTCCTTCTCTATGGATTTACTGATTCTGAATAGATTATATAAAGGAATCATGTATGAACTTTTGTGTCTGGCCTCTTCCATGTAGCATAATGTTTTTGAGGTTCATAGTTGTAGTGTGTATCAGTACTTCATCTCTTTATGGCTGAATAGTATTCCACTGAATGGATATACCACAATTTGTGTATCCATTCATCCACTGATGGACATTTGGGTTCTTTCCACCTTTTGGCCATTATGAATCATGCTGCCGTAAACACATATATACAAGTCTCTGTGCTGATATTTGTTCTCGCTTCTCTTTGGTACATACATAGGGATGGGCCTGCTGGATTATATGGTAATTCTATGATTAACATTTTGAGAAACAGCCAAACTGTTTCCACAGTGGCTGTACCATTTTACATGCCCACCAGAAATGTTATTCATTTCTTGATGACTCTTCAAAGATTTCCATTCTGCTGGAATGATTCTCTTAGCTCTCTCTTGTCACTCACTCTAATTTCTATAGCCATCTGTTGTTTCACCATAACTTTTCCCTTTGGTAGCAGCTCTGATGCTAGAAGTTATAACTTTTTAATCAGTCAAAGCCCATGCTTGGCCCATCATTAGAATCTGCCCCAAATTCTTCTTTATTTTCATCTTAGCTATAGCAATAGCCAAGGTATTGTATATTTAGCTTGTATCTCATTTTGCATTTCCTTATGTATCCAGTGAGCTAACTGCATGGGAGTTGGATCTATTGTTTCTAAATTACACTGGTAATTTTTATCTCCAGTAACTGATAGCAGTGCAGCTGTAATTTCATACCATAGGTGACCCACTGGTCATTCAGAAACCAAAGGTTCATCAAATCCTGCCCCCTCATGTACCCAAATCATGCTTTTGCTATGTGTCACTGAGCCAAGGTTGTTTTAATGAATCCCACTCCACATACCTACTAAATTTTGGGGTTCCCAAGACCAGCTTCAGGTTTTGTAATTAATTAGGACTTACAGAACTCAGAAAAGCTGTTATACTCACATTATGGTTTATTACAGTGAAAGGATACAGACTAAAATCAGCAAAGGGAAGAGGTGCATAGGGCATGGTCCAGGAGAGTTCCAGATATGAGGTTCTAGTTATCCTCTCCCAATGGGATCGTGTGGGTGGTGTATCCTCCCAGCACCAACGCATGGCAATATGCATGGAGTACCGCCAACTAGGGAAGCCCACCTAAGCCTTGGTGTCCAGGGATTTTATTAGAGATCAGTCATGTAAACATAGGTGATCACCAGCGAGGCTGACTTCTGTCTCTAGCTCCTCCAGTAGTCAAGCTGATACCACATAGCCCAAGGCCCCCAACATAAATCACTTTGTTAGTGTAGACTATCTGACATGGCCCAAGGCCCTAGGTAAACATATCAAGCAGGAAATTCCACAGGTTTAGAGGTTACATACTACGAATTGGGAGCATGAGCCAAACCTTCCTTTGGACAAGGTTAATTCTTCACTCTGCACACAGTAATTCATTGACCAGTCATACGTCACCACCAATTCTCTCTACACCACTATCACCAGTCAATTCCAATCCAACTGAAGACTATCCCATGGAGATCAACTCCAAACAGCTCTCCTGGCCTTCCTCTTCTTTCCCAAACTTGTCAGGAATTGGAATGCTGAAGTCTGCGAATGTCAGCCTCACCAAAAGAGGAAAGCATGTCTTCTAAGCTCAGTTTTCACATCAGGAAGAAGTTAGTGGACATGGCTTTATAGCATATCCATGGTCATGTGTCTTGGAAAAAAATAGCAAGAAAAAAACCCCAATACTCCTTAACCATAATCAAGAGGCATTTCAAGAGTCAGTAATCATGGAAGGTAAAAAAAAAAAAAAGAAAAAAGAAAAGAAAAGAAAAAAGAAATAGACATTCTGAGTATACATAAGGCTCAAGGGACCAAAGCATGTCCCCAACCTCAAAAAATGTGAGTTTACCAAGTCTGGTTCAGCCACATGTCATGAATATCTGAGTTTCCTCTTTACGAAAAAAAAAATTATCAAAGAATTTAGGAATTTTGGGGGTCAAGAAGATCAAAGAAATAGTCAAATTCAAACAGCACCATGCTCCTTAAGAACGACTGGGAGACTTTGGGAGACTGTGCCTGGAAAACTGCCATAAGGTAGATGAGATCTATGGGACTTAGGGACTTCAATAAGCAAGCCACACCAGTAACCATGTGGCTTGTAAGATCTGGGGAAACCATGCTTTAAAGAGCAGCTTCTTGCTTACATCAATCTCCCATCAGGCGCAGAATCCCAACCCTCACCCCAGGCTGGTCTGATTGCATTGCCCCTAACCTCAGAATGGCCTGGCTCCCACTGTCTCTGAGTCTCATCCCCAGAGCGAGGCCAATCAGGACCTGCAGCTTCCCAGATGCTTGTTGCCAACGGGGTAGCCAGAGAAAGCAGCCAGCATCAGCGGGCACACACTAAGCTTTAGGCTGCCAGAAAGAGCCAGAAAAAGGATGTGGCCCCAAGAGCTGAGAGAGAGGATGCTATGTGCCTTGATGAAGGAGAGCACACACGATGGGAGGCAGAATGGACTGTGGGGCACCCATGTCATAAGAAAGAGCCACCCTGCCCAGGCCAGTAAGATCCTTGTTTGCAGGATTCTGCCAGTCCTGCCATAGAGCACACAGGTTCCTTCCAAATGAACCTGAGTAAAAAGATAATAAGCTATTTTCAGTGGCTTTAGTCCCAGTAAAAAAAAAAAAAAAAAAAAAAAAAAGGCAAGGGACAAGAAGGCCTACTGCAAAAACCCATGGCAGTACCAGCTACTGCGCTAAGTACAAGCCCAGATGAAGACGACGTGGACGTTATGGACCCTGGGGAATCCTGGACCTTGGGGCGCGTGCTGACCTTGGAGCTGACCCTAGGGAAACAAGATGGATGAAAGTGGAGATTTCCAATATGCAAGGAAAGGCAGGACAAGGAGGAAATCCAGGTCTAGGAAGAGCTTTTAGACTGGAATTCCTAATTCCTGTTATCTACAAGGCTCCCTCCTGCCCAGACCAAAGGAGAGGGATGCGTGTGGCCTTATGCAACCGTCAAGTGGTCTCTGAGGCCAGAACATCCTTGAGCAGAGGCATCAGAAACCATGAGAGAGGCCGCCACAAAAGTCAGATTCGATGCTCTGTCAGACTGAGTCAGGTTTAGTCTACTTCTACAGTCCTCAGGGGGCTTCTGCACTGAGCCACAAGCTCGGACCCAGGCCACTTTCCCCAACTGGGCCAGGCTTCACTTTGGGCGGTGGTTTTTCCGGCAAGTTAGGTGGAAATTTTTCCTTAATTCCTGTGCATAGAAATATCTCTAGAAGCAGCGTTTGCACATACTTGGTCAAAAATCAAATAGTCTTGATATTAGCATCCTTTGAAGAGGATGGTCTCTTTCCCATGAGCAAAATATTTTACGGTTTCTTAATATATGTATTTCTTCTAACAGCTGAGTGCTGTCTTCCGTCTATGCTGTGTTCAGGATAGGAGTTTAGGGTATCCCAGACTGTAGGCCAGAGAACAAAAGAGGTGAGCTTTGACTCTTCCTGAGGGCCGTCTTTGGCTTCTCAAAGGTGACCAGGGGTGCAGAGAGAGAGATCAACAGAGGTGGCCCGCATCTACACATCCACACCTACTCCAAGGCACAATTAGTTTAAAATTTCTTTTTTTTCTTATATAAGAACAACTGAAAATACTATATAACTGTCAGCAGTTTCTCTTTGTGAGAGCATAAGACTCATCTAAGGACACAGATAAACCAGACTTTGTCCTGCTTCCTCACCCACCTTTCACTTCCTACAGCTGGGAAGGGGCGTGTGTGGCCAGATTGCAAAGAGCGGACACAACCGGCATCCCCCTTCAGCTTTCAAGATGGGTGAGGAACAAGTCACTTTCCATTTCACACAGTTTGGAGGAGCTGCGGGCGAAAGGGCCTGCTTTCTCCATGGCAGGAGAAAACAGTCCCCTGATGAGGGACAGCAGGCAGCTGTCCCCAAGAGCCCTGGCCATCCTCCTGGAGGCCTGACACCTGCAGCGGGTCCCCTCCTCCACCCCCCTGTCCTCTCAGCACAGAAGGAACCAGAAACACCAGCTCTATGGTGTGAGGTGGGGATCAGACAGGGAGGTGGCCATGGCAGCTCCTCCCCACCTGGCCAAAAGACAGGTGTCTCTTACTCCATGACCTGTTGAAGATTCTGGAACGCCCTTTCCTCTGCCAGCCCAGTGTGAGGGCCACAGGATGTGACTATGTGAGGAGTGACCTGGGCCGGCTGAAGTGAACTCCCCAGGTCTGGGGTGGGGGTTGGAGGAGGGTGAGGCAGGACCCTTTACTCCTCTTCCTCTCCCTGATGAGAGAGAAAGAGTAGGGAGAGCAGGAAAAGGTTTTCTTAGCAAAACCAAGAGTGAGGAGCACATGACATTTATAGCTTTACAAGGAATCTCAACATACCCACAAGGAGTGCAGGTTACTTTCCAGCACTGCAGTGGGGACCTACTTCAAAGCCGGGAACACATACTTAAAGTCTACTTCTGCACAGCCCCCATCCCCCTGCCGACCTCACCCCCAGCGGGGAGCTGGGACAGGAGCAATGTCTACTGCCATATGGACAGACGAGGTGCTGGGTGAGCACTGAAGAGGTGAGGGAGGGGGTACCCTGTGGTGGGTTCCAGGCTGAGCCGCCCAGTCCTAGAATCAGGCTCAGGTGCTGTGTTGGTGTCTGCCATGTCTGTGGTCTAACCCTGGACATGACAATGAGCAACGAGGTCTCCCGCTGAGCGTGGACGTTGGGGGAAAGGAAGCCCTTGCCATGTAGACTCTTCACGTTGGCTGGCTTGATGGCATGACTAGCAGGTCAAAAGGGCCAGTCAGCACTCATGGGTGAGCGTATTCTCCTTGCAGCCACACAGAGTGCCTTGGGGAAGTGAGGCAGACAGCGAAGAAAAGGTTTGGGCAGCATGAGTGGTAAGAGAGGAAGAAGGAAGGGAAAAGAATGATCAGTCCATGTAAAGGATCGGCATGCCCACGAAACACAACCTCACACACGCACCCATGTGCGCACACACCCCTCCACGACGTATCTCCTTGAGGATATGTGATGCCATCTCTGAAGCGTTTGCATCGGATTTGCATTTAAGCCCAAGAAAAATGTGTGCCTACTCATCCAGCTTGGGCATCGCCCTCTCTGGGAACAGGGGGTCCGTGCCTGCCTGCCTTCTAACCCCACTTGGTGACAATGGGCAGGGTCTTGTCAGTAGGCAGAGTGCCCCCGGGGGAGCTGAGGTGCCACGTTGTGGTCTCTGCACGTTCGCTTAGAATTGTGGAATCTCCAGGTTTATCACCAGTGCCTTAGCCGTAGCTGTGTCTTGCTTCTTGCCACCCCAGTGGGGTGGGAGGGGGCGGTTTGGGGCTCCTATTGGATCCCTACTCAGCCCCATGATGCATAAATTCCTTCCGGCCCTCCTATGGACACTTCATTGCTTAGATTTTCCTTCTAAGATTTTTGCTAGCCTCTTGCTCCTCCCTGAGGATAGGGGCTTTTCCCACTGAGTCAGCTCCGAGCCAGGGGAAATGAAGACAAACCCTGTGAATGGGGCCCTTCTAGGGTCAAAGAGTGGCAATTCTCTGGAGACGGGGCTCTGGGGAGCTCCACAACCATTTTCCCTCTCCTGTGGCTGTGAGGCTGGTGGGTTTTCACAGCTACTTTGGTTGTGAGCCTGTCGACTTTCAAGTCACCGTGGAACCCGGGGGAGGATAGCATAGGGCAATTTAAAATGCCTCAAAGCTCACTGTTCTTACTGATATTTAGGCTTTTTTCTCTTTCCTTTTTTTTTTTTAAAGATTATTTATTTATTTTGAGAGAGAGAGAGAGAGAGAGAGCAAGCAGAGGAGGGGCAGAGAGAGAATCCCAAGCAGGCTCTTCTCAGTGTGGAGCACGTCGTGGGGCTCGATCCCACAACCATGAGACCACCCGAGCTGATATCAAGAATCCATCGCTCAACCAATGGAGCCACCCAGGCGCCCCCAGGCTTTTGTCTTGAATAAACATCCCTTTGGCGTCCCTGATAATTTTTTTGTTGAAAGCCAGACAGGCTGTATTGGGTGATTTGAACTGAGATAAATAGGCCTTTTGTGTGAGGACTTCCATTAATCTGGCGGGGACTTGAGCTGTTTTTAACGTTTGCTGTCACTCTGACTTCCAGAGACTTCAAATTCCTTTAGTGTCCTTGTTGTGGTCATCTCCTTGTGACTTTGGGCACGCATAAAATACCCCTGAGTTTGTGCCCTGTGGCTCTTTCCGACTTATCCTGATTCCTTGGAGAATGGTGTTACATTGTGGGGAGCAGGGCATTGTGTAATCTTTTGATTGAATCTCTCTCTTCTAATGGGCCTGTTTCTAGAGGCTCTGGCCATCACATGTGCTTCTCCACTGGTATAGCTTTCTCCCCCCCCCCGCCCCCGTTATTTGCGTAATAAAATTCAACACAAATTTATAATGCTGCTAAGAAATCACGTTTGGCCTGAAATACTATGGAGAAAAGAGAAGCAAAATACTTTCCTGATTTTTTATGGCACAATAAACATCCTTGTTAAAGAAGTGAGTCAGATTATAGGGTATGTTCACATTACGAATACTGTCACAGCAATAGATTTAGTGACTTTATTGAAATGAAAGAAAAATTTGGAGATCGTATCACTTATGAAATTATTAATATTATGGACATAAAAATGCTAGTGACCAGCTATGTGATAAGGAACAATGGTGGCAGGTGGACAAGGTTGCAAGTTTGCAAGGTTTGTAAAATCCATTATTGCCACCAAAAAAGTACTAGACCACATGGCTTTGCCAGGCACTGGTGGGGTCCCCAACTCATTCAACTGCAAGGCCCCAATATTGGTATATTTTGCCCGATCGTAGATATGTTTCCCTTCTTCGGAATTTGGGTTGGGATCTCTCCCCAGAAACAATCCTGAATATGAACATTAGTACACCATGTGATTCCTCCAAGCCTTCAAACGCCTCAATAAATGGATGTTTGTGCGACATAAGCGTAGCTAAAATGTTATCTGAGAAAGCCAAGAATACAACCAAAGGAAAAGTCCAGAAAACGGAAGGCCCTGGGCTCAGTATTTCAGAGAACAGTCTGCGGAGGTCTCAGCCCAGCCAGGCCCCGCCCCTGGGGGGTCAGGGGGTACTAGGAAAAGGCCGCTCCTAACTCACTATTTGCGCAGCCCGGGAGGGAATCGGAGCTTGGGCGCTGGCCCCATGCGCAGCGGGACCTGCAGCCAACCACGCCCCGCTACCCGCCTGGGAAGTGTCACCGCATCGCCCGGCCCCAGGACGCCCCGCTTCTGGCACCCAGAATGGCACCAGTTGGTCCGGAAGCGAGTCGCGACGCCCTCTGCTGGCGGTTGGTGAGCAGCGGAAGACGCGCTGGATCGCGGTTTCGTGGGGGCCGCGCGCCCCCTCGCGGCCATCTCTGGGACGCCCGGAAATTCTCCAGGCCCGATTCCCGCAGACCATTCAGTGTCCAGGGGACACTGGGCTACGGAATTGCTTGTTCTCCTTCCAGGGACATGCCTTGGAGCCGTGGTTTGGAAAACAAGAAAACCTTTATGCCTTTGAGATATCTGGAAAGGATCTCTTCTAAGTCATGCCATAATGTCAGGACCGACTTCAAGTTTCATGAGAAAAAGAGGGGATACCAAATCCAGAAGACACAGGCACCTGTTTCCACCTTGGGAACAATTTTCAACCTGCTGGATAGAGACTAGAGCTCTGCCTGCATTGGACCATTCTGGATAAATTGCTCTCTAGCTTTGTTATAATCAGGAACGACTGGCCCAGAAGGTGGAAGTAGAAAATCTTCAGGTTTGCACCTGTTTAGAATTGTCGAGAGACACTTCCAAGAACTCAGCAGCTATCTGCAGCAGAAGGAATATAGCCAGTTATTTGGCAGTTTGTCAGGGGACACATTGAAGTACGCTTTTCTGTATTTAACAAATCCTGAAGAAAAAAATCAGAAAATAAAAAAAATTAGAACTCGTAACGCTCTTAATTTTATTAAAGTTTGCTAAGCACAAAAAGGCAACTGCCCTTGTTGTTTTGTTTTGTTTTGTTTTGTTTTGTTTTGTTTTGTTTTTGAGAGAGAGTGTCAGTGGGGGAGAGGCATAGGGAGAGAGAACCTTGAGCAGCCTCCATACTAATGTGAATCCCAACAAGAGGCTCGATCCCACGACCCTGAGATCATGACCTGAGCTGAAATCAAAAGTTGGACACTCAAGTGGCTAAGCTACCCAGGTGCCCCTGTCCTTGTATTTCTGCATCAACTCTAAAATCCCAGAAGCCCAAATTGTGCTCATACATCTTCAGTTTCCACAAGAGAGTTTAGAGAGAAAAACATGATCTGTATTTCTTAAATAACCTTATGATTTACATTTACCATTTGCCTTTGCAAATCTTCAGGGAGTATTTGCTATTTTCACAATCTGAAGTAACTTCTTTATGGAGAACTCCGTTTGGGGTACTACTTTGTTTTTTTGTTGTGTTTTGGTTTTTTGCTTTACATCCAAATTAGTTAGCATATAGTGCAACCATGGTTTCAGGAGTAGATTCCTTAGTGCCCCTTACCCATTTAGCCCATCCCCCCTCCCACAACCCCTCCAGTAACCCTCAGTTTGTTCTCCATATTTAAGAGTCTCTTCTGTTTTGTCCCCCTCCCCGTTTTTTAAATTATTTTTGTTTCCCTTCCCTTATGTTCATCTGTTTTGTCTCTTAAAATCCTCATATGAGTGAAGTCATATGATATTTGTCTTTCTCTGACTAATTTCACTTAGCATAATACCCTCCAGTTCTGTCCATGTAGTTGAAAATGGCAAGATTTCATTCCTTTTGATTGTTGAGTGATACTCCATTGTATACATATATACCACATCTTCTTTATCCATTCATCCATTGATGGACATTTGGCTTTCCATACTTTGGCTATTGTTGATAGTGCTGCTATAAACATGGGGGTGCATGTGTCCCTTCGAAACAGCATACCTGTATCCCTTGGATAAATGCCTAGTAGTGCAATTGCTGGGTCATAGGGTAGTTCTATTTTTAGTTTTTTGAGGAACCTCCATACTGTTTTCCAGAGAGGCTGTACCAGCTTGCATTCCCACCAACAATGCAAAAGATATCCTCTTTCTCTGCATCCTTGCCAACATCTGTTGTTGCCTGAGTTGTTAATGTTAGCTGTTCTGACAGGTGTGAGGTGGTATCTCATTGTGATTTTGATTTGTATTTCCCTGATGATGAGTGATGCTGAGCATTTTTTCATGTGTTGGTCGGCCATCTGGATGTCTTCTTTGGAGAAGTGTCTATTCATGTCTTTTGCCCATTTCTTCACTGGATTATTTGTTTTTTGGATGTTGAATTTGATAAGTTCTTTATAGATTTTGGATACTAACCCTTTATCCGATATGTCGTTTGCAAATATCTTCTCCCATTCTGTCAGTTGCCTTTTAGTTTTGCTGATTGTTTCCTTGACTGTGCAGAAGATTTTTATTTTGATGAGGTCCCAGTAGTTCATTTTTGCTTTTGTTTCCCTTGCCTCTGGAGACATATTGAGTAAGAAGTTGCTGCAGCCAAGGTCAAAGAGGTTTTTGCCTGCTTTCTCCTCGAGAATTTTGATGGCTTCCTGTCTTATATTTGGGTCTTTCATCCATTTTGAGTTTTTGTGTATGGTGTAAGAAAGTGGTCCAGGTTCATTTTTCTGCATGTCGCTGTCCAGTTTTCCCAGCACCACTTGCTGAAGAGACTGTCTTTATTCCATTGGATATTCTTTCCTGCTTTGTCAAAGATTAGTTGGCCATATGTTTTGGGGTCCATTTCTGGGTTCTCTGTTCTGTTCCATTGATTTGAGTGTCTGTTCTTGTACCGGTACCATACTGTCTTGATGATTACAGCTTTGTAATACAGCTTGAAATCCAGGATTGTGATGCCTCTTGCTTTGGTTTTCTTTTTCAAGATTGCTTTGGCTATTTGGGGTCTTTTCTGGTTCCATACAAATTTTAGGATTGTTTCATCTGGCTCTGTGAAGAATGCTGGTGTTATTTTGATAGGTGTTGCTATGAATATGTAGATTGCTTTGGGTAGTATTGACATTTTAACAATATTTGTTCTTCCTACCCAGGAGCATGGAATATATTTCCATTTGTTGGTGTCTTCTTCAATTTCTTTCTTAGCTTTCTATTGTTTTCAGGGTATAGATTTTTCACCTCTTTGGTTAGATTTATTCCTAGGTATTTTATGGGTTTTGGTGCAATTGTAAATGGGATCGATTCCTTGATTTCTCTTTTTGTTGCTTCGTTGTTGGTGTTTAGGAATGCAACTGATTTCTGTGCATTGATTTTATATCCTGCAGCTTTGCTGAATTCATGAATCAGTTCTAGCAGCTTTTTGGTGGAATCTTTTGGGTTTCCCATATAGAGTATCATGTCATCTGCAAAGAGTGAAAGTTTGACCTCCTCCTGGACTATTTGGATGCCTTTTATTTCTTTGTGTTGTCTGATTGCTGAGGCTAAGACTTCCAATACTATTTTGAATAATGGTGGTGAGAGTGGATGTACCTGTCTTGTTCCTGACCTTAGGGGGAAAGCTCTCAGTTGTTCCCCATTGAGGATGATATTAGTGTTGGGTCTTTCGTTTATGATCTCGATGTATGATCCTCCTATCCCTAATTTCTTGAGGGTTTTTAAAAAATTTTTTTTGAACATTTATTTATTTTTGAGACAGAGAGAGACAGAGCATGAATGGGAGAGGGTCAGAGAGAGAGGGAGACACAGAATCTGAAACAGGTTCCAGGCTCTGAGTTGTCAGCACAGAGCCCAACATGGGGCTCGAACTCACAGACCATAAGATCATGACCCGAGCTGAAGTCAGATGCTTAACCGACTGAGCCACCCAGGCGCCCCGAGGGTTTTTTTTTTTAAAGAAAGGATGCTGTATTTTGTCAAATGCTTTCTCTACATCTATTGAGAGGATCATATGGTTCTTGTCCTTTCTTTCTTTCTTTCTTTCTTTCTTCTTTTTTTAGATGTTTTGTTTATTTTTGAGACAGAGAGAGACAGAGTACGAGTGAGGAAGGGGCAGAGAGAGAGAGGGAGTCACAGAATCCGAAGCAGGCTCCAGGCTTTGAGCTGTCAGTACAGAGCCCAACATGGGGCTTGAACTCATGAACTATGAGATCATGACCTGAGCCAAAGTCAGACACTTAACCAATTGAGCCAACCAGGTGCCCCAGGTTCTTGTCCTTTATTTTATTGATGTGATGAATCACAGTGATTGTTTTTTGGATATTGAACCAGCCCTGCATCCCAGGTATAAATCCTGCTTGGTCATGGTGAATAATTTTTTTAACATATTGTTGGATCCGGTTGGCTAATATCTTGTTGAGGATTTTTGCATCCATGTTCATCAGGGAAATTGGTCTATAGTTCTCCTTTTTAGTGGGGTCTTTGTCTGGCTTTGGAATCAAGGCAATGCTGGCTTCATAAAAAGAGTTTGGAAGTTTTCCTTCCATTTCTATTTTTTGGAACAGCTTCAAGAAAATAGGTGTTAACTCTTCCTTAAATGTTTGGTAGAATTCCCCTGGGAAGTCATTTGACCTTGGACTCTTGATTTTTGGGAGATTTTTGATTACTAATTTGATTTCTTTACTGTTATGGGTCTGTTCAAATTTTCTATTTATTCCTGTTTCAGTTTTGGTAGGGTATATGTTTCTAGGAATTTGTCCATTTCTTCCGGATTGCCCATTTTATTGGTGTATAATTGCTCATAATATTCTCTTATTATTGTTTTTATTTCTGCTGTGTTGATTGTGATCTCTCCTCTTTTATTCTTGATTTTATTTATTTGGGTCCTTTACTTTTTCTTTTTGATCAAACTGGCTAGCAGTTTATCAGTTTTGTTAATTCGTTCAAAGAACCAGCTTCTGGTTTCATTGATCTGTTCTACTGTTTTCTTGGTTTACATAGCATTAATTTCTGCTCTAATCTTGATTATTTCCTGTCTTCTGCTGGTTTTGGGTTTTATTTGCTGTTCTTTTTCCAGTTCTTTAAGGTGTGAGTTAGGTTGTGTATCTGAGACTTTTCTTCCTTCTTTAGGAAGGCCTGGATTGCTATATACTTCCCTCTTATGACTGCCTTTGCTGCATCCCAGAGGTTTTGGGTTGTGGTGTTATCATTTTCATTGGCTTTCATGTACTTTTTAATGTCCTCCTTAACTTCTTGCTTAGCCCATTCATTCTTTAGTAGGATATTCTTCAGTCTCCAAGTATTTGTTACCTTTCCAAATTTTTTCTTGTGGTTGATTTCGAGTTTCATAGTGTTGTGGTCTGAAAATATGAATGGTATGATCTTGATCTTTTTGTACTTGTTGAGGGCTGATTTGTGTCCCAGTATGTGGTCTATTCTGGAAAACATTCCATGTGCACTGGAGAAGAATGTATATTCCGCTGCTTTAGGATGAAATGTTCTTGAATGTATCTGTTAAGTCCATCTGGTCCAGTGTGTCATTCAAAGCCATTGTTTCCTTGTTGATTTTCTGATTAGATGATCTGTCCATTGCTGTAAGTGAGGTGTTGAACTCTCCTACTATTATGGTATTATTACCAATGAGTTTATGTTTGTGATTAATTGATATGTATTTGGGTGCTCTCACATTTGGAGCATAAATGTTACAATTGTTAGGGGGGTAGACCCCTTAATTATGTTATCTTTTTTTAAAATATATGAAATTTATTGTCAAATTGGTTTCCATACAACACCCAGTGCTCATCCCAAAAGGTGCCCTCCTCAATACCCATCACCCACCCTCCCCATCCTCCCACCCCCCATCAGCCCTCAGTTTATTCTCAGTTTTTAAGAGTCTCTTACGCTTTGGCTGTCTCCCACTCTAACCTCTTTTTTTTTTTTCACTTCCCCTCCCCCATGGGTTCCTGTTAAGTTTCTCAGGATCCACATAAGAGTGAACACATACGGTATCTGTCTTTCTCTGTATGGCTTATTTCACTTAGCATCACACTCTCCAGTTCCATCCACGTTGCTACAAAGGTCATATTTCATTCTTTCTCATTGCCATGTAGTACTCCATTGTGTATATAAACCACAATTTCTTTATCCATTCATCAGTTGATGGACATTTAGGCTCTTTCCATAATTTGGCTATTGTTGAGAGTGCTGCTATAAACATTGGGGTACAAGTGCCCCTATGCATCAGTACTCCTGTATCCCTTGGGTAAATTCCTAGCAGTGCTACTGCTGGGTCATAGGGTAGGTCTATTTTTAATTTTCTGAGGAACCTCCACACTTTTCCAGAGCGGCTGCACCAATTTGCATTCCCACCAACAGTGCAAGAGGGTTCCCATTTCTCCACATCCTCTCCAGCATCTATAGTCTCCTGATTTGTTCATTTTGGCCACTCTGACTGGCGTGAGGTGATATCTGAGTGTGGTTTTGATTTGTATTTCCCTGATGAGGAGCGACGTTGAGCATCTTTTCATGTGCCTGTTGGCCATCCAGATGTCTTCTTTAGAGAAGTGTCTATCCATGTTTTCTGCCCATTTCTTCACTGGATTATTTGTTTTTCAGGTGTGGAGTTTGATGAGCTCTTTATAGGTTTTGGATACTAGCCCTTTGTCTGATACGTCATTTGCAAATATCTTTTCCCATTCTGTTGGTTGCCTTTAGTTTTGTTGATTGTTTCCTTTGCTGTGCAGAAGCTTTTTATCTTCATGAGGTCCCAGTAGTTCATTTTTGTTTTTAATTCCCTTGCCTTTGGGGATGTGTCACGTAAGAAATTGCAACGGTTGAGGTCAGAGAAGTCTTTTCCTGTTTTCTCCTCTAGGGTTTTGATGGTTTCCTGTCTCACATTCAGGTCCTTTATCCATTTTGAGTTTATTTTTGTGAATGGTGTGAGAAAGTGGTCTAGTTTCAACCTTCTGCATGTTGCTGTCCAGTTCTCCCAGCACTATTTGTTAAAGAGACTGTCTTTTTTCCATTGGATATTCTTTCTTGCTTTGTCAAAGATTAGTTGGCTCTACTTTTGTGGGTCTAGTTCTGGGGTTTCTATTCTATTCCATTGGTCTATGTGTCTGTTTTTGTGTCAATACCATGCTGTCTTGATGATTACAGCTTTGTAGTAGAGGCTAAAGTCTGGGATTGTGATGCCTCCTGCTTTGGTCTTCTTCTTCAAAATTACTTTGGCTATTCGGGGCCTTTTGTGCTTCCATACAAATTTTAGGATTGCTTGTTCTAGCTTTGAGAAGAATGCTGGTGCAATTTTGACTGGGATTGCATTGAATGTGCAGATAGCTTTGGGTAGTATTGACATTTTTTTTTAACATTTATTTATTTTTGAGACAGAGAGAGAGAGAGCATGAACAGGGGAGGGTCAGAGAAAGAGGAAGACACAGAATCTGAAACAGGCTTCAGGCTCCGAGCTGTCAGCACAGAGCCCGACGTGGGGCTCGAACCCATGGACCGCGAGATCATGACCTGAGCCGAAGTTGGATGCTCAACTGACTGAGCCACCTAGGCGTCCCTTGACATTTTGACAATATTTATTCTTCCAACCCATAAGCACAGAATGTTTTTTCATTTCTTTATATCTTCTTCAATTTCCTTCATAAGCTTTCTATAGTTTTCAGCATACAGATCTTTTACATCTTTGGTTAGATTTATTCCTAGGTATTTTATGATTCTTGGTGCAATTGTGAATGGAATCAGTTTCTTTATTTGTCTTTCTGTTGCTTCATTATTAATGTATAAGAATGCAACTGATTTCTGTACATTGATTTTGTCTCTTGCAACTTTGCTGAATTCATGTATCAGTTCTAGCAGACTTTTGGTGGAGTCTGTTGGGTTTTGCATGTATAAGATCATGTCATCTGCAAAAAGTGAAAGCTTGACTTCATCTTTGCCAATTTTGATGCCTTTGATTTCCTTTTATTGTCTGATTGCTGATACTAGCACTTCCAACACTGTTAAACAACAGCAGTGAGAGTGGGCATCCCTGTCGTGTTCCTGATCTCAGGGAAAAAGCTCTCAGTTTTTCCCCATTGAGGATGATGTTAGCTGTGGGATTTTCATAAATGGCTTTTATGATGTTTAAGTATGTTCCTTCTATCCCGACTTTCTGAAGGGTTTTTATTAAGAAAGTTTATTAAGAAAGTTCTATCCCAACTTTCTGAAGGGTTTTTATTAAGAAACGTATTTGACAAATACGTTTTCTTCATCGATTGACAGGATTGTATGGTTCTTATCTTTTCTTTTATTAATGTGATGTATCACATTGATTGATTTGCGAATGTTGAACCAGCCCTGCATCCCAGGAATGAATCCCACTTGATCATGGTGAATAATTCTTTTTATATGCTGTTGAATTCGATTTGCTAGTATCTTATTGAGAATTTTTGCATCCATATTCATCAGAGATATTGGCCTGTAGTTCTCTTTTTTTACTGGATCTCTGTCTGGTTTAGGAATCAAAGTAATACTGGCTTCATAGAATGAGTCTGGAAGTTTTCCTTCCCTTTCTATTTTTTGGAATAGCTTGAGAAGGATAGGTATTATCTCTGCTTTAAACGTCTGGTAGAACTCCCCTGGGAAGCCATCTGGTCCTGGACTCTTATTTGTTGGGAGATTTTTGATAGCTGATTCAATTTCTTCACTGGTTATGGGTCTGTTCAAGCTTTCTATGTCCTCCTGATTGAGTTTTGGAAGTGTGTGGGTGTTTAGGAATTTGTCCATTTCTTCCAGGTTGTCCAGTTTGTTGGCATATAGTTTTTCATAGTATTCCTTGATAATTGCTTGTGTTTCTGAGGGATTGGTTGTAATAATTCCATTTTCATTCATGATTTTATCTATTTGAGTCATCTCCCTTTTTTTTGAGAAGGCTGGCTAGAGGTTTGTCAATTTTGTTTATTTTTTCAAAAAAACCAACTCTTGGTTTCATTGATCTGCTCTACAATTTTTTAAAATTCTATATTGTTTATTTCTGCTCTGATCTTTATTATTTCTCTTCTTCTGCTGGGTTTAGGGTGTCTTTGCTGTTCTGCTTCTATTTCCTTTAGGTGTTCTGTTAGATTTTGTATTTGGGATTTTTCTTGTTTCTTGAGATAGGCCTGGATGGCAATGTATTTTCCTCTCAGGACTACCTTTGCTGCATCCCAAAGCATTTGGATTGTTGTATTTTCATTTTCATTTGTTCCCATATATTTTTAAATTTCTTCTCTAATTGCCTGGTTGACCCATTCATTCTTTAGTAGGGTGTTCTTTAACCTCCATGCTTTTGGAGATTTTCCAGACTTTTTCCTGTGGTTGATTTCAAGCTTCATAGGATTGTGGTCTGAAAGTATGCATGGTATGATCTCAATTCTTGTATACTTATGAAGGGCTGTTTTGTGACTCAGTATGTGATCTATCTTGGAGAATGTTCCATGTGCACTTGAGAAGAAAGTATATTCTGTTGCTTTGGGATGCAGAGTTCTAAATATATCTGTCAAGTCCATCTGATCAAATGTATCATTCTGGGCCTTTGTTTCTTTATTGACCGTGTGTCTAGATGATCTATTTATTGTTGTAAGTGGGGTGTTAAAGTCCCCTGCAATTACCACATTCTTATCAATAAGGTTGCTTATGTTTGTGAGTAATTGTTTTATATATTTGGGGGCTCCCGTATTCGGTGCATAGACATTTATAATTGTTAGCTCTTCCTGATGGATAGACCCTGTAATTATTATATAATGCCCTTCTTCATCTCTTGTCAGCCTTTAATTTAAAGTCTAGTTTGTCTGATACAAGTATAGCTACTCCAGCTCTCTTTTGACTTCCAGTAGCATGATAAATAGTTCTCCATCCCCTCACTTTCAATCTGAAGGTGTCCTCAGGTATAAAATGAGTCTCTTGTAGACAGCAAATAGATGGGTCTTGTTTTTTTATCCATTCTGATACCCTGTGTCTTTTGGTTGGTGCATTTAGTCCATTTACGTTCAGTGTTATTATAGAAAGATATGAGTTTAGAGTCATTTTGATGTCTGTAGGTTTCATGCTTGTAGCACTGTCTCTGGTACTTTGTCTCACAGGATCCCCCTTAGCATCTCTTGTAGGGCTGGTTTAGTGGTGATGAATTCCTTCAGTTTTTGTTTGTTCAGGAAGACCTTTATCTCTCCTTCTATTCTAAATGACAGACTTGCTGGATAAAGGATTCTCGGCTGCATATTTTTTCTGTTCATCACATTGAAGATTTTCTGCCATTCCTTTCTGGCCTGCCAAGTTTCAGTACAGAGATTGGTCACAAGTCTTATAGGTCTCCCTTTATATGTTAGAGCACGTTTATCCCTAGCTGCTTTCAGAATTTTCTCTTTATCCTTGTATTTTGCCAGTTTCACTATGATATGTTGTGCAGAAGATCGATTCAAGGTACGTCTGAAGGGAGTTCTCTGTGCCTCTTGGATTTCAATGCCTTTTTCCTTCCCCAGATCAGGGAAGTTCTCAGCTATTATTTCTTCAAGTACACCTTCAGCACCTTTCCCTCTCTCTTGCTCCTCTGGAATACCAATTATGCGTAGATTATTTCTCTTTAGTGCATCACTTAGTTCTCTAATTTTCCCCTCATACTCCTGGATTTTTTTTATCTCTCTTTTTCTCAGCTTCTTCTTTTTCCATAATTTTATCTTCTAGTTCACCTATTCTCTCCTCTGCCTCTTCAATCTCAGCTGTGGTCGCCTCCATTTTATTTTGCAGCTCATTAATAGCATTTTTAGCTCCTCCTGGCTGTTCCTTAGTCCCTTGATCTCTGTAGCAATAGATTCTCTGCTGTCCTCTATACTTTTTTCAAGCCCAGCGATTAATTTTATGACTATTATTCTAAATTCACTTTCTGTTATATTGTTTAAATCATTTTTGATCAGATTGTTAGCTGTCGCTATTTCCTGGAGATTCTTTTGAGGGGAATTCTTCCGTTTTTGTCATTTTGGATAGTCCCTGGAGTGGTGCGGAACTGCAGGGCACTTCCCCTGTGCTGTCTTGAATAACTTGCATTGGTGGGCAGGGCCGAAGTCAGACCCTATGTCTCCCCCCAGCCCACTGCTGGGGCCACAGTCAGACTGGTGTGTACTTTCTCTTCCCCTCTCCTAGGGGTGGGATTCACTGTGGGGTGGGGTGGCGTGGCCGTCTGGGCTACTTGCATATTGCCAGGCTTGTGGTGTTAGGGATCTGGTGTATTAGCTGGGGTGGATCGGCAAGGTGCACGGGGGTGGGAGGGGTAGGCTCAGCTCACTTATCCTTGGGTGATCTGCTTTGGGAGGGGCCCTGCGGCACCGGGAGGGAGTCAGACCCACCACCAGAGGGATGGATCCGCAGAAGCACAGCGTTGGGTGTTTGCGGGTGCAAGCAAGTTCCCTTGCAGAAACTGGTTCCCTTTGGGATTTTGGCTGGGGGATGGGCGAGGGAGATGGTGCTGGTGAGTGCCTTTGTTCCCCACCAAGCTGAGCTCTGTCATCCGGGGCTCAACAACTCTCCCTCCTGTTGTCCTCCAGGCTTCCTGCTCTCCGAACAGAGCTGTTAACTTATAACCTTCCAGATGTTAAGTCCCTCGCTGTCCGAACACACTCTGTCCTGCCCCTCTGCTTTTGCAAGCCAGACTCGGGGGGCTCTGCTTTGCCAGCGGGCTGCCCCTCCGCCCCGGCTCCCTCCTGCTATTCCATGTAGCATGCACCGCCTCTCCGCCCTTCCTACCCTCTTCCGTGGGCCTCTCTTGTCTGCACTTTGCTCCAGAGAATCTGTTCTGCTAGTCTTCTGGTGGTTTTCTGGGTTATTTAGGCAGGTGTGGGTGGAATCTAAGTAATCCACAGGACCCGGTGAGCCCAGTGTCCTCCTACGCCGCCATCTTCCTCCCTGCTATCCCCAATCAGATTCTGAAATAAGTTAGCTTAAAAGAAATCAAAATTATGAATAAAATTATTTGCAATTTGAATGTTTAATTTTTCTTCCACTAAATTTTTCTCATTGCCAAACACTTAAGATTCACCCAACTTAAAAAATGAAGGAGGCGTTTTTCACATACTAGTTTCCAAACGTCTTTTGTTTGGATGCCAGCTTAGAGCCTGTTGTGGGAGTCCAACCCACAAAACTGTGAGATCATGACCCGAGCAGAAACCAAGAGTCCGATGCTTAATCGAATGAGCCACCCAGGCACTCCTGCTGTAGCTTTTATTCCTGTGACTTATTCATTCTATAACTGGACGCCTGTGTCTCCCACCCCCTCATTCATTTTGCCTATCCACCCATCTGGCAACCATCAGTTTGTTCCCTGTATTTATAGATCTGATTCTACTTTTTGTTTGTTTGTTTATTCCTTTTTTTTTTTTTGGATTCTACATATGAGTGAAATCCTATGGCTTTTGTCTTTGTCTGACTTATTTCACTTAGCATAACGGGTCCATCCGTGTCTCACAAATGGCAAGATCTCATTCTTTGTAAGGCTGTGTAATATTCCATTATAGACATATTTATATATGCCACATCTTCCTTATGCATCCATCTATCAATGGACTGAATCTCAGAAGAGCGAATCAGTCACTGGCCAGGGCAGACATTCACCCCAGCAGGGAGAAGGCAGAGCTACACATGTGGGACCCAAGCAGATCTCCTTTTAACTTTCCTAGCAAAGTTCAAAAGAACTCTTTCCGGGCAGGACTTTTGCATATTTTTGCCACAAGGACAATCTGTCTTCAGCTATACAGGTACAGAGGAAAATTATAAGTTACTTAGTCTCTCTGTACCTCATGTTGCTCATATGTGGATAATAATAGTACATGGTCATAAGTTTTAGCGGCATTAAAATCACGTAACTTGGTACAGTGTCTAATGTATGATTTTTCAACTCAGTAATGATGAGCTGTTATGACATATGAGTAGATATAGAAATATATGAAGAGAGAATACACAATAGCAGACACATAAATAGCTTGTAAACATTTCAGCCTATTAAGAATCCAAATGGGTAGACTGGGTGGCTCAGTCGGTTAAGTGTCCGATTCTTGATCTCAGCTCAGGTCTCGATCTCAGGTTTGTGAGTTCAAGCCCCACGTTGGGCTCTATGCTGGGAGTGAAGCCCACTTAAAAAAAACCTAAATGAATGTAAGTGAAAATAACCCATCCTTTTTAAAGGTCAATAAAGCAAAGACCCAAAAAGAATCCTTAGAGTGTCAGAGAAGGGCAAGATGAATTGTTGTCTCTGTCAAAGCCTCCTAAATGTCACCAAAATAGCCAATATAATAGGAAATAATAGCAATATTCTTTTTGACTCCCAGCTCTTCTTCCACTTGCTTGCTGGGCGCTAGCAGGCACAGGAGGAAAGATCCCAGCACCAGGCTATGCAGATTGTTCTATGTGAGAATGAGTTTCTTGCGGTCCAGGAGTGTGAGCTGTGGCTTATTTCCAGCCCAAGATTTCAGAACCATAAGCATGTCCTTGGGAGGAAGGGACTTGCACTGTGGGCTTATGTTTCACACTGCAGGGAAAGAGGCAGGTTTCTAATATCTAGGAAATTCTCAATACCTGGGCTTTGATTTTTACACTTACACTTGGGTAGGATGATTATGCAAGACACTTTTTAGTATTCGTCTTTAGGCAGCTCTTGTCCCGCAAATTTCCAAATCATCTGCATAAAGGGCTTCCTTTCTCTCTCAGTCTTGTTACCCATGTAACGGACCTCAGGTCCCTTTAGAAACTACGGAGAATACCCAGGAAATAAGACCATGGAAAGGACATTGGCCAACTAGGAGCAGAATAACTCTGCCCAGATATAGCCTGCCTCAATTGGATGGAATAAAATAAATCATAACAAAACTGAAGGGCACATGAGTGAGTATAGGACGTATACCAACCATCTGAGCATCACCTCACAACCAGGTACAGAAATTGGGTCTGCATCTTTTGTCTGTGTCTGCTGTTTATTTTCCATGGAAAATAACACTTTTACTTGTATTCCATAAAAGAAGGTATTTTTTTTCTGTTCTCTTTCTTCTTTTGTACCGGGCATGGTCATATTTTTCAAGTTGGTCCATAAGGTACAAAAACATGTAACAGGGAACACCTGAGTGGCTCAGTCAATTAAGCGTCCCACTCTTGGTTTGGGCTCAGGTCATGATCTCACAGTTTGTGAGCTCGAGCCCTGTGTCTGCCCCTGTGCTGACAGCATGGAGACTGCTTTGGATTCTCTCTCTCTCCCCCTCTCTCTTCCCCTCCCTCACTTGGGTTTTCTCTCCCTCTCTCTCTCTTTCACTTTCAAAAATAAATAACCATTAAAAACCCCACATGACAGGAGTGTGACAGACCTAAGCTAGGATACAGCATTGAAAACAGTGATATTTATTTGAGGCACATCAGGGACACAATTGTTGTTTCTCATTGAGGCCATGTACTGTAGATGGGATCACTGGATGGGTCATGTCCGAAGCAGTGTGATGAGCAGAAGAGGTGGAGGGGAAGAGACTTCTTTGGTTGTTACCACCCCTGCTCCTCCATCAAAACAGCCTCCAGCAACATCCACAGGGCCTGTAGGTCATGTTGCAGCTGCCTGTGGCTGATGAAAGCAGACAAGCCACTTAGAATCTGTCCTTAAAATTGGACTCACACCGAGGCACCTGGGTGGCTCAGTCGATTAAGCATCTGATTTTGGCTCAGGTCATGATCTCACAGTTCATAGGTTGGAGTCCTGTCGTCAGGCTCTGTGCTGACAGCTCAGAGCCTGGAGCCTGCTTCGGATTCTGTGTCTCCTTCTCTCTCTGCCCCTCCCCCACTCACACTCTCTCTCAAAAATAAATAAACATTAAGAAAAAAAAAGTATTGGACTCACACCAGGGTGCCTGGGTGGCTCAGTTGGGTAAGCCTCTGATTTTGACTCAGGTCATGATCTCACAGTTCATGAGTTCGAGCCCCACGTTGGCTCTATGCTGACAGCTCAGAACCTGGAGCCTGCTTCAGATTCTGTATCTCCCTCTCTCTCTGCCCCTTCCCAGCTTGTTCTCTCTCACTCTCTCTCTCTCTCTCAAAAACGAATCAACATTTTAAAACATCTTTAAAAACGAAAGAATTGTACTCATACCAACCCAGATCTCATATTAAGGAGCTATGTCACATTAATGAGAATGTTTTGTGGTTGCTGAGGCTCCCAGAGTTCTTAACATGTTCTGAGGCTTTATGAAACCATTACTTGGCTCTGTCAGGTATCACAATATTTTTGTAATAATTACCTTGCAGCCCATATTGATAGAGATTGTCACATCTTCCTAGAAAATATGTTACCAGAGTGAGGGATGATTCAAACTCCTCAAATGTATGGAAGGCCTCCATGGCCCATCATCACAGGGTGATCATTGTGATGGTTTGGGTCCCTTTGATTGGAAATTAAATCCTTAAGAGTGATCATAGTGGAGGCATCTGGGTGGCTCAGTTGGTTAAGCTGACAGCTCAGAGCCTGGAGCCTACTTTGGACCCTGTGTCTCCCTCTCTCTGCCCCTCCCCTGCGTGTGCTCTGTCTCTCTCCCTTCTCTCAAAAATAAATAAACATTTAAAAAAAATTGTGAGGGGCGCCTGGGTGGCTCAGTCAGTTAAGCATCCAACTTCAGCTCCCGTCATGATCTCACAGCTCATGGGTTCGATCCTTGCATCAGGCTCTGTGCTGACAGAGACATTCTGTGTCTCCATTCTCTCTTCCCCTCACACTCATGCTCTGTCTCTCTCTGTTTCTCAAAAGTAAATAAGCATTAAAAAAATTAACAAAAAATAGTGATCATGGTGATTGGTCCAGAGGAGGGTAGGCTTCCTGAAGTTCGAAAATCCAATATGGCCACTAAAAAGATGCATATGGGGCAATCAGATTCTTTATAATTTGCTATCAGCTAGGTGAGCTGTACTGACCTATTGTATATACACTTTAGGCACCTGAGTTTCTAACTCTGTTCCTTAAATAAACAGGCCTAATTTTAGCTCTACTATCCAGAATTTCTTATGATAGTCTCTAGGAAATGTCCTACAAACTGATCTCCTATTAAGGTTTTCCCAGAAAAGGAAAGAGAACTGTGTGATCCTGTGTATCAATGCCTCCTCATTCATTCAACAATGCAAAAAACAGTAAGTATTCATTGGACATCTATTGTGCACCAGACACTATGATAGGCATGTGGATACAATGATGAGAAACAATGTAAACACAGCTCCTACCTGCAGGGAGCTGAGGATCCAGGGGAGCAGAGCACTATTATTCCAGTGAGCACACACTGAAAAGGCGATATCAAAACTAGAGAAGTGCTTTTGGAAATACACAGGGTGCCAGGAGAGCTTGTAACCTAGTCTCGGCATATTTGGAAACTTTCTCTGAAGAGAGGACATTGAAATTGATATCTGAAAGGTGACCAAGAGTGGCCTGAGACCACATTTCAGAGGGAAGGAATTGCATGTGCCAAGGCCAGGGCCACCTCCTAGCCCTCACCTTCACAAAGAAGACCGTGGAACCTTCCCGACCTGCTCTGAGAGCCCTCCTGGGTCTTCACGGACCTCTGTTCCTCCAGCCTTTCCAGGGTCCTCCCCCAGCCCCTTTCTCTGCAAGGCACAGAGAAAACACCTTCCCTTGCAGAAAACACCTTCATATTTTCTGGGGAAAGGGCCTCGCCTCCCCAACTTCTCATTCCCCGGGCTCTTGCCACGGTAGCCCGCCCCACGTCGTCCACGAACATCACTCTCTTTTATTCAGAGGAAGAGATGAGGGGAGAGTCAAGAAGGAGTGGGGTGCCACGGGGGCAGGAAACTTTATGAATACGCAGGCAGATGCAGAGTGGGACAGGTGAGGCTCTATGTGTCCCAAGGAATTCCTCAAGAGGAGGGACTCAAGGTCAGGGCGTTGACGTTGGGGGTGTAAAGACTGCCAAGTGGCAAGCTAGCGATGTCCCATGTCTCGGTTGGAGTGCTCGTTCTACGGGTTTGTAGTACATCTGTGAGCATCTCAGTGACGTGTGCGGGACACAGACTGTGCGTTCTAGGGTTACAAATAAAATCTCTTTAGTGTTGATACAATGAAGCGCCGAAATAGGAAAACCAAAGATGAATAGAAGATTCAGGAGACTAACAGAATACACTGTCACAGTGGCAGAGGTTTGAAGTAGTAATAAGTTTATTGGAACACATGTAAACGTAGGGATCCATAAGGAAGGAGACACGTGACTTCCATTCCAGCATGAGAAACCCTGCAAGGTCCCTCACACATCCAGGCTGCTCATTGGTCTCACAAGATCTGTTGGAGATACCTTCTAGGTGTTCGTCCTGAAAAAACCCAATCTCCAGTAACCCCACCCCCCCAGACAAAACAAGTGTGTTTTTTTTGAGTGGCGGTCACAACAGGTACACACACACACACGCGCGCGCGCGCGCACGTATACATGAGGCGTTGTATTTTTGAAATAAAACAGGAAAACACCTAGGGATGAGAAGGCACCAATCCTGTCCCTCACTCCAGCGATCTGAGCCACCAGAGGAAAAGAAGGGTTTTGCTCCGAAGGCTCCCGTTCGCGGGCTGTCTTCTGGAAACCCGGCCGCGCCCCTGAGCTGGCACCGGGTGGGAGCCGAGCTGTGGTCCCACCTAAACCCGATTCGCGGACCGGCGCGTCTGGGCCAGGCTGGGCCCCAGCTCGTCGCGGCGGTGCGCGCCGTGTGGCCGGCCGCGGACGCCTGCCCCGAAGTGGGGCGCGCCGATCCGACCGGCTGGGACAGAGGGGACCCCTGATCGCCACCTCCCCCCAACCCCCCAGATCGGGCCCCCTACGGCCGGGCGCCGCGGGCGCCGCGGGCGCCGCGGGCGGCGGGCGGCTGGCCGGCGGGCCCGGGCTGCTGGGCGAGCAGGGCGTGGAGCAGGGAGGCCGCCCAGTGCAGGGTCGCGCCCGCGTGCGCCAGCTGCCAGGAGAGCCAGGCGCGCTGCGAGGCCGAGGGCTGCGTGAGGCGGGTGGGCACAGGCAGGAAGGCGCCCCCTGGAGCCCGCAGCTCGTCCAGGCCCACCGCCAGCGCGCCCACCCGGTCAAAGAGCCTGCCGGTGACCACCTCCAGGGGCTCGCGCGCCTCCGGCCACTGGTGGCAGCGGCGGCGCTTTGGGGAGGCGGGCCGGGCCTCGCGGCCGTCCTGGCAGCGTCCGCGGTGCGTGGTCCTCACGGGCGATCTGCGCCGGGTCCTCCGGTCCTTGTGGCGCCACGGAGAGTGGGCGGCACCTGCGCGGGAGAGCAAAGGAGAGCGGTTTCGGTGAGCGCCCAGGCCCGTGGGGATCGCTTGCCAAGGTCTCCGCCGCCCCTTCCGGGTCTGGACTACCCCGCCCCCACTGGCCACCCCACCCACTGTGCCCCAGCACCCCTGACTCTGGCGGCCCCTTCCAGGATCTGGTGGGAACCGGTGCCAAGGCTTGCACGCCTTCCCCCCAGCCCTGGAGCGCTCTAGGAGCATCTCGCCCTGGCGGTGTCTGTCTCCTCCCCCGGGGGTACCCGGCTTGCCACTCAGCCCCCACCCAACTCACTACGTCGTCAGCTCTGCAGAGGGCCAGCCCAGAAACCTACCTCTTGTGCCATGACCTCTTGGTCCTTCTGCAGGGCAGTCAGACCGGTGGTCTCTTCCCCGTTGGGCCGGAGATGGTCCTCCCCTTCCCTTCTCCTGGCAGCGTCCATTTTCTCTGGAACGATCGTCAAGGCAGCCATCGGGGCTTCTCCCTCGCTTGTGCCCGGAGCCCTTGGTCTCCCGGCTCTGCCTGGTGATCGCTGTGAGTGGAGAGGAGAGGAATGAGTGGTCTGTGGCCTAACTCTGGACTCTGGGGTTCAATGGATTAGAGGAGGTTCCAAGTCCGACCCTGGTCGCTATTAGCCTCACCCCCACAGGCCGGTCTCCTCCAGCTGCCCACAGCCAGCTCTCCAGGGCCCAGCCTTCTCTGTCACTGTCTAGGTGCCCCAGCCGCCTGGTACGCATACTCCAGCAGATGGTCCCTCAACTTGGCAGAGCCCATGACCACAAGGAATCTGACCTTGGTCTGGGGTTTCTCTCGCCACTTTCAGCAGTGTAACCCTCAAAGGTAAAATCTTCCTGGGTGTGAAAATCAATGAGGGGAAGTTCATTTAAAATCCAGTTGGGGGGCGGGGGGTGGGGTGGGGCTGGGAGGCTCGGTGGGTTAAGGGTCCCACTTCAGCTGGGCTCAGACCCTGGTCTCAGGCTCCTTGGGTTCAAGGCCCGTGTCAGGCTCTGTGCTGGCAGCTCGGAACCCGGATCCTACTTTGGATTCTGTGTCTCCCTCTCTCTCTGCCCCTCTCCCTCCCCGCTCTCAAAAAAATTTTTTTTCTGTAAGTAAATAAAATCCAGTCGGGAGGCCAGAAGGGGTTGTTCTCACACCACAGCACTGTCGCCAAGTACAGAATCACCAAATACAAACCCCAAGAGGAAGGAAGAGAAGAGACACGCATCGCCTCTCCTGCAGGACTGGATTAGCCCGGTAACTCAGCCGATGAAAAGCTAGTGTGCCATAGCTTTCACGTTCAGAATTGCAATACCCCGAGATTCCCCGATAAACCCATTTTTTGCTGGCACAAAAGGTGACTTTTACCTGTGAGGTCAACGGGGGCCTGCTGCTTTGCCCATCGCCGCCCAATCTCTTGTGCCTCCCAAACCCTCACAGCCATCAGGCCAAAGCCACCCTCCCACAAGAGAAGCTGGAACCCTACCTCCTGTGCTCTTCCAGTCCTCTCTGGCCTCCACGATTCCATTCTTTCTCTGTCTTTCATAGGAACGTGGATCTTCTCCTCTCTCTTCGAAGGATGGGCTTGCCTGGGAGTAACTCCCTTTGTAATTTCTGCGGGAGCAGCCCTGTCTCCTCGGGTGCTCCTGGCCAGGCCTCCCTCCGCTCACAGCCGATTCCATTTCATCCAAGTCTCCTACCTGAGCCACACGTCTGGACGCCCAAAGACTGCAGGAGGCAATGGCCAGGCGGGCAGAGGGCACAGTTTTATATGAAGTCCCCAGGGGCCCATGGCCCCTCCTCCGAGGGCCTGCTGGGAGCAGGACTGGACCACACCCAAGGCAGGGGAAGCTATGGGTTAGTTTAGGTCCTCTATGAGTGATTCAAAAGGGAAGAATTGTACTTTCCACTAAATAAATAATATATATGTGAAATATAACCAAATATATATTATAAACTTAATTACACATATATTTGTTGTATTTTGTGTACCTAAGTCTAACATAGTTTTATAACTATGGGCTCTCAGTCCTTAAACTCTTCAGCTGGTAGCTTCTGAGCATTCTTCTTGCAGACGTTGGCAAAACCAGTTGGTTCTGTGCTGCATGTTGATTCAAAGAAAGTACAACATTTTGTTGTTTGTTTTGAGGTGGGGTTTTCATATTTAATAGTTCTACATGAAATCAGTGTTATAAAACTATGTTAGACTTAGGTACACAAAATACAACAAATATATGTGTAATTAAGTTTATAATATATATTTGGTTATATTTCACATATATATTATTTATTTAGTGGAAAGTACAATTCTTCCCTTTTGAATCACTCATAGAGGACCTAAACTAACCCATAGCTTCCCCTGCCTTGGGTGTGGTCCAGTCCTGCTCCCAGCAGGCCCTCGGAGGAGGGGCCATGGGCCCCTGGGGACTTCATATAAAACTGTGCCCTCTGCCCGCCTGGCCATTGCCTCCTGCAGTCTTTGGGCGTCCAGACGTGTGGCTCAGGTAGGAGACTTGGATGAAATGGAATCGGCTGTGAGCGGAGGGAGGCCTGGCCAGGAGCACCCGAGGAGACAGGGCTGCTCCCGCAGAAATTACAAAGGGAGTTACTCCCAGGCAAGCCCATCCTTCGAAGAGAGAGGAGAAGATCCACGTTCCTATGAAAGACAGAGAAAGAATGGAATCGTGGAGGCCAGAGAGGACTGGAAGAGCACAGGAGGTAGGGTTCCAGCTTCTCTTGTGGGAGGGTGGCTTTGGCCTGATGGCTGTGAGGGTTTGGGAGGCACAAGAGATTGGGCGGCGATGGGCAAAGCAGCAGGCCCCCGTTGACCTCACAGGTAAAAGTCACCTTTTGTGCCAGCAAAAAATGGGTTTATCGGGGAATCTCGGGGTATTGCAATTCTGAACGTGAAAGCTATGGCACACTAGCTTTTCATCGGCTGAGTTACCGGGCTAATCCAGTCCTGCAGGAGAGGCGATGCGTGTCTCTTCTCTTCCTTCCTCTTGGGGTTTGTATTTGGTGATTCTGTACTTGGTGACAGTGCTGTGGTGTGAGAACAATCCCTTCTGGCCTCCCGACTGGATTTTATTTACTTACAGAAAAAAAATTTTTTTGAGAGCGGGGAGGGAGAGGGGCAGAGAGAGAGGGAGACACAGAATCCAAAGTAGGATCCGGGTTCCGAGCTGCCAGCACAGAGCCTGACACGGGCCTTGAACCCAAGGAGCCTGAGACCAGGGTCTGAGCCCAGCTGAAGTGGGACCCTTAACCCACCGAGCCTCCCAGCCCCACCCCACCCCCCGCCCCCCAACTGGATTTTAAATGAACTTCCCCTCATTGATTTTCACACCCAGGAAGATTTTACCTTTGAGGGTTACACTGCTGAAAGTGGCGAGAGAAACCCCAGACCAAGGTCAGATTCCTTGTGGTCATGGGCTCTGCCAAGTTGAGGGACCATCTGCTGGAGTATGCATACCAGGCGGCTGGGGCACCTAGACAGTGACAGAGAAGGCTGGGCCCTGGAGAGCTGGCTGTGGGCAGCTGGAGGAGACCGGCCTGTGGGGGTGAGGCTAATAGCGACCAGGGTCGGACTTGGAACCTCCTCTAATCCATTGAACCCCAGAGTCCAGAGTTAGGCCACAGACCACTCATTCCTCTCCTCTCCACTCACAGCGATCACCAGGCAGAGCCGGGAGACCAAGGGCTCCGGGCACAAGCGAGGGAGAAGCCCCGATGGCTGCCTTGACGATCGTTCCAGAGAAAATGGACGCTGCCAGGAGAAGGGAAGGGGAGGACCATCTCCGGCCCAACGGGGAAGAGACCACCGGTCTGACTGCCCTGCAGAAGGACCAAGAGGTCATGGCACAAGAGGTAGGTTTCTGGGCTGGCCCTCTGCAGAGCTGACGACGTAGTGAGTTGGGTGGGGGCTGAGTGGCAAGCCGGGTACCCCCGGGGGAGGAGACAGACACCGCCAGGGCGAGATGCTCCTAGAGCGCTCCAGGGCTGGGGGAAGGCGTGCAAGCCTTGGCACCGGTTCCCACCAGATCCTGGAAGGGGCCGCCAGAGTCAGGGGTGCTGGGGCACAGTGGGTGGGGTGGCCAGTGGGGGCGGGGTAGTCCAGACCCGGAAGGGGCGGCGGAGACCTTGGCAAGCGATCCCCACGGGCCTGGGCGCTCACCGAAACCGCTCTCCTTTGCTCTCCCGCGCAGGTGCCGCCCACTCTCCGTGGCGCCACAAGGACCGGAGGACCCGGCGCAGATCGCCCGTGAGGACCACGCACCGCGGACGCTGCCAGGACGGCCGCGAGGCCCGGCCCGCCTCCCCAAAGCGCCGCCGCTGCCACCAGTGGCCGGAGGCGCGCGAGCCCCTGGAGGTGGTCACCGGCAGGCTCTTTGACCGGGTGGGCGCGCTGGCGGTGGGCCTGGACGAGCTGCGGGCTCCAGGGGGCGCCTTCCTGCCTGTGCCCACCCGCCTCACGCAGCCCTCGGCCTCGCAGCGCGCCTGGCTCTCCTGGCAGCTGGCGCACGCGGGCGCGACCCTGCACTGGGCGGCCTCCCTGCTCCACGCCCTGCTCGCCCAGCAGCCCGGGCCCGCCGGCCAGCCGCCCGCCGCCCGCGGCGCCCGCGGCGCCCGGCCGTAGGGGGCCCGATCTGGGGGGTTGGGGGGAGGTGGCGATCAGGGGTCCCCTCTGTCCCAGCCGGTCGGATCGGCGCGCCCCACTTCGGGGCAGGCGTCCGCGGCCGGCCACACGGCGCGCACCGCCGCGACGAGCTGGGGCCCAGCCTGGCCCAGACGCGCCGGTCCGCGAATCGGGTTTAGGTGGGACCACAGCTCGGCTCCCACCCGGTGCCAGCTCAGGGGCGCGGCCGGGTTTCCAGAAGACAGCCCGCGAACGGGAGCCTTCGGAGCAAAACCCTTCTTTTCCTCTGGTGGCTCAGATCGCTGGAGTGAGGGACAGGATTGGTGCCTTCTCATCCCTAGGTGTTTTCCTGTTTTATTTCAAAAATACAACGCCTCATGTATACGTGCGCGCGCGCGCGCGTGTGTGTGTGTGTACCTGTTGTGACCGCCACTCAAAAAAAACACACTTGTTTTGTCTGGGGGGGTGGGGTTACTGGAGATTGGGTTTTTTCAGGACGAACACCTAGAAGGTATCTCCAACAGATCTTGTGAGACCAATGAGCAGCCTGGATGTGTGAGGGACCTTGCAGGGTTTCTCATGCTGGAATGGAAGTCACGTGTCTCCTTCCTTATGGATCCCTACGTTTACATGTGTTCCAATAAACTTATTACTACTTCAAACCTCTGCCACTGTGACAGTGTATTCTGTTAGTCTCCTGAATCTTCTATTCATCTTTGGTTTTCCTATTTCGGCGCTTCATTGTATCAACACTAAAGAGATTTTATTTGTAACCCTAGAACGCACAGTCTGTGTCCCGCACACGTCACTGAGATGCTCACAGATGTACTACAAACCCGTAGAACGAGCACTCCAACCGAGACATGGGACATCGCTAGCTTGCCACTTGGCAGTCTTTACACCCCCAACGTCAACGCCCTGACCTTGAGTCCCTCCTCTTGAGGAATTCCTTGGGACACATAGAGCCTCACCTGTCCCACTCTGCATCTGCCTGCGTATTCATAAAGTTTCCTGCCCCCGTGGCACCCCACTCCTTCTTGACTCTCCCCTCATCTCTTCCTCTGAATAAAAGAGAGTGATGTTCGTGGACGACGTGGGGCGGGCTACCGTGGCAAGAGCCCGGGGAATGAGAAGTTGGGGAGGCGAGGCCCTTTCCCCAGAAAATATGAAGGTGTTTTCTGCAAGGGAAGGTGTTTTCTCTGTGCCTTGCAGAGAAAGGGGCTGGGGGAGGACCCTGGAAAGGCTGGAGGAACAGAGGTCCGTGAAGACCCAGGAGGGCTCTCAGAGCAGGTCGGGAAGGTTCCACGGTCTTCTTTGTGAAGGTGAGGGCTAGGAGGTGGCCCTGGCCTTGGCACATGCAATTCCTTCCCTCTGAAATGTGGTCTCAGGCCACTCTTGGTCACCTTTCAGATATCAATTTCAATGTCCTCTCTTCAGAGAAAGTTTCCAAATATGCCGAGACTAGGTTACAAGCTCTCCTGGCACCCTGTGTATTTCCAAAAGCACTTCTCTAGTTTTGATATCGCCTTTTCAGTGTGTGCTCACTGGAATAATAGTGCTCTGCTCCCCTGGATCCTCAGCTCCCTGCAGGTAGGAGCTGTGTTTACATTGTTTCTCATCATTGTATCCACATGCCTATCATAGTGTCTGGTGCACAATAGATGTCCAATGAATACTTACTGTTTTTTGCATTGTTGAATGAATGAGGAGGCATTGATACACAGGATCACACAGTTCTCTTTCCTTTTCTGGGAAAACCTTAATAGGAGATCAGTTTGTAGGACATTTCCTAGAGACTATCATAAGAAATTCTACATAGTTAAGAAGTAACATACAGGCTAATTTAGGAGACCGAGTTAGAAACTCAGGTACCGAAAATATATATATCCAGTAAGGTCAGGTGATAGCAAAGGAAATACTAGAGTTGATCCGAAGCAGAGACACTTTTCCAGGGGTCTCTTTGATATTATGACTTTTTTACTCACTTGAAAATGTCTTACCATGTACAGAAACTCTCATGCAAATAGCAATCCACAATTGATCCTTATTGTATTTACAGAATTAAATTAATTGTAAGATGTTCTCTTTTCCTATTTGTCCTGAATTAGGAAATGGATTCACTCTGCCATGTGAAGAAATGATGGAACTTTTTTTCTAAATTGAAGAGTTTCTGGTCACCATATTATTCCCACCAAGTGACTTTACTACCTCATTTTGTCTTTGCCATTTTCTCTTCCTTGCTCTCCCTCCTCTTCAGTGCAGCGAATATCCTTATCCTGTTTCTCCTATCTTTTCCACCCATTTCTTTCTCTCAATACCGCGCTACCCAAAGGGTATCTGAGGAATACTGGTCAGTTACTAGAATTAGGGGGGTTTGGAGAACTGTTCCAATTTAGAACAGCATTACGTGTATAGATTTGTTGGAATTTGTTTCAATATGTTAAGGAATACTATGTCATAAGCCCACAGAAACTGGCCTGGCTCTCTTCTTTCTGAACTAGCTGTAAGCAGATAGAAAGAGCTACTTTTCTTAAGTTTTTTTTTAATGTTTATTTATTTTTGAGAGAGAGAGAGAGAGAGAAACAGAGCGTGAGCAGAGGAGGGGCAGAAAGAGAGGGAAAAAGAATTCAAAGCAGGCTCCAGGGTCTGAGCTGTCAGCACAGAGCTGGACAATGGACTGGAACTCACAAACCCTGAGATCATGACCTGAGCTGAAGTCAAACACTTAACCGACTGAGCCACCCAGACGCTAGAGAGCTATTTTTTTAATGTAAATATTGGAACACTGGGACTGTAACATTGGATCAATTTAAGTAAGGACTGTATTTGAGGAGCATGGGAAGGAACTGCTCACACCCAGGGTACAAGGACAGAAAAATGCTCAGTCTGGAACACAGGGAAGAGGGCTGTGTCCCTTTTTTTTTTTTTTTTTAACATTTATTTTAAGTTTTGAGAGACAGAGAGAGACAGAGTGTGAGTGGGAGAGAGGCAGAGAGACAGGAAGTCACAAATTCCAAAGCAGGCTCCAGGCTCTGGGCTGTCAGCACAAAGCCGGATACAGGGCTTGAACTCCCAAACTGTGATATGATAACCTTAGCTGGAGTCGGATACTTAACCAACTGAGCCACCCAGGCACCCCCGCCTTCACTTTTCACTGAGTCTTTGCTGCATAAGAAATGATCAGGGGCACCTGGGTGGCTCAGTCGGTTGGGTGTCGGGCTTTGGCTCAGGTCATGATCTCTTGGTTCATGTGATTCATGAGTTCGAGCCCCACTTTGGGCTCTGTGCTGACAGCCTAGAGTCTGGAGCCTGCTTTGGATTCTGTGTCTCCCTCCTCTCTGCCCCTCCCCCACTCACACTCTGTCTCTGTCTCTCTCAAAAATAACACAAATTTATTATCTCAGTGTTGCAGTAGGTCATAAGTCTGATGGTGGCATGGCTGGATTCCCCACACGAGGTCACACAAAGCTCAATTCAAGCTGCTGGCTGAGTTGTGTACTAAAGATTCCACTAGAGAAAGATATGCTTTGTTAGCTCCCTCAGGATGTTAGTAGAAATCATTTCCTTGCTGTTGAGGACTGAGGTCCTGTTGTCTTGCTCGTTGTAGACCAAAAACCACTCTCAGCTCTGAGAGGCTGATTTCAGGTTCTTGCTGTGTGGCCCCTCTGCAGGCCTGTTCCTATTTGTAATTTCTGACTTCAGGAAGGGTCCAGTCTCTTTCAAGGGCTCACCTGATTAGGTCAGGTCCACCCAGAATCATCTCCACTTTTTTATGAACTCAAAATCAACTCATTTGGGATCTTATATGGGTGTGAGATCACAGGTTCCTGAAAGAGAGGGGATCTCTTAAAGGTGTGATAACAGGGGCAGAGATAATGGGGGCCATATTAGAATTCTGCCTATCACAATATTTACAACATACTTTGCTAGGCTCTAGAATCGATGCCACAAGTCTAGGGAAAGCATTGTTGGGATAGTTGGAAAATAAATGAGAAACACACCACTGTGATTTGTGGAACAACAACGAATTATTGTTAGAAAAACTTTTTCAATAATAGGATGGGGAGACTAGGCAGAAAACTGTCCTGAAATTAGGTGGCCTAAGGAGTCTCATGAGCTCAGCGAAGGTGCACTGAGAATTGTATTCAGACTAAAGATTGAGCCCGCGATGCAGCCACTGCTGAGGGATAACTAATTGTTCACTCATCTAAATGGAAGGTGCGTTTGACTCTGGAAAAAGCAACCACATATTTGGGATAACTTCACAAGCCCGCTGCCCCATTGTAAATTCCATCAGGGCGAACAAAGGCTGTTTCCATCTGGGTCTCCACTCTTTCCCCATTACCTAGCATAGCACAGCAACTTAGCCGGCACAAAGTAAAAGCTCAACACATAATTGTTAAATGAACGGCGTCGGTACACCAAATAGCTCATTGAGAAATTATCTCTGCTCCAATTGCTTGATTATTTGGCTTCAGCTGACCTCACTGAGGAGTGATGTGTTCACTGAACCTGCTGCTTCATTTTTTCCCCTCATTGTTCTTATACCGTAAAGGTAAAGACGTGTATTTGGACGATTAGTGCTCTCTCCCTATGAAACAATGGTGTCTGAGCGATCGGGCCTTTTCTCCTTCCTCCTCAATCTCTCTTACTATCCCGGCTGTCTGGATCCCGCGCTGGGCCTCGTGATTGCGGGGTTCCCGGCAACCGGCTGCAGTGACGGATTCAGAAAGGCGACTCCGAATTCTGCATTTGCGTGGCCGAGCCTCCGGACGCCGGGGCTGGGGTGTCGAGCGCCGCGAGGCACCGTGCAGTGGGTACCTGAGCACGCTTCCTGCCCCCTCGCAGCTCAGCTCTCGGGACCCTCCGCGGCGTCCCGGGGCCACCCGCCCGCGCGCGCGCCGGGAGCGCGAAGCCCCCGCTGTACGGCGGAGCCTCGGTCAAGATGGCCGCGCCCTCCCGCGATACCCAGGGGCGCCGCCATCGCAGGCGCCGGGCTCGCTAAGGCCGCGCTTCGAGCAGCCGCCATGTCGGCCTCCGCCTGCGACCCGATCCTCACAAAGCAGGAGAGCGTGGGCCGGAGGAGGGGTGCGGGAACGGCCGAAGGGGCCGGGTGTGCCGCGGACATGGCCGTGTCGGAGCCGGGGGGCAGCGCCGCGGTGAGCGCGACGGCGGGGCGGGGCGGCCGGGCGGTCCGCGGTGGGCTAGTTGGGGGTCCGTGATTGGAGGGTGGCCGCCGTCTCTGAGAGGAGCGATTTGGGAATTGGAGGCGAGGCTGGAGGGTCTTCTGGCGGGGGGAGGGGGGGTCAGCGTGCTGGGGGAATCCGTGGGGCAGTGATGGGGGGCCTGCGCGGTCCGTGGGTGCCACAGTTTAAGGAAATCCGTGTTTCGAGGTATCTGCGATGACAGTGATGGCGGGGGGCGGGGTGGGGGTGGGGTGGCCCGAAAGGCCATGGTTTGGAAGGCTGTGGGGATCAGAAATGGCTTCGTGGTGTGTCAGAGATTGGGGAGGTGTGTGGCAATGTGTGGTCCATGGGAGTCTATTACGGTGCCTGTGGTAGTTGGAGACCAGACTGTCCCTGTCTGTGTGCAGAGGTCCTTTAGCAGTTTATTGAATAGTGAAAGGGAAGCGATGATGATGGTTTAGAATAGGGTCGTAGCAAGGGAATGAAAAATCAGATTCAGAATACATCTAGAGATGAGCCAGTAGGACTTCCTGATGAGCTGATAGGAAACATGGGGGAAGAGAAGAATCAAGATTTTACATCTAGACTTTTGGCTTGAGGAACCGGATAAAGGGTGCTTCCTTTTTCTGCGAAAGGGTTGTGTTGAAGACGACCAGATTTGGTGGCTATAAATGGGAGCCAGAAGTGGATGACAGTGGTTCTGCTTTGGCCACATCAAGACGCCCATTACATGCCCAAGTAGAGATGTTGAATAGTCATTAGATGCATGAATCTAGAATTCGGAGAGGTGGGAGCTGGAGAATTCATAATGAAAGACATCAAGCATAAAGATGGTGCTTGAAGCCATAAGATTGGATGAGGTCACCTGCAGAGAGGACGCAGATAGAGAAGAAAAGAGGGACCAAGGACAGAGCTCTGGGTCACTCCTACATTTAGAGGTTTGGAAAAGAACAGAAAAAGAGGGAGAGTGAGGAGTAGCCACTGAGATATGATGAAAATTGTAAATGTGGTGTCAAAGAAGCTTAAAGAAGAAAGCTTTTCAAGACCATGCGAGTCAGTTGTGTCATAAGCTCTTGTGAGTCCCAGACTTATCACTGCAGAGAATTTGACTTTGGCAAGATGTAGCTCAATGGTTATTTTGATTAAGAAGAGTTTGTTTCGTGGAGCAATGAGGGTAAAATCCTGTTGGAATGAGTCGAAAGAACGGAGGTGATGAAATAGAGACAGAGTATAGACAACACCAGGAGTTTTGCTGGTAAAAGGAGCAAATACATTGGCATTGGATGGGACATGTGATTAAGAGACAGTTTTCGGGGCGCCTGGGTGGCGCAGTCGGTTGAGCGTCCGACTTCAGCCAGGTCACGATCTCGCGGTCCGGGAGTTTGAGCCCCGCGTCAGGCTCTGGGCTGATGGCTCAGAGCCTGGAGCCTATTTCCGATTCTGTGTCTCCCTCTCTCTCTGCCCCTCCCCCGTTCATGCTCTGTCTCTCTCTGTCCCAAAAATAAATAAACGTTGAAAAAAAATTAAAAAAAAAAAAAGAGACAGTTTTCATTGGATGAATGATATTAAGGCAACTTTGTATGTTAATAGGAACGATTCAGTAGAAAGGGAAAAATAGGTGGCACAAAAGAGAGAGGTTAATTGCAGGGGGTGAAATCCTCAAGAAAGCAGTTGAGGATAGGATCCAAAGCATAAGTGGAGAAACTGGCCTTCAGTGACAGAAGGGACACGTCTTCCATTTCAACAGAAAGGAGACAGATGGTAGGGGTTTGGAAACAGATTGGTGGAATTGGTGGTAACAAGGCAAGGTAGTTCTTGTTCACGTACATTTATTTTGTCTTTGAAAGTGTAAGGCAAATTCATCAGCTGGCAGTGGGAAAGGAGTAGGTGCTGCAGATTTCAGAGAGAAAGAGAAGAATGTTTGGAATAATCATCTTGGAAAGAGGAACAGGAAGCTCTCAGTATTGGGTGCCCATTTGAGATATGTGTCATCAATTTGAAGTGAGACCAGTCAGCACAGTTGTTTGGCTTTTTTCTTTTGGAATGTTTAACTGCAATGTTCCAGGCAGAGATTAAGTTGGGCTTAAGTTTGAGGCTTTGCTAGGGAAGTACAGTGGAGAAGAAGAGGGGTAAGGAAGTGAAAGCTGTTTTCCGTGGAGTGTGTAAGGTGTTAGAACGAAATCTAAACAGGACAGGTGAAAAGTAAGGCTGCGCGGCAATGGAAGATTGTGAAAAAATGGTTAGGATCGATGGGTATGAGGGCCGAATGTATTTGGAGAAATATTGACGTGGAAGGTACTAGAAGAAGTAAGCTGGCAGGACAGTGTTTTAAGTAGAGATTTTAGAGGTGCTGTAATGTATGTGGCAAGGGTCTAAAGAATGCCTGGGCGACGAATCAGTGGCTGAGTTTGGGTAGAAGAAAAGATTGTTGGAGTCAGGAAAGAGAAAGGCCAGAGTGTGGAAGGGCTCTTCTGCATTGATGCAGTTAGTGGAGGAGCTGTAGGGAAGAGGAGGCTGGTGTTCAGGTTTGCAGTGAATGAGGCAGAATTACTGTGTGGAAGAATTGACCAAAGTGGCCCCTAACAGCTGTCCTTAGAAAAGCCTGCTTGCAAGGTTGACCTTTGCCTGACATCTGAGAACTTAGACTGCAGGAGGTTTTGCACCATTCCCAGAAATGATAAAAGTGGCTCCCCGTGCCTGAACTAAACTATGTAGGGGCGCCTGGGTGGCTCCATCGGTTAAGCGTCCGACTTCGGCTCAGGTCATGATCTCACAATCCATGAGTTTGAGCCCCGCGTCGGGCTCTGTGCTGACAGCTCTGAGCCTGGAGCCTGCTTCAGATTCTGTGTGTGTGTTTCTCTCTGCCTCTCCCCTCCTCCCGCCCACTGTCTCTTTCTGTCTCAAAAATAAATAAAACATTTAATAAACTAAACGATGTAAACAATGCGGTTTATGCTGAACTCCTGATTTCCTTCTGGGGATCCGGGACTTTTGTGTGTGCCAGGCAGAGGGTGCCCGTGAGCGCCACTGAGACTCTACGTGCTTCCTTGGGAAACACCATTTCACACGTGTTCTCACGATTTATTTCTGGAGGAATCATGTGTGTCCTGTGTGACTCCACTGGAAGAGGACTCTTGGATACTTGTGCCTGGCTTCCTCTAGACTTCACCCCATGCACCTTTTCCTTAGCTGTACTACATCGTAGCTCCGAGTACAACTATATGGCGAGGCTGTGAGTTCTTCTGGTTAATCGTTGAAATGGAGGGTTAATGGGTTGAAGTCTGGTGATACTCTAAACATGATAGGGATTTTGAAGGATGAATGAAGAATAGTTGAAAGTTTTCGTTGACCTCCTTTTCAGGCCGTGAGGTACACGAGTCATGGTTGGGCCAAACCAAATAACCTCCAGCAGGGAGCCTTGTAAGGGAGCAGGATCCTCAGGAGAAGGCAGATTTCAGGCAAAGCAAGCGGGTGAAGGGAATGGCTAAAGAGATTGAAGGTATAGTGAAGTAGGCTGGTACTGATTCGGGTTTCTGTAAACGCCACTGTTGGTGGAGGTCTGTTGGCGTCAGTGATTGGGGACTGGTAGAGTTGGGATTTGGGGTTGCATCAGAGAAGAGACTGATGTGTTCTTTAGGTGTCCATAGTTGAGAGACCTGTGGGATTTTGTGATTGGAGTGTGTGGGGGCGACTGGAGAGATTTGTTGCTGTTACTGATAGGGGACTTTGTTGGGATCAGTCTATCAGTGATTCAGAGGCCACTGACAGTCAATGATGGGACTTCTTAGATGTCCATGACTGGAGGTTTGTCAGGTCAGAGATTGGTGACATACACAGCTAATTGATTGGTAGTCTGTGGAGGTAAGGAGTTATTTTTCAATGTGAAACAAATCTGTTCAAGCTGGTATTCGTTAGTGGCAAACTTCTCCAGTAGCTGTGTCTCCTCCTCTCACCTGCCTAATAAGAGATCTTAAACATGCTTTAATTTCTCCCCACCCCCCACCCCTACCAGTTATAGTCCTGTTTATTTTTCTTAAGTCACGCCTCTTCTTTTTTTTTTTTTTAGTTTTTTAACGTTTATTTATTTCTGAGAGACAGAGCACGAGTGGGGGAGGGGCAGAGAGAGAGGGAGACACAGAATCCTAAGCAGGCTCCAAGCTCCGAGCTGTCAGCACAGAGCCTGATGCGGGGCTTGAACTCATGGACGGCGAGATCATGACCTGAGCCAAAGTCAGACACTTAACCGACTGAGCCACCCAGGTGCCCCTAAGTCACGACTCTTGATTTTAATGACTTTTGTAACAGTTGTACAAGAAGATTATCAAGTTACTTGGATGTAACTAGACATTTGACTGGTTTTATTATTCACAGCTCTTTCTTGTACATTATGTCCTTCCCAATCTTGAAATCTTTATTCTGATTCACTTTTCCTTCTTTTAAAAATCACTCCTTTTCTTCTCCTCCTCCTCCTTCCCTGTCCCTCTCCTTTTCTTTATTTCTAAAATATATACGTATTATATTTTCTGCATCCTTACATGCCTAAAATACATTACTTTTGCTTCCAAATATAGGTGATTTTTTGGCTGGTTCTAAAAATCAAGGATCTCAATTCTTCTACCTCATAAACACTATTCCACTGTTTTTTGTTATAGAAGAAAAGGTAAAGACTGATTCTGTTTGTTTTGGTAATTGTCTTTCTCTCTGATAATTGTATGACTTTTTTCACTCTTTATCCTCTTGAATAAACAAATTCACAAGTGGGACTGTTTTAGTCAGTTTGGGCTGCTACAATGAAGTACCATCAACTGGGTAGCTTGTAAACAGCAGAAATTTACTGCTGTCAGTTCTGGAGGTGAGAAGTCCAAGATAGGGTGTGAGCCTGGTTGGGATCTGGTGAGACCAACTGCCAGGTTGCAGACTTCTTGTACCCTCACTTGGCAGAAGGAGCAGAGAGAGGAAGCAAGCTGTCTTGTGACTCTTATATGGGCATTAATCCTATTCATGGAGACTCTACCCTCATGAACTCATCCCATTCTAATTACTTCCTGCAGGCCCTATCTCCTAATACCGTCACATTGGAAGGGAGGGTTTCAGCGTATGAATTTTGGGGATACTCAAACATTCAGTCCATAATAGGGACATTTCTTAATATGATTTTTGCCTCTCAAAAAATGCATAATTGAGTAAAGAATTAGTATCCACTATAACATCATGATCAAATTGAATGGTTGAGCTAAGAACAAATCATTATTATCTTGTCCAAATCACTCACTAATGTGAATAACATTAGACTGAATAGAAGTATTGCTATTACAGGGATCAGTAACATTCAAAGATGTGACTATGGCTTTTACCCAGAAGGAATGGGAGCAACTAGATCCTGCCCAGAGGAACCTGTATAAGGATGTGATGCTGGAGAACTACAGCAACCTTGCCTCAATGGGTAAGGACAGTTCTTTCATAATTCAAAATGTGTGCATGGTGATACCTTCTCTCTGAAGTTCTTGATAAATTTGGCCATGGTTGTTATGAATCAAAGAGTTGTGATCCCTTTTGGGTACAACTCAAGATACTGTGCCCCTGTCTCCAAAATGGAAGGCCTCCTTGGATAGGGTACATGGGCAGTCATTGTGAAATTTCAGAAGCCGTATATTCTTAATTCTTTCAAGGCTCTGAAGTCCAAATATTAGTGTTTGATTTCTGGGATGTTTGTTTTCCTAACACTCAATTTGTACCATTTCTCGTGAGCAGGTTATCAAGCTCCCAAACCAAACATGATCTCCAAGTTGGAAAAAGGAGAAGAGCCGTGGTTGGGGAAGGGCAAAAAACCTAGACAAGGTGGTCCCAGTGAAATAACAAGACCCAAGCAAATAGGAACCAATGGAAGTAAGTTCCTAGTTTTTTGGTGGTAACTTTGCAATTCTTCAATGATTTATTTATTTATTTACTTACTTACTTATTTATTTATTTATTTATTTATTTATTAATGTTTATTTTTGAGAGGGAGTGAGCATGAGCAGGGGAGGGGCAGAGAGAGAGGGAGACAGAGGATCCGAAGCAGGCTCCGCTCTGACGGCAGAGGGCCTGATGCGGGGCTCATGAACCGTGAGATCATGACCTGAGTCAAAGTCGGACGCTTAACCGACTGAGCCACCCAGTCAACCCAGTGAATAATTTATTTTTAAAATCTTAAATATTTGAGACCTTTCTTTCTTAACCAGGAGTAGCAGTTGAAAAATATCCTCTCCTGGGGGAGGAGGAGTTCAAACTACAAAGATTCTCTAACCTTGGAGATTCTAATATCTCTTCTGTCTGTGAACCTGTCTACGTGTGAGGTTCTCATATGAGGTTCACAGTAGTTGTAAGCCTGTGTTCACGTATGGGGGTTTGCTTATACCACTTGCATCAGTTAGCTTAGGCTAAGTTATGCTCCATTAAGGAATGACCCCCAAATCTCAGTGGCTTCCAACAAGAAAGATTTGTTTCTTGCTCATGCTGTAGCCCTATTCCACATTATCCTTTGGACCTACATCGAAAGAGCAGCCCCTATTTGGCAAATCCTGCTCTCATGTCACAAGGAAAGAAGAATGAGTAGAACCACTTGTTGACTTAAAACTACTGAATGGAAGTGGTAGATGTCTCTTTCTGCTCACATTTTATTGGCTAATTGGTTAGAGCAGATCACCTGGCCACTCCTAAGCTCAGCAGGGTAGGAATGGACAGCCCTTCTCCAGGGAGGATTCAAGTGGCATGCAGGGGCCTGGGAGGTACAATCTTTCCACAGGGAACAGTAATACAATATGCCACACCATTCATATTGTGGTAGGAAAAAGGTGACAGCTAGAGTTCTGAACCTTTGATACCAGCCCCTCAGATGCCTAACTGACCTTTCCATATATAGTCAGTCATCTTTCCTCATTTATGCTCTCCATTGCTCAGCTTCCAGGAGGAGCAGTGACTCCTCTTAGCTGTTCTCAAAGTCCCATCACTGCTTACCTTGTTTAAAGCAGTGCTGTTTTTTATTGTCTCCTTTTTTACTAATATCTTCAGTATATTTTCCTTCATCCAGTCAAATTCTGGGACTCCATGATATGTTTCTCTCCTTATGTGTTCAAACCTTCTTGGGTCCATCCTCTTTCCAAATCTCTTGGCATGATGCTCCCTGCCTTTAATTACTTTCCACTTCCCTTCTTTCACTGTGAAAATGCTCCAGACCTGTGGTCTATAATGAATCGTCATTTCCATTTGCTCCTTAACCTCTACAGTCAAATCCTACAGATTTTGTGTCTCTATGTAAATTTCTGGCTTTAAAGTAACCCCTGCTTACCTTCCAGCGCATATTTTAATAGTTTCGATCAGCATGAAATTCTTGCCTACTTAGCTTAAATTATATACCACTTAAATCTGATCTTCTAAGTGCTTCTTTACATTTATTTCACCAGATTCTCTTCTTTCCACTTGCTGAAGTATCCCTAAGGTTTTGTCTTCTGCTCTCTGTTCTTTTTTTTTTTTTCTATTGTATTTTCCTCAAAAGAATCATTTGTGCAAATACAAGCTACTTATTCTACATGGGTGACTTTCAAGAAAAATTTATCTTGTCCAGATAAATCTCCAGTTTCTTTGTGTTGCACTCATATTTTTACCTACTTTACAGGAAAGCTCATTCTCAGAGTGTCAGAAATGGAAAGCTTTATATTTCTTTCTAAATTAGAGCTTCCTTTCACCTTCCATATTTTTATCAGGGTCTACTTTGAAAATTTTTTTAACGTTTATTTTATTTTTGAGAGAGGGGAGGGGGGAAGGGACAGGCAGAGAGGGAGCCACAGAATCTGAAACAGGCTCCAGGCTCTGAGCTGTCAGCACAGAGCCTGACGTGGGGTTCGAACTCACGAACTGCAAGAACATGACCTGAGTGGAAGTCGGACCCTTAACCTACTGAGCCACCCAGGTGCCCCGGGTCTACTTTGATTTAAGGCCTGTCTACCATGGAGTTCCGGTGCATCTTTGCTCTCTGCCTTCTCTTTTTCTATCCTCTCCTCAGTTCCTGATTTGTTTGTTTGCTTTCTTCACTTCTCACAGACATCACCCAAATTAGCTTTACATTGTCTCATACCTAAATTGTTCTAATTCTTAGGCTCATTTGTTGAATCCATTTTTTAAGTAATTCATCTTAGGTGTTGCCACCAAATATTAAAATATTCACTTATTATTTACATCACTATAGTCCCCAACTTAGCAGAATGTTTACCGTATATTTTTAAGTGTCCTCTGAATTTTCCAGCTCTCCACGAATTCTTGAAACCAGAAGGACTAGCCCTTCAAATGGCGAATGAAGGGACCTCATGGAGTTTTCGATCCATCCATTAGTGGCTCCAATTTTGGCTGTGTTTACTTTTCTCACTGTTACTTGGTGTTGCAACTAAAAAATAATACTGAATCATTTAATACATCTTTGTCATTGCTACAGTGACTTTCTTCTCAGTTCAGTTTCCTATATAGTACTTGGAATTGCTTCAAGGAAAGACTATTCTATTCCTTCCAATGATTTGCTGAGTCTATTGAGCTATATACGTCAGTCATTTTAGCTTAACATTCAAGTGTTAGTTACTCTCTGATTCAGGATAAGCTTACAGTCTTTTTTTTTTTTTAATGTTTATTTATTTTTGAGAGAGAGAGAGAGAGAGACAGAATTGGAAGCAGGCTCCAGGCTCTGAGCTGTCACCACAGAGCCTGATGCGGGGCTTAAACTCAACAGACCGCAAGTTTATGACCTGAGCCGAAGTTGGACGCTTAACCGACTGAACCACCCAGGCGCCCCAGGATAAGCTCGCAGATGTAATCGCATGCTCTGTCAGACTCAACTCTCTTCATTATTACCCTATTATTATAACATTTCACTAGTTCAGATTCTATCTTTTCCCCTCATGGTAAATTTCTCTCGTAGTGCTTTATATTTTTTCCTGCTGGCCAATCTTCATCATTATAAGAGGTTCTTATAATGTTACACCTCAAGGGGAAAGGTTTGAGTTTTGATCCCTTTCTTCCCAGAAGATTTGCCTCTATCCTCTCCAGAATCCTTGGACATTGGAAGAGGCCACCTTTGTCTTGCTCTTGTTCTACCCTTTCCCCCAAAATGTTTGTACCACTTAAAGTTTCCTAAAGGAAGAAGCACCTGGCAACTCTACCTCTCCCTGTTATATCTATACCACTATATCTATACCTACAAAGATTGATTTTTTACCCCATGGGAACTAATCTCTTCAAAGTCCTCCATGAACGTAGTGGTGTTTCCTGGCTTATATCCAAATACTAAAACTCTTTTCTGTTTGATCCCAGTTTTCACTTTATCCATGTGTTGTTCCTTTATGACCAAGGCAGCTGTTCAGTTTCTTATATTCTTTGAGACTCTTACATCTGTTTCTCTCTTTGAGTCTGTTTAATTCCCATCCTAAAGCTTTTTCTGCTTTTCCACACACATAAGTGAAGAAAGCTGCCTCAAAATGGTAGTCCCAACTCTTAAGTTTTTGGATTTTTACACATGTCGTATCCATACCTAGCTAAAAGAGGTCTTTGAATTTCAATTCTAAATTCTTAGGAGAAAGAATAGTATTGGTCTAGTTTGGGCCCTATGTTTACCACTGTTCAATCAATTGTTTTCAACCAGAGTTTGGATCATAATGGTACAAACATAATTGCCTCCATGTGTCAGTGTGGGTGGTGGACTCAGAGAAGGAAAACACACACCGGGAAGGTATCTTAAAATGTGTAATTGTATAACGTGTGGAAGGAAGGACGTGAGCAATCACTTAAAGCTGGGAATAAGCTTAAAATTTATGATTAGTAATTAGTAGAGTGACCTGACAGAAACAAAGGTATGCTCCATAGCAAACTGTTGGAAAACAGATACATGTGTACATTGTAACTCTAAATGGTGTAAATCTCATTTCTATGAGAAGTCTCATTTCTATGAATTTTATCATGGTAAAAGCATCAGGGGACTCAGAAACTGTAGGGTTTTTTGTTTGGTTGTTTTTTTAGTTTTTCGGGGGTTTTTTGGTTGTTTGTTTGTTTTAGTACAGGAATGTCATTATTATATTGATCGTAGGTGGTAGCACTGGAACACCCTTTCCTGCTTATTCCCTTAGTCACCTATAAGCTGTTTAGTATTTCTTGGTAGACTTCCCTTATTTTCTCTATTTTGGCTCTTTGGAGGGCAGTAACAAAAATATACTCAGGCTAGTCTAAGTAAATCGAGGAATTTACTATAAAGACTTAGGTTTATCTCTTATAACCTAAAGGTGGATATGTCAGCCTGACCCTACCAGGGATTAGAACTAGGAACTGGAAAGCCATCCAGAATTGGGATTAGATAAATGGTCTCTTTGAGAACATGTGATCTCACATCTCTGCTTCTTTGTGGATGTATGCTTCATTCTTCATACTGATGAACTTTCTGTTTACACAGGGAAGATATGACTTTACTATTACTCGTTTTATATCATTGTAAAAACCCAATGGTGACAAACTAGAGTCTAAATATTTAGGAGGAAGACTCATATTGGACACTTTGGCTTGAGCCAGATGTGTCTCCAATTGTGACCATAGAGAGCTGAATTAATGTAGTACAGGCTGTGGGAGCCAAATACTGTGAATGAATTGGCAGTTATCAAAGCTGGGAAGCTTGGGCTGTGGAGAAACCTCAAAAAATACCAACTACAATCACAAGCTCTTTTAACTTCATCTATTACCCAGTCACTGCTCCTTCAGTTTATCTTATCATTTATCCCAGGTTACAAGGTTATATTTGTAAACAGGCAAAATTTTTTCTAATTACTATTGTCAATTATCTTTTCTTGGATAAGCACTTGGAAGTGCTGTCTACAGCACTTTCCCCTCAAGTCCAAAAGCTTAGGGACATTTACACTTGATATTTCATTCACCTTGGGATGTGAAGCTTGAATAAAGATTCAGCCCCACAATAGGGCATTTGTTTTACAAGTTGTAGTTCAAAATATCAGAGTGAAAAGATTCATAAGAATGTCTCATTGAATTCCATTTTAGAAGAAGTCCAGCAAGATAACGACCAGCTAGCAAATCACCAGGAATCTCAAAACAAACTCCTTAGGGAAGTTGCATTCAAGAAAAAAAGTCTGACTAAGAAGAAAGGCCACGAATGTAGCTCATTGGGGGAAATAAATGTGAGTACAAAACATGTTCCTTCAAAAAGAAAGCTTAAATTTGATTCACATGGAAAGAGTTTGAAACAGAATTTAGACTTACTTGGTCATATAAGAAACTATGCAAAAAAGAAACCTAATGTAACTAAAGAGCACAAGAAATCTTTCAGCCATAGCTTACCTGATACAAAGAAAAACAAAAATCAAACTGGAAAGAAACAGAAATTATCCAACCATAGCTTATCTAATAAGCATGACAAAACTCAAACTGGCAAGAAACATGAGAAATTATCTCATCATAGCTCATCCCGTACTAAATGCGACAAAATTCAAACTGGAAAGAAACATGAGAAATCATCCAGCCGTAACTCATCTACTAAGTGTGACAAAACTCAAGCTAAAGCCAAACCCTATGAATGTAATCAATGTGGAAAGGTTCTCAGTCACAAGCAAGGACTCACTGACCATCAGAGAATTCATACTGGGGAGAAACCATATGAATGCGATGAATGTGGGATAGCCTTTAGCCAAAAGTCACACCTCGTTGTGCATCAGAGAACTCACACTGGAGAAAAGCCATATGAGTGTACTCAGTGTGGCAAAGCCCACAGTCATAAACATGCCCTCACTGACCATCTGAGAGTTCATACTGGGGAAAAGCCCTATAAATGTACTGAGTGTGGGAAAACCTTTAGACACAGCTCAAACCTTATTCAACATGTAAGATCTCATACAGGTGAGAAGCCCTATGAATGTAAGGAATGTGGAAAATCCTTTAGGTATAACTCATCTCTTACAGAACATGTGAGGACTCATACAGGTGAAATACCATATGAATGTCATGAATGTGGAAAGGCTTTTAAGTATAGCTCGTCCCTTACTAAACATATGAGAATTCATACAGGTGAGAAGCCCTTTGAATGTAATGAATGTGGGAAAGCTTTCAGCAAGAAGTCACACCTCATTATACATCAAAGAACTCATACTAAGGAGAAACCCTACAAATGTAATGAATGTGGAAAAGCATTTGGGCATAGCTCATCTCTTACTTACCACACGAGAACTCATACAGGTGAAAGTCCTTTTGAATGTAACCAATGTGGAAAGGCCTTCAAACAAATTGAAGGTCTTACTCAACATCAGAGAGTTCATACTGGGGAAAAACCCTATGAATGTAATGAATGTGGGAAAGCTTTTAGCCAAAAGTCACATCTCATTGTACATCAGAGAACTCATACTGGGGAGAAACCTTTTGAATGTAATGAATGTGGAAAAGCTTTCAATGTAAAGTCACAACTTGTTATACATCAGAGATCCCACACTGGAGAGAAACCCTATGAATGTAATGAATGTGGGAAAGCTTTCAAACAAAATGCATCCCTTACCAAACATGTGAAAACTCATTCAGAAGAAAAATCTCAGTGAAATTAATGTGGGAAAACCTTTTAACTAGAGGTTTTATTTAACCTTAGAAGAAGTCTGAATTTTAAGGATGTTAGAAAGCCTTTAATAAGAAGTCACACCTCGTTACATACGAGGGAATTTGAAAATGAATCTTACAGGGAAGCAATGGATGGAGAGTTTAAACTTGATACCAACCTTTTATAGAAAATACTGTTTTAAAAGTACTCAATTATTAATTATTTATGTGTTCAGACCAAAATATAAAGCTTTTAAAAATGTTAATAAGCTGAAAAATCAGAGCAGTAGAGAAGCAAATTACATATGCTCAATTCCTGAGTTGCTTGAGTTTTGTGTACTTAAGCACCGCATATGAGAATTGAATTTGCATATCTGTTAATTTCCATGTATAAATGTATGTGGCCACTGGTATGAGCCTGATCTTTGATATTATTACCTCTCTCTTTCTTAATGTCTTTGTTAGCTTCTGCATCAGCTGCAAACTTCCTAAAGGTTATTTGTGTAAAAAATATTAACAGAAAATTAAGAGAAAAAATGAAAGCAGCTGAGGATGCACAGGTGCTGGTGGGGAATGATGTCCAAGATACATCGTTAAGTGAAAAAAGCAGATTGCTGAACTGTGTGTATAGTATGTTCCCACTTTTGTACAAAAGGGTGTGCATTTGCCTGTCTCTGTGTGTGTATATATGTATGTGTGTATATATGTATATGTATATTTGTATGTAAATAGACTTGGTTTGAAAAAATATATAAGAAACCTTATGGTGGTTTCTAGGAGCACAGGAGCACAGGAGTGGGAGCTGGGACTGGAGGGAGACCTCCTTTTTATTATATCCTGTATACGAATTTTTGAACAATGTAAATGTATTATTTTCACAACTAAAGTCCTTTTAATATGCATACATCAACACTGATTAAAATTTTCACTGAGCCCACTCCATGGTGTTGTTTACAAAGTAAAAGTTTCTAGGAAGGGTGGTGAATCTGAGGACATGGCATTAAACTTGATATTGAATTCACAAAGACTTTTCCTATCAAACACATGTCCTTTTATTAAAATAATGAATTACAACTATAATTCTGTACTGTGTTTCTTCTATATGCCATTTTTTAAAACGACTGAAGATAAATTTTGATTTTAGGTGAATGAAAGTGCTTTTCTGAACAGTCACTCCGTTTTGTCTCATATTCAGAGCACGTATATACAAACACCTCAATCTGGGGTTTCAAATGTATTGTAACAAATGCCACTACTTCCTGTTCTTGCCCAATAGCAAACATTGCTAATGGGTCACCACACTCATTCTGAGTGAATCTAGACCTGGCCTCAGAATCATTCTTAAGCATGTATTCCAGGGGCACCTGGGTGGCTCAGTTGGTTAAGCACCCAATTTCAGCTGAGGTCATGATCTCACAGTTTGTGGGTTTGAGCCCCACATCAGGCTCTGTGCTGACAGCTCAGAGCTTGGAGCCTGCTTCGGATTCTGTGTCTCCCTCTCTCTCTGCCCCTCCTCTGCTCATGCTGTGTCTCCCTCACTCTCAAAAATAAGTAAACATTAAAAAAAAAAAAAAAGCATGCATTCCAGAGGTTACTATGGATCAATTTGAGTTTGCACATGAGACCTATTTTCCACTGCATACTTATTTATTTTTTTAATTAAAAATAATATTTGTTATTAAAAATTTTTTTAACGTTTATTCATTTTTGAGAGACAGAGAGAGACAGAGCATGAGCGGGGAAGGGGCAGAGAGAGGGAGACACAGAATCTGAAACAGGCTCCAGGCTCTGAGCTGTCAGCACAGAGCCCGACACGGGGCTCAAACTCACAAACTGTGAGATCCTGACCTGAGCTGAAGTTGGACGCTCAACTGACTGAGCCACCCAGGTGCCCCTATTATTATTATTTTTTATTCACGAGTCATAGATAAAAAACACAGCTGAATTGTATTAAAATTTAAGTTGTTACACTAAAAACAGTGACTTAACAACAAAAATGGTTTCATAATATAAGGTAATAATAATATTTGGCATGTATGTCACCTTTTACATTTTTACAGCACATTTACTACATTACCTCATTTGTTCTTCAGAAGAAACATACGGGTTAATAAGCAAGACTTTTTTAGTGGTCAGTTCTGCTCAATAAATATTTCATCTGGATACTAGGCTAGTATAATGATGGCCCCTCAGCGAATATGTGGTTAAGTGCCATCTTTGCAAATATTTCCCATTCAAATTCCTGCCTTCTTGATCTCCTCACTTCAGAGAATTAACAGATATAAGTATTGAGAATGAAATGTGTGTGTATATACACGTGTGTGTTGAAAAATCAACTCATGAATGTTATACCCTCATTTCTAAGTAACTTATTTACTTTCAGAGAAGGAAAATGCAATGTGAAAGCCATTTTCCATCAGTAATTTGTAACCAGGTGGAAGCCTGGCACCAAACACAGAATGAATCTTCACTTTCCAGAGCTGTGGAAAGTCTGCACTTTTTAGAAGGATAAAACAGTTGCATGTGATGACTAGGTCAAATTTCCCACACCTTGTGGAGAACCCATAATAGTACCATACCTGGGACAGTGAGGAATATAGGTATGTATGCCTGAGCAGTGGAAATAAGTGTTTGAAAGCCAATGTGTACGGTAAAAAAGGAATTAAATGTTAGCGTCAATGACTGAAGAAAGGATGTCTAAAAAATTATTGGAGATGAAGAATGAAAGAAAATAGACATACAGAGGTGAGTTTAAATGATAGCATGTGTCAAAATTGACTGGAGGGCTTGTTAAAACACAGACATTAGAAATGGGCCCCATCCACAAAGTTTCTGACTCAGTAGGTCTGGGACAGTAGGGGATGGGAAGCTGAGAATTTGCATTTTTAATAACTTCCCAGGAGATGCTGATGGTGCTGGTCTGGGGACCACACTTTGAGAAACACTGGTATAAATCATTGTTAAAATTTAAAAGTATTTGAAAATGTTTCTGAGACATTTCTTTAATATAAAGATAATGTTTATACACACAAATACATATGTTAGAAAATGCAAAATATCACTATCATTATGTGGATGGTGATTCAAGATTGTCAGTTTAAGAGTAAGTTTTATGTTTTTCTAAGTAATTTTTCTATTTTCATGAATTGATTTTATTTTATTGTAATGAGTTTTCATTAGTGGTATGGCCAAGTAGATTCCTACTGATCCTGACCCTCCACAGATAATAGTTATAAACTCTGGAAAACCACACACACACACACACACACACACACACACAACCAATGACCTGAAGGTACTGGAGAGTGAACAAAAGCAGATTATGGAAAAGAGTTGAAATTTGGAAGAAGGGAATGGTAAGTTAGATCACAGCTTTTATCCTGAGGATATGCTAAAGTTGGTGTGGCAGAGGTGGGTAATTTGATAGAAAACATTCAGTCTTTTGGAGATGAAAAAGTACAGGGCTGAGTTTCAGGGAAACCACAGCCACTGAAAAGTGAAAGGAAAATCCCAGAAAAGAAAGACTCAAAGAAGGAGCAACCCAAATTCTGTGAATAAACTCTGCCCAAATCCCTGTCTGATCTCTGAACCATGCATATTTGGCACAGACTCCTAATGTTTCAACTAAAGACAAGAGAACTGAGCTTTTATTTGTGCTGCTGCCCCACAGAATTAGTTTGAAGTTTGAGTTCAACCATGCTAATTACTTGCTAAAACAAAAATGTTAACACTCTTCAGAGAAATATAACAGAATCCAAACTCTCCACAACTTATCATTCATGATATCTAGGATACAAGAAAAATTTACTTGACAGTTAAACAATTAGGAAAATGTGACCCTATTCAAGAAAAGAGACAACCAATCCAAAAGTTAGGATGAGCATATGAGGATATTAATATAAGTATTATAATACTGCTTAGTGAAATAAAGATATGCTCACAGTGAATACACATTTTTTAAGAACTAAGCAAATAAATAGAAACTGGAGAAAAACCAAAAGAAAACTCTAGAACTTAGAAGTACAATGTCTGAAATTTAAAATTCACTGGAGGGGTGTCTGAGTGGCTCAATTGGTTAAGCATCTGACTTTGGCTCAGGTCATGATCTTGTGGTTTGTGAGTTCAAGCCCCATCTCTGCTGTCAGCGTGGAGCCTGCTTCAGATCATCTGTCCCCCTCTATCTCTGCCCCTCCCCTACTTGCACACTCACTTTCTCTCAAAATTAAAACAAATATTTTTAAAAAGTTTTTTAATTCACTGGATAAGTTTACCAGTAGAATGTAAATGACAGGGAAGTCATTGAACTTGAAATAGGTCAGTAGAAAAAAATTTTTTTAATTTTAAAATTCATAATGGAGGGGTACCTGGGTGGCTCAGTCAGTTAAGCATCCGACTCTTGGTTTCAGCTTAGGTCATGATCTCACAGTTTTGTGAGTTCGAGCCCTGTGTGGAGCTATGCTCCGGCAGCACAGAGCCTGTTTGGGGTTCTTTCTCTGCTCTTTCTGCCCCTCCCCAACTTGTGCTGTCTCTGTCTCTCTCAAAATAAATAAACTTAAAAAAAATGCATAATAGAAATAGGAAGGGAGATGCAAAAGAAGAAAATCAAAGGAGACAAACAATAGAAATAATAACGTAGTAGACCTAAACCCAATCTTAACAATCATTACTTTAAAAGTTAGTTGACAAAACTCTCAAATTAAAAGGCAGAGATTTTCATAATGGATAAAAAGGCAAGACCCAGTTTTAGCTCTGCACAAGATCTATACTTTAAAAAGACACAGAGGGGCGCTGGGGTGGCTTAGTTGGTTAAGTGTCCAACTTTGCCTCAGGTCATGCTCTCGCAGTTCATGAGTTCAAGACCCGTGTCGGGCTCTGTGCTGACAGCTCAGAGCCTGGAGCCTGCTTCAGATACTGTGTCTCCCTCTCTGCCCCTTCCCCACTTGTGCTCACTCTCTCAAAAGTAAAAATTTTAAATAAATAAAAAGACACAATTAAGTCAAAATTAAATGGATTAAAATGATATATCACACAAATAGTAAGCATACAAAGGCATAAATGGCTATATTTATAGCAGACAAAACAGACTTCTCAATGAAACTATTAACAGATAAAGAGGGCCAATTTAAAAAGATTAAAAGAGGGGCGCCTGGGTGGCTCAGTTGGTTAAGCGTCCGACTTCAGCTCAGGTCACGATCTTGTGGTCTGTCGGTTCGAGCCCCGCGTTGGGTTCTGGGCTGATGGCTCAGAGCCTGGAGCCTGCTTCCGATTCTGTGTCTCCCTCTCTCTCTGCCCCTCCCCCGTTCATGCTCTGTCTCTCTCTGTCTCAAAAGTAAATAAACATTTAAAAAAATTTTTTTTAAAGATTAAAAGATTAATTCATCAGGAAGACAAAACATTCATAAACATTTATGCACCTAAAACAGAGCTCTAAAGTATAAGAAGCAAACGTGGAAAGAATTAAGGAGAAATATAAACAATTCCACAATCATAATTGATTTTCACATCCTTCGATAGGCAGCTGATAAAACAGCTAGACAGAACGTTAGTAAAGACCCTGTTAACTGGTATTTAAATTAAAATTTTTAAAAAAGGAAAAATTAGTAAGCACATATATTACCTAAAGAACATTATAAAACATCTTGACCTAATTGGTGTTCTATAGAACATTAACTCTAGGGGCGCCTGGGTGGCTCAGTCAGTTAAGCATCCGACTTCAGCTCAGGTCATGATCTTGTGGTTCAGGAGTTCGAGCCCCATGTTGGGCTCTGTGCTGACAGCTCAGAGCCTGGAGCCTGCTTCGGATTCTGTGTCCCTCTCTCTCTGCTCCTCCCCTGTTCACGCTCTGTCTCGCTCTCTTTCAAAAATAAATCAAAACATTTAAAAAAACCCAGTATCTATGAAAGGAAGGAGGAAATGCAGGATTGGACAAAGGACGAAGTTTACATACATTGCAGGCCCAACAAAGCTTCTGCGAACCTGGTGAAGAGCTCTGAAGTGAGTGTTTTCCCACTCACTGTATTAGGCCTCTGGACCCCCATCTTGCTCATTCACCAGATGCAGGCTGCACTGCAAAGGGCATGACCTTGGGTGAGGGAGCTCTCTGTAATGGAGTCCTAGTTCTAAGTAGCTGACAGCTAGAAGTTGTCTTCTTAGTGCACTCCCCCCAGCCAAACATCAAGTCCTTCCTTAAAGAAGAGTCTGGATATGCAACTTTATGTCTATCATACTACTTCCCTTGCTCTGTTTAGATATACTGGTTTTTATATATCGGTGAAGTACTTCCTCCAGAATTCCTGAGTCCCTTTTTGCCTGTGGAGAGAAGTCAGAAGGGAGAGATTAGTGGGATAAACCACAGCTCCTGCTGCTATAGTGGTCCCAGGGTCATAGTAGATAACTCATCACCTCACTTCTCCACTATCCATTTGCAGCGACCTCTGCTGACCTAAGACACTGGCCATAATGCCCTTCTCAGACCTGAACCTGTACATTTACAGTCACAGTTGGGCCAGAGGTACTAAGTGGATCACTGAGTTCTATGTTTTCTTCCCTGCCCACATTGTGTGATAGCCCACTTTCTACTGATATCAGGGTTATTTACCTCTTCTGAAATAGTGATGCCTCCTTTTGCCTACTGGTTCTTTGCACACAAAGAGCTGAGAGTATTTACGCATCAACCTGAAGTCCTTGTAGGGGATGCTGATGTAACAGTGGTGGGTGCCATGGGCTTGCTTATGCCGGCTGTTGCTGAATGTACCACTTCCATCTTAAAATGGATGTTTTCTAAACCTACTTAATTCATGATTTGGTGGTTTTGACAGGTTCTACCTCATAATGGGTAGTTCTGGTGGAGTAGTCATTTAGTGTCCCATGGGCATGCATTCTGTTTTTACCAGGATGCAATAGTATGCAAGGAGATGTTTTACAAAAGCATCTAATTGTCCACTGCAGATGGCCCAGCCTTGCTCCAAAACTCCAGGAGCCTATGGTGTTCTCCTATTGGGGCTTGCCACAAACTCCACATGGCATCTCTGCCCACCACTGGCACCACCAATACCAAGGGTTAAATAGACATCAGCTGAGTATGTATGTGGCGGTCTATTTCTGGACTCTCTGTTCCATTTATCTATTGATTTACTTTCATGCCAATATTACCTTGCATTGATTCCTGTAAACCAACAGTAAGTTTCGAAGTCAGGTAAAGAAAGTAAGCCCTCCCACTTTGTTTTTCTTTTCTTTTTTTAAAGTTTATTTATTTATTTTGAGAGAGAGAGTAGGGAGGGGCAGAGAGTGGGAGAGAGAATCCCAAGCAGGCTCCATGCTGTCAGCACAGAGGCTAATGTGGGTCTTGAACTCATGAACTACGAGAGCATGACCTGAGCCAATATCAAGAGTCGGACGCTTTAGCGACTGAGCCACACAGGCATCCCTGTTTTTCTTTTTTCAAGTTGTTTTGGCACATATTCAATTTGAGAGTATTGCTAGATTGTCTGCCACCCATCTATGCATATGGGTGAATAATTGCATACTTGATTTTTTTCATATTGGATACTATCAACTTAAAATTTTCTCAGTATGGGGGTGCCTGGGTGGCTCAGTCGGTTGAGTGTCTGACTTTAGCTCAGGTCATGATCTCACAGTTCGTGAGTTCCAGCCCCGCATCAGGCTGTGTGCTGACAGCTCGGGGCCTGGAACCTGCTTCCAATTCTGTGTCTCCCTCTCTCTCTGTCCCTCTCCTCCTCACGCTCTGTCTCTTTCTCTCAAAAATAAATAAACGTTAAAAAAAATTAAAAAATTTTTTTTATCAATATGAAAAAGTTCATTGTTTAATTTACATATCTTTAATTATTATTGAGGTACCAGCCTGTTTTTCTATTGGGTTTTTGATCTGTGTCTTTATAGTTGTCTGAAGACATATGTGTCTCAGGAAATAATTCAGTCCTTGACCTGCTTAAATTATTTTGTATATTAAAAATACCAGCTTGTAACCTGATTCATCATCTTTCTCTCCTTTAATATACAAGCTTCTTGAAAATGGTATTACCTTGGTGTTTCTACTTCCTCAGTCCACATTTATATTTCAGTAGAATTCCATAGGGCTCTGTCTTCATCATTACTGTGAAACAATTTCTAAAAAGGCCATCTTACTCTTATCAAATCCAAGGGACATTTTTTTTTCCTTACCGTAGTGGATTTTTGGTTGCATCTGACATTTAATGCTTCCCTCTTCTTGAAATATTTTGCCGTCAGTTCCTCTGACACCATTCCCCCTTGATCTTCTTCTCTCTCCCTCTCTCCTCCGTTCCCATCATCAAGCCCTCTTTCTCTTATCCCTCACCAGTTGGAATTTTCCAGGGCTCCATCCTTGGTGTCTTGTTTTTTCCATTGTATGTGCTTTCCCTGATTGATTGCATATCCTTTCTAGAATAATCTATAAGAACCACCAGTTTTAGATGTATTTTTATTGTATTTGATTGACTGAAGGCAATATTTGGCTTATAAATTCGTATCAAAGTAAGTAGCTATCACACATCTGCACACGTCTGCTGCACAGATGATTCTACACGTTTTTTCCTCACGTGCATAATGCCATTTCTATGGATTGTCTGGCCCATGTTTCCTCTCACCTTATAAGCCACCTGAGAGTAGAGTGGAATACTAAACAGAACTCCCCCTCACCCCCTCCCCCCACACATACAGCATGAATAACTTGGAGTATTTGGGCAGTAAGAATTATTTTTATTGTTTAAGCAAGATGAAGTGTCATAAGCTAATGAGAGTAACATAAGAATTCACAAGAAAGTATTCTTTATGTATAGGTGTATGACTATAAAGCAAGAAAGTACACTTATTTGGCTTATGAAATAAAATAAAACATCTTTCATAATTTTATCTATCTATTCTGCTCTGTCTTGTGTATCTCTGTTCCTATCTCTAGGGTGATCACACATCACAGATTGTTCAGGAGAGGCTTTATGTCCCATGTCCAGATACAGTGACTAATTGCACCTCTTTTCACTGTCAAAGCTGTCCTGGTTTGGATGACAAGTTATATTGATAATTATATTAATTACATTTGCCTCTTTACCAAAAGAAACTAATTGATATTCAAAAGACATTCATTAAAGTGTATGTAGCGTAGTTGGTTAGGAGCATAAGCTCTCAGTCAGACTTTGGGAGTTTACATCGTGGCTGCACCACTAACAAGCCGTGTGACCTTTTGGTGCCTGAAGTTCCTTCTCTGTATAAGGGGATAATAATGGTTTCTCCCTCAGCATGAAATTGGATCAGGCGTCAGCAAACTTTTTTCTGTGAAGGAATAAACAACAAATATTTTAGACTTGGTGGGCCATATTGTTCTTGTCACAACTACTCAACAGTGTCATTATAGCACAAAAGCAACCATAGACAATATCTAAATGAATGAGCATTACTGTGTTCCAATAAAACTTTATCAAAACAGACAGCAGGCCAGATTTGCCTAAGTGTTGTAGAATGTAGACCCTTGCGTTATTTAAACATGTAAAAAACTATTAATTTAGGACCTCACAAGGCACGAGACTCCCCTGATTTTTGGCATGGAATCTCCCCCCAAAATAGGAGTGTGTGGGTATTCCTAACATAGGGAGCCATCTGAGCAAAGATGTAGAGGTGGGATCACTTTGCTCTCAGGTATGTGACAAGTGGTATATATCTGCTGTTCTGTTGACACTTTCCTTCTTAATCTTGTTTTCCTGACAAACTCCATCCCACACCCCCACCACCACTACCACTCCAGTCCCTGACCAAGTTATTTACCTCTCACTGTGCCCTACAGCACCAGTCATGCCTCTATTAGGTCAGTAGTCACACTACATTGTCACTATCAGATTCTGAGCTCGTTCCTTGCATTACCAAGCAAGACAATAACGAAGTGTGTGAGTGAAGGAATGAATGAGCTTTACATTATGGTGGGACTCAATAGACATAAATATGTTTTTAACAAAAAAGGGAAAACTAGGCTGATACTGACACAGGCTTGCCCTGAGTAGCTGTCAGACCAAAGGGGAGAAAAGACAAACACTGGAAATCCCAGTTCTTGGCAATGATGACTGTCATAGTAGAAGGCATATGCAGCTGTGCCCATGAAAAGGCACAGATGACAGGGGACTCTGGGAAAAAACTTAAAACAGGATATTGGCTCCCAGTTTTGAAGCATGAATAGAAGTTTTCCTGACATATGGTTGGGAAGGACATTCCAGAAGCATCATGGCCACTGTATATGACTTTAAAGAGCTGAGTGAACCCCAAGAATTAATCCATGGTGTCTTTAGGCATCAGTTAGGGCTGGATATTCTGTAGTGATGTTCAAAGACAGACTAAGACATACTAAAAATTTTAAGTTTATTTGAGCAAAAACTCTCTAATTGGGCAGCACCAAACCACAAGGGGTAAGAAGTGCTCCACTGACAAGAGCTAGAGGCAAGACTTTTATAGAGAAGTTGCAGAAGCAAACCTATAGTTTAAACAGTTGTCTTATTTGGGAAAGCCTCATTTGTGATTGGTTGGCCTTAGGTTTTGATTTCGTAACCTTGAGGCATTTACAGGCTTAGGTTTTGGTTTGCTTGGGAGGGTTGCTAAGGCATTCGAACCACCTAAGTCTAATAGTCTCCTTGTTTAATTATTTAACAGTAATAACACTATTACATGGTATTTATTATTTTTTAAAAACTGCGCAGATTCTGAAGTGCTTTCAGCAAACATTGAAACACCCAAATGAATATTTCACAACCTTCCTCTTCTTGACAAATGAGAGAACTGAGGGAAAGCAGCTGGCCCAAAGCCACAGAGCAAGTTCAAGACCAGGTTGAGAGGAGGTTTCAGGGGTTTTGGATTATCCTTCAGAGTTTATCCTCAAACACTTCTCCTCTGCTGCCATCTGAGGTGTCTTTAGCAGTGGCTGAGTTTTCCCATCCCAATCTGGGACAGCATTCCCAGGAGGGGAACATTTGAATTCCATTTTCCAGGATGACTGGCTGGAGGTCACCAGATGAAAGCATTCTATTCTGACTTTCCCTCTCCCAGTGCTCTGTCTCAGGGAGAATACTGCTCCATCCTGACTTTTCCACCCCAATTGAAACCTAAATTAAATAATCTACCTCAGTAAGCATATTTTATCATTATTATACCTAATATTGGGGAAGTGAGGCAATGTGTTGTAGATCAACTGACTCTGGCTGAGCCTCACGCTCCTCTTTGGCTTAATAACGGGAGCGGCTTCTCCTATTCCCCCACCCCACTTCCCCATCTTTATTTGCACCTTGCACTGCGTGTCTCTTTTCTACACATCTTAGCGGGAGCGGTTCCCTGACTCTATCCTCAGAAACCTGGGATTCTTTGTTGCTCCCGCATTGTCCCAGTACATCTTTTCTGTAGCTCCCGTATCCAACTTCTACCTTGCCTTGCTCTCAGGATTCTCTGCTGTACGGCACTAACACCTACTCGAAATATGGCGCCTCCCATTCCGTCACACTCTCCGCTCACTAGGCGCAGCCATATTAACCTTCCTGGCTCAGCCCGACTAAACACCCGGAAAGTCTCGCGATAGAAGCAGGTCGAGGGCTGCGCCTGCTTCCGCCGTTAACACCCGAGAGTCCGCATCCCTCACGGTGGGAGGGGGTGGCCTTGTCGCTCAGCTGAGGTCCCCGCAGGAGAGGCTGGGAGTTGAGGGGTCCGGTTCACAGAAAACGAGGTTTCAGTCACTGGCTGCGGTATTGGGAGCAAGGGCATCATGTTTGATCAGCGATTGAGCATCTCTAGCGGTCCGTAATTTTCGGTCTTTGGTTAGTAATTAAGCGGGCCTGCCCCAAATCACGATTGCCGCCCGGTATAGGTTGGTATTTAGTGATGCTGCTGGTAGTAGTGGACTCTGAGGAGGGTCAGCGACTGATTGGGAATTTGTGGGACTAGTGATGGAGCGTGTCTTTGTGATTCTGAGTCCCTCGGGTTGGGGTCACATAGAAATCAATGATTGGGCCCTGAAGACAGATATCCGTCTTTAGGGTTATGTTAGGTCAATGTGTGTGGGCTGTATTGGGCAGCTGTTAGGAGCCTGTGTGATAGCTTAGGGAGCAGATGGTTTGCGACTAGTGATTGGGGCTCCAGCCCTGAATTGTAACGGTTTGCATTCAGGCTGCATTCCACACGCGTATTGTGCTGGGTTTTCTTGAATGGGTTTATGCCTGTAAGGATGTGAGGGTCAGGGAGAGTTCCCATCCTTCCCCCAAAGGTTTTGTTTCCACTCTTGGATCTATCTAGTCAATAGACTTGAGGCAGTTTATATTCTCTGCTACTGTCTGGTAGCTAGCTAAGTACTTCAAGCCAAAGTCTCTCAAAAACCCTCTCTCCAAGCTCCTTTGCTTTCTCCCTGTCTTCTTTCCATGCATGTGCTCTCTCTGGACAGTTTCAACCACACTCATGGCATCACCTTCCACCTTGAAAGCCATGACTTGCCAATCTATAGCACCAGCCTAGACATTTCTAATAAGCTCCAGATTCACAGTAGCCAGCTGTCTCCTACACATCTCTGTGGGGTTCACTCACAGAACCTCAATCTTAACATGATAGAAATAGAATATATCTTCTTAGTTCTCCATAGTTCCCCTGCTCATCCTACTATGTTCATCATCATGAAGAGTCACTCTTACTTCAGATGGCCATAGTAAAAATCCTGTAGACATCTAGTTTTCTCCCCAGCCGTCTTCTCCCCATGTCCAATCAATCTTCTGATCATGGTGATTTAGCCTCCCTGACATCTCTCCAGTTTGTCCTCCCCATTCCCACTGCTGTGGTCCTAGTTCAGACTGCATCTTCCCTTGCCCTAACTTTGTATCAGGAAGCCCTTGTAGCAGAGTGTTGCAAACTAAGGGAAAGTCAGAGGAAGGAATAGCTGATTCTATCCAGGAAAGGCTTTCTAGAGGAGGCCACATTTGAACTGAGCCTATACATTTGAAGTGGTCCTATAAGTCTATTGATGACAGTGACTGTTACAGCTTATTAAATGTATCAAGCTAGTGAATTGTGCCCTTTAGGACTTCATTGATAAGAGTTTGGGTTAAGAGGTCAGTAGGACAATAGCTGCTAAAAATAACAATCTTTTTTTTTTTTATTTAAAAAGTAGCCGTTTATTTTAGAAAAACTGGAAAATGAAAATGCTAAATACAAGTCAATAGAAATAACTTTTAATCCTACCACCAAACGTAACCATAACATTTTGATGTATGTCCTTTCAGACATATTTTTGTTCCTTTCAAATATATTTATTTTCAGTACATATATTGTTTTATAACCTATTTTTCTTCCTTTGTAATACAACAAGAACATTTTTCCAAGTCTGTAAATTCTTCTCTAAGATACTTTAATGATTGTCTGGTATTCTGTCCTTCCATAACTGATTTAACCAGTCCCTATTTTTGAACATCTAGGTAGTGATAAAGCAGCATTGTGATGAATATCCTTGCATATATATCTTTATGTGTGTCCTTGCTTTTTTTTTTTTTTAGGATAAATATCTAATTATAGATTTATGGGACCAAAGGAGGAGGAGAAACTTTTCAAATGTATAAAGGAATACACATTCACAAAGGTAAAACATACCATGACCTGACCTTTTCAGAACTGTAAGTTAATAAGTTGATGTTATCACAGCATAATCTTTTGTGGTCTCTCTGAAAGACACTTTTGAAAGGGGCAGGAATTCACAGGTCAGGCCCAGACTCTTAAGGTGGTCTTCTTTTTATCCCCTCCCTGCTCATCCCAGCTCTGTCTTTACAGATATCTGTGCCTTCTGAAGAGCAACAGAAAATGACCAAGTCTCAGGTAAGTGAGTTATTTATACCCCATTTTGTTTTCCATTGTATTTGAGGCAGTTTAAAAGAATTAACTCAATTAAATGAAAAAAATGTAAATAGAAATCAGGGAAAATAAAACAGAAGGTCTAGACCAAGGAAATGCGAAATATAGTGATACAAGTTCATAGTTTTTCATAGTTCATTAAAGTTGAGCATATCATCTGCAAAGATATGATTTACATTACACATTATGATATTTTCTTGAGGGAATGAAAGCATTTTTGTCATTTAGGTTTAAAGTTATTCTCTTGATGGGTCTGCATACATATGATGTAGTAGGCAGTATCCTTAACACTTAACCAACCCTTGATAAATTCTGTAGGAGGCTTCTCCATAACTATTTCTTAAACCGTCGCTCAAAATAACAATAGGGCATAATAACAAGGCATAGTCTAATTTGAAGGCAGTAAAATCATGGGGCCCAAGTACATAGCTGCCAAAAAATTTACCTTGATTCACAAATTAAAGGTTGTAAAATTGGTCCAAGGAATTAACATTATTAAAGATCATAATAGTATCAATTTTAATTTGCAGTTTTTAACCAATAAATAATCAAATATTTTTCCTTTAAAATGCAATAGGTTGAGACCCTCAAAGTGTATATCAAGTGAGTATGCCTCGTGGATAGTGGAAATCAAGTGAATTTGCTCGTTTCTGTTGGTTTATTGCTCAGCTAAACACTGCTAGCAAACATCTTAATGGTTATGATTGTCATATGGTTTTAAATGTTTTTATTTGAAGGCATATATTATTGAATTTTTATCTATAATGTTCCATTGGTTATACCCACCATGTAGCACACAGTTGGAGTGAGTATAGTCGTCTTCGAAGTGGGGAGCATCCATTCCTAGAAGATGGGCAAGATGATGCACTGGGGTATGGGGAGAAAAGAGAATTAGTACATATATTCTTAATGTCATAATATCTCAGTGTTGAAGTGTTTGTATATAATTTATGGGGTTTTTTTTTGAAAAAGGTATGTATTATTGATGTACGTGCTTGTTTTTTAACTGAAAAATATCAAGAGTCACCTCACTAGAACAAAAGACACTCCTATCACCCAAGAAATTCCGAGGATTTTAGGAGCCCTGTGTCAAGAACCAGAGTCAAAGACCAAATACTAGAACAAAAGATGCTTATCACACCTTTATTGCTTAGGAAATTACAAAAGTTTTAGGAATTCTGACTAGGAGCCAGGGATGAAGACCAAAATATATATTTCTTATTGTATCACAGTATCCAGTGTCTGATTTTAAAAGTCTGGGGACTACTGGGTTATGTACCTGTACTTCTGCACCCAATTCTAATGTGTGGGGGTTCTTTCCTATACCACCGAGCAATCTTCTGACACCAGCTCTTTGTCCTACAATTCAGCTCAATTTTGACACTACCTGATGAAGTTTGGGGGTGATGGTGGGGTGGTCTGGAGCCAACGGCCAAGAAAGAATTCTTGAAGATGTCTTTGGTGCAAAAAGGCGATCTTATCAAAGCATGGGAACAGGGCCTGTGGGTAGAAAGAGCTGCACTGGGGTCATGACGGGTAACTCATTATATGCCCTCAGGTTGGGAGAGGATCAGGGTAGAGTAAGTCTCTAAGGAATTTTGGAAGCAAGGTTCCAGGACCTTGAGGGGCTAGCTGTTGCTAGGGAAGTGCCATTTATTACTGTTTAATAAAACCACAGTCATGAGAACCTTCCAATATATATCAGGGGGCCATAAGCTTGGAGTATGATTGCCAGCATATATCTTGGAGCAGTTGAGATAAAGGAAGTAGACTTACAGGATCCTCGAGGTTGGGATAATGTTAAGCTAATGTTCTCTTTTGCCCCCAGCAAAGGGTCATCCTTGAGGCAGCTGAGCTTCTAGAGGGAGGTCACTCTGCTAATCTCAAGGACTTGTCAGTGGGCTATAGGCAGTAAGGGAATTTTTCATTTGCCTTAGTTTCCCACATTACCATGGCAAGCACTTAAACCCCTTTCCTTTGTTCTTGGGTAGCTAGCAGTGTCCAAGAATATCACACATATTCCGCTGGGTGGGAGGGATGGTGTGCCAGCCTGTATTTTGCCCCCAGCTTGCCGCATGCTCCCTCATCACTACCCACCTAGAGGTAGTATCAGATACTATAGGTCAAGGGCTCCCACAAGACTGCCCTTCACTTCAGATTCTGATCGGTAGAGAAAAATCTGTTATAAGATGGCCGACAGGACTGATAGAAAAATTCCAGTCCCCGACCAAAGGTCCCCTTCCAGGTTCTTCTTCCTACTCTGCTTGCCGCACACATGCACCAGATTAGTACTAATGCGGAATGTGGAAGTAACAGACTATAAATTGTTCCTCCCTGTTCACTCAGGGCTCAGACCTCTGGAGAGTGATCTCCTGTAGCATGTTGGTGTGAAATAAACCTCCTGCCTTCCAAGATCTCTGAGTGCCATTTGGTTCTTCTGCTGGGTGATCCAGACCAGGTTCCATTACACGGTCACTAGTCTTAAGTTGTTACCTCTGCTTCTGACTGACTAGCTGTAAACAGAGGTTCCCACAACCCCCTCCTTTGGTTTTATTAATTTGCTAGAGTGGCTCATAATGAGGACTCAGGAAACCAATTTACCCACTAGATTGCCAGTTTATTACAAAAGATATTAAAGGATACAAATCAACAGTCAGATGAAGACATATATAAGACAGGGTCCTGAACAAAGGAGAATGGAGTTCAAGGCCTGGCACCTGGCACATGGCATGTGGAAGCATTCTGGTTTATGAACTTGGAGGTTCTCTGAATTCTCTCCACTTGGGTCTTTGTGGAGGCTTTATTACATGGGCACGATTGATTAAATCATTGGCCATTGGTGATCCATTGAACCTCCCAACTCCACCTCCCTCTCCAAAAATCAATTCTCTATTCTTGGTTGGCTCCCCTGGTGACCAGCCACCTTCTCCTTAGGTGCCCCGCACCCCCCCACCCCCCCCCCCCACCCCCGTCATCCCCCCTCCCCCCCCTGCAAGCCATCTCATTAACATAATAAGAGAACTTTATCGCTTTCAGCACAGGAAATTCCAAGGGTTTTAATTTTTTTTATGTTTATTTTTGAGAGAGAGGGAGACACAGAATCCAAAGAAGGCTCCAGGCTCTGAGCTGTCAGCACAGAGCCTGACTCGGGGCTCGAATCCACGAACCATGAGACCATGGTTAGCCGAAGTCGGATGCTTAACCACCGGCGTAGCCACCCAGGCACCCCTCCAAGGGTTTTAGGAGCTCTATGCTAGGAACTACAAAGACCAAATATAAATTTATGATAAATCACATTATCACTGTACTTTTGGTACTGTAACCGAACTAACATGAGTTTGCTCCTTGGTGAGTCAGAGATAGAAACTACACCAGGTAGAGTTATTGCACAAAGGAAACTTTTATTTGCAGTAAATAAGGAGATCCCAGGGAATAACTTCCAAAGCTGTGACACCCTGAGCAGGGGTGTGTGGGCTTTTTTTATTTAGGGTTTAGGATGAATATTCAGAAAGTGGAGCTTTGCCATTGCATGTAAAGGCAGGCAGAAGTTTGTAGAGGCGTACTTAGAAAACATGCCTATGCATGCATCATATGTTAACCTTGAGGAAGCTTGTGCTTCTTTTAGGGCAGACACTTTAACATTATAGTGGAGAAGTCAGACAAGGGTAAGGGGCTGTGGGCAAGCTCTGAGAGCCAGTAAAAACTGGATGGGGTCTTGGGTTCCTTACCTTGGGTAAGAAATTCAGGGCCTTGCTTACTTTTGAAACAGCACTGGGAGTTTTACCATTGATTTACGGTTAGGCTGTTTCCTAGCCTGGTAGAGACTGTTAGTTTTCTGCATTCCCTTGTTCCCTTAAAATCCTTAACTACTGAGGTTTTTGCATTTAATTCTAACCTTAGGAAGCTCTGCAAGAAATGTGCACAGCCAAGTAGAACCCAGAGGGCGTAGATCGAGGGAAAACAGTTGGGGGCCTAAAATGACTTCTCACAGAAGCTCTGTCTTGTCTTTCTTCTTCTGGGGACTTTTAACTCCTTCTGCTTCCAGTACCAGTGTTATCTCCTCATTTCCGGACATTGTTTTCCTCTATCCCATCTCAACCATCTTCCATAGTCCTATTCTAGATATATAATCACCAATAACTGTACCTCCAAGCATTTCATTCTGGCCATTATTTCTGTTTCTGGTTTGTTTACGGTAGTACCTTGACTCCAGTAATTCTCCACTTCCATCCAAAGCTCCGATCCATTGATCCTCCACTTTTTCAGTGTCCTTTACACCCCACTCCCTACTTCTTACTTCTCGCTTTTCTCAGCTTGAATTCCATGCCTCATGGTTTTTATCTGAGCCACCGTCATCCCACTGAAATCTAATTGCCTAGTCATTATTGCCACTTGGCCAGATCTACAAGATCTATTATAATATATAATAGATATAATATATAATATCTCAAAGTTAATTTGGACCAATAGAATTTTTATGGTAAAATGCATATAACATAAAATTTGCCATTTTAATCATTTTTAAGTGTGCAATTCAGTAGTATTAATTATGTTCACAATGTGTGAATCCATCACCACTATTTCCAAAACTTTTTCATCACTCCAAACAGAAACTCTGTACCCATTGAGCGATAACTCACTTTTCTACCTTACCCCCACAGCCCTCGGTCACCTCAAAACTACTTCTGGCTCTGTGAGTTTGCTTATTCTAGATATTTCATATAATTGGAGAGAGGGGAGACACAGAATCCGAAGCAGGCTCCAGGCTCTGAGCTGTCAGCACAGAGCCTGACATGAGGCTTCAACTCCCATGAGATCATGACCTGAGCCAAAGTCAGGTGCTTAGCCGACTGAGCCACCCAGGCACCCCTGTTCTCTAGAGCATTTTAAAGCAAATCCCATGTATGGCATTTCATCAGTATATACTTGTTTTACAGATTTTTGTTGTCTTCATTTTATGAACTGATACTGGTTTTCCCTATAGTGGTTTCCTTTTAAAATCATGAATTTAAAGATTTTTTTTTCAACGTTTTATTTATTTTTGGGACAGAGAGAGACAGAGCATGAACGGGGGAGGGGCAGAGAGAGAGGGAGACACAGAATCGGAAACAGGCTCCAGGCTCTGAGCCATCAGCCCAGAGCCTGACGCGGGGCTCGAACTCACGGACCGCGAGATCGTGACCTGGCTGAAGTCGGACGCTTAACCGACTGCGCCACCCAGGCGCCCCTAAAATCATGAATTTAAGTCAAAAAGTTGAATTGAAACTCTTAAGTCAGTAATAGTGCAAGTGACATGCAGATATGTAAAAATTGTGAAAGCATATGAATAAATGATTTCTGAGAGCATTATTTTGAAGTACTTAAAATTCTGTGAGTTTGCCATGTTCTTTTTCATGTCACCATAGCTTTTTTCATACTCCTTTCTCCATCTAGAATGATATTTCTTCCTCTTCCATATCTTACTGGAGTTTACGCCATTCGTTTTTTACATTTCAAAAAAGTTATTTTATCTTTACTTTTTTAAAAATTATTTTTACATTTTTCATTATTCATTTTGCCTAACTACATCTTCTACAAAGCCCAACTCAACCTCCCAAAATAGAATCATTCTTTCTTTCCTATTTGTATTATAACTTATTTAACACCCTGTAGCTTTTATATATTTACTTGTTTGCCTCCATCTACTAGTCTGTAAACTTCCTGTCTTTTGTTCATACTAGTATTCTGAGCACCAAATAATGCTGGCTGTGTGGTTGCCTAATAAGTGCTTATTGATGGAAAGAGAGGATGAATGATTCTCCATAGCAAAGGTTTCCTAATAGGTGTTCTGCTTCTCCCACATAGTAAAACTGGCCTCATAGTATAAACATCTTTAATTTATTAAGATGGACTCTGCATGATTAAAACAGCAGTGACTTCTGGTACATGCTTTACATATCACATAGCGTTTTTCACTTTAGATTGAACAGGAACGTCCTGTACAGAGATTTGTGTCATTCAAGGATGTGACTGTGGACTTCACTTGGGAGGAGTGGCAGCAGCTGGATTCTGCTCAAAGAAACCTGTACAGGGATGTGATGCTGGAGAACTATAGCAACCTTGTCTCAGTGGGTAAGTGTCATAGACTCTGAGTCTAAAGTTCTTTCTTGGCCAGCAAGAAAGCAGAGACAGGATTAAAATATGAGAGATGGCTAATGTCCGGGAAAAGACAAGAGCCCCAAATAAGGGACCTTGCTGCATATGTATTAAGATCAGAAGGCATGGGGCACCTGGGTGGCGCAGTCAGTTAAGCGTCCGACTTCAGCCAGGTCACGATCTCGCGGTCCGTGAGTTCGAGCCCCGCGTCGGGCTCTGGGCTGATGGCTCAGAGCCTGGAGCCTGTTTCCCATTCTGTGTCTCCCTCTCTCTCTGCCCCTCCCCCGTTCATGCTCTGTCTCTCTCTGTCCCAAAAATAAATAAACGTTGAAAAAAAAAAAAAAAAGATCAGAAGGCTTACAAATGTGATGGGCATGCATGAAGAGACAATGAATCTGTGAACATTAACTCATGGGCATGAGGGAAAGGGGGTTTTGAAGATATACGGTGTTTGGGGGTTTGGCTCAATATAAAACAAAATCCTGGCACCAGGCAGATGGGCAGATGGTTAACAGCAGACAGGAGGCGCTGTGTCTGTTTATCCTAGCTAGCCCAGGGGATAAGACAGATAGAGCACTTCAGGGTTAACAAGGCACCTTTCTTTTGTGAATCAGCTCCCTTCTGGGCAGCATCACCTGCAGCACAACAGTCTATAGCCCTATTTACCTGTTTACCTAATTTGGTCCTTCCTGTGAAAGCAGCTTTCTGCCATAGTACTAAATTGGGGGTGCTTTTTCCCTGAATACCTAATCTTGCTTACCTAATATACCTTTGTATAGGGGGTTTTTGCCCCCCTTTCTATTCTGGGGGCATTTGCCCCCCCCCCCCCGCTTTATTCTGGGGGCCTAATCTTGTTTACCCAAGCTTGGGTGTGAGCATCCCATGGCTTTGTAATTCTTTATGCCTTGTTAGCCCATCAGTACAGGCTCAGGGAATTCCTAAGCTTATTCCTCACAGGTAAGGACATACTCAGAGGATACTAGGGACTAATTACCTATTGCTATGTAACAATCACTTCAAAATTTAGTAGCTTAAAACAAACAATTTTTACTAACAATTTCTGTAGGTCAGGAATTTGGAAGGGCTTAGCTGGGTGGTTCTGGCATGTGGTCCCCTATGGTTGTAATCAGATATTAGCAGGGACTGCAGTCATCTGAAGGCTTGACTGACAGAGTAGGATCCATTTCTTTTCTTTACTTTTTTTTTTTAAAGAAGTTGCAATTTATTTATTTTTAATTAAAAATTGTTTATGTTTGTTTGTTTATTTTTTTAAATATGAAATTTATTGTCAAATTGGTTTCCATATAACACCCAGTGCTCATCCCAACAGGTGCCCTCCTCAATGCCCATCACCCACCCTCCCCTCCCTTCTACCCCCCATCAACTCTCAGTTTGTTCTCAGTTTTCAAGAGTCTCTTATGTTTTGGCTCCCTCCCTCTCTAACCTTTTTTTTTTTTTTTATGCCTTCCCCTCTCTCATGGTCTTCTGTTAAGTTTCTCAGGATCCACATAAGAGTGAAAACATATGGTATCTGTCTTTCTCTGTATGACTTATTTCACTTAGCATAACACTCTCCAGTTCCATCCACGTTGCTACAAAGGGCCATATTTCATTCTTTCTCATTGCCACGTAGTACTCCATTGTGTATATAAACCACAATTTCTTTATCCATTCATCAGTTGATGGACATTTAGGCTCTTTCCATAATTTGGCTATTATTGAAAGTGCTGCTATAAACATTGGGGGTACAAGTGCCCCTATGCATCAGCACTCCTGTATCCCTTGGGTAAATTCCTAGCAGTGCTATTGTTGGGTCATAGGGTAGGTCTATTTTTAATTTTTTGAGGAACCTCCACACTTTTCCAGAGCGGCTGCACCAGTTTGCATTCCCACCAACAGTGCAAGAGGGTTCCCGTTTCTCCACAACCTCTCCAGCATCTATAGTCTCCTGATTTGTTCATTTTGGCCACTCTGACTGGCTTGAGGTGATATCTGAGTGTAGTTTTGATTTGTATTTCCTTGATGAGGAGCGACGTTGAGCATCTTTTCATGTGCCTGTTGGCCATCCGGATGTCTTCTTTAGAGAAGTGTCTATTCATGTTTTCTGCCCATTTCTTCACTGGATTGTTTGTTTTTCAGGTGTGGAGTTTGGTGAGCTCTTTATAGATTTTGGATACTAGCCCTTTGTCTGATATGTCATTTGCAAATATCTTTTCCCATTCCGTTGGTTGCCTTTTAGTTTTGTTGATTGTTTCCTTTTCAGTGCAGAAGCTTTTTGTCTTCATGAGGTCCCAATAGTTCATTTTTGCTTTTAATTCCTTTGCCTTTGGGGATGTGTCAAGTAAGAAATTGCTGCTTCTGAGGTCAGAGAGGTCTTTTCCTACTTTCTGCTCTAGGGTTTTGATGGTTTCCTGTCTCACATTCAGGTCCTTTATCCATTTTGAGTTTATTTTTGTGAATGGTGTGAGAAAGTGGTCTAGTTTCAATCTTCTGCATGTTGCTGTCCAGTTCTCCCAGCACCATTTGTTAAAGAGACTGTCTTTTTTCCATTGGATGTTCTTTCCTGCTTTGTCAAAGATTAGTTGGCCATACGTTTGTGGGTCTAGTTCTGGGGTTTCTATTCTATTCCATTGGTCTATGTGTCTGTTTTTGTGCCAATACCATGCTGTCTTGATGATTACAGCTTTGTAGTAAAGGCTAAAGTCTGGGATTGTGATGCCTCCCGCTTTGGTCTTCTTCACTACCACTTTGGCTATTCGGGGTCTTTTGTGGTTCCATACAAATTTTAGGATTGCTTGTTCTAGCTTCAAGAAGAAAGCTGATGCAATTTTGATTGGGATTGCATTGAATGTGTATGTAGATTGCTTTGGGTAGTATTGACATTTTAACAATATTTATTCTTCCAGTCTATGAGCATGGAATGTTTTTCCATTTCTTTATATCTTCTTCAATTTCCTTCATAAGCTTTCTATAGTTTTCAGCATACATATCTTTTACATCTTTGGTTAGGTTTATTCCTAGGTATTTTATGCTTCTTGGTGCAATTGTGAATGGGATCAGTTTCTGTATTTGTCTTTCTGTTGCTTCATTATTAGTGTATAAGAATGCGGCTGATTTCTGTACATTGGTTTTGTATCCTGCGACTTTGCTGAATTCATGTATCAGTTCTAGCAGACTTTTGGTGGAGTCTATCAGGTTTTGCATGTATAAGATCATGTCATCTGCAAAACTGAAATGCAGCTGATTTCTTTGCCAATTTCTTTCTGACTTTCTTTGCCAATTTTGATGCCTTGATTTCCTTTTGTTGTCTGATAGCTGATAATAGCACTTCCAACACTGTTAAACAACAGCGGTGAGAGTGGACATCCCTGTCGTGTTCCTGATCTCAGGCGGAAAACTCTCAGTTTTTCCCCATTGACGATGATATTAGCTGTGGGCTTTTCATAAATGGCTTTTATGATGTTTAAGTATGTTCCTTCTATCCCGACTTTCTCAAGGGTTTTTATTAAGAAAGGATGCTGAATTTTGTCAAATGCTTTTTCTGCATCGATTGACAAGATCATATGGCTCTTATCTTTTCTTTTATTAATGGGATGTATCACATTGATTGATTTGTGAATGTTGAAGCAGCCCTGCATCCCAGGAATGAATCCCATTTGATCATGGTGAATAGTTCTTTTTATATGCTGTTGAATTCGATTTGTAGTGTCTTATTGAGAATTTTTGCATCCATATTCATCAGGGATATTGGCCTGTGGTTCTCTTTTTTTGCTGGGTCTCTGTCTGGTTTAGGAATCAAAGTAATTCTGGCTTCATAGAATGAGTCTGGAAGTTTTCCTTCCCTTTCTATTTTTTGGAACAGCTTGAGAAGGATAGGTATTATCTCTGCTTTAAATGTCTGGTGAAACTCCCCTGGGAAGCCATCTGGTCCTGGACTCTTATTTGTTGGGAGATTTTTGATTCAATTTCTTTGCTGGTTATGGGTCTGTTCAAGTTTTCTATTTCTTCCTGTTTGAGTTTTGGAAGTGTGTGGGTGCTTAGGAATTTGTCCATTTCTTCCAGGTTGTCCAGTTTGTTGGCATATAATTTTTCATAGTATTCCCTGATAATTGCTTGTGTTTCTGAGGGATTGGTTGTGATAATTCCATTTTCATTCATGATTTTATCTATTTGAGTCATCTCCCTTTTTTTTTTGAGAAGGCTGGCTAGAGGTTTGTCAATTTTGTTTATTTTTTCAAAAAAACCAACTCTTGGTTTCATTGATCTGCTCTACAATTTTTTAAAATTCTATATTGTTTATTTCTGCTCTGATCTTTATTATATCTCTTCTTCTGCTGGGTTTAGGGTGTCTTTGCTGTTCTGCTTCTATTTCCTTTAGGTGTGCTGTTAGATTTTGTATTTGGGATTTTTCTTGTTTCCTGAGATAGGCCTGGATGGCAATGTATTTTCCTCTCAGGACTGCCTTCGCTGCATCCCAAAGCATTTGGATTATTGTATTTTCATATTAATTTGTTTCCATATATTTTTTAATTTCTTCTCTAATTGCCTGGTTGACCCATTCATTCTTTAGTAGGGTGTTCTTTAACCTCCATGCTTTTGGAGGTTTTCCAGACTTTTTCCTGTGGTTGATTTCAAGTTTCATAGCATTGTGGTCTGAAAGTGTGCATGGTGTGATCTCAATTCTTTTATACTTATGAAGGGCTGTTCTGTGACACAGTATGTGATCTTGGAGAATGTTCCATGTGCACTCGAGAAGAAAGTATATTCTGTTGCTTTGGGATGCAGAGTTCTAAATATATCTGTCAAGTCCATCTGATCCAATGTATCATTCAGGGCCCTTGTTTCTTTAGTGATCCTGTATCTAGATGATCTATCCATTGTTGTAAGTGGAGTATTAAAGTCCCCTGCAATTACCACATTCTTATCAATTAAGGTTGCTTATGTTTGTGATTGTTTTATGTATTTCGGGTCTTCCGTATTCGGTGCATAGACATTTATAATTGTTAGCTCTTCCTGATGGATAGACCCTGTAGTTATTATATAATGCCCCTCTTCATCTCTTGTTACAGCCTTTAATTTAAAGTCTAGTTTGTCTGATGTAAGTATGGCTACTCCAGCTTTCTTTTGACTTCCAGTAGCATGATAGATAGTTCTCCATCCCCTCACTTTCAATCTGAAGGTGTCCTCAGGTCTAAAATTGGTCTCTTGTAGACAGCAAATAGATGGGTCTTGTTTTTTTATCCATTCTGATACCCTATGTCTTTTGGTTGCATCATTTAGTCCATTTACATTCAATGTTATTATTGAAAGATACAGGTTTAGAGTCACTGTGATGTCTGTAGGTATCATGCTTGTAGTGATGTCTCTGGTACTCTGTGGTCCTTGCAACATTTCACTCACAGAATCCCCCTTAAGATCTCTTATAAGGCTGGTTTAGTGGTGATGAATTCCTTCTGTTTTTTTTTGTTTGGGAAGACCTTTAGCTCTCCTATTCTGAATGATAGACTTGCTGGATAAAGAATTCTTGGCTGCATATTTTTTTCTGTTGATCACATTGAAGATTTCCTGCCATTCCTTTCTGGCCTGCCAAGTTTCAGTAGATAAGTCTGCCACTAGACTTATCGGTCTCCCTTTACATGTTAGGGCACGTTTATCCCTCGCTGGTTTCAGAATTTTTTCTTTATCCTTGTATTTTGCCAGTTTCACTATGATATGTCATGCAGAAGATCGATTCAAGGTATGTCTGAAGGGAGTTCTCTGTGCCTCTTGGATTTCAATGCCTTTTTCCTTCCCCACATCAGGGTAGTTATCAGCTATGATTTGTTCAAGTACACCTTCAGCCTCTCTCTCTGTCTTCCTCCTCTGGAATTCCTATTATATGGATATTGTTCTGTTTGATTGCATCACTTAGTTCTCTAATTCTTCCCTCATACTCCTGGATTTTTTTATCTCTTTTTCTCAGCTTCCTCTTTTTCCAGACCTGATGTCTGTCCCCAGCCCACCTCTGGGGCCACAGTCAGACTGGTGTGTACCTTATCTTCCCCTCTCCCTGGGGCAGGACTCACTGTGGAGTGGTGTGGCCCCTGTCTGGGCTACTTTCACAATGCCAGGCTTGTGGTGCTGCTTTGATGGGATCTGATATATTAGCTGGGGTGGATCTGCAGAGTGCACAGGGGCAGGAGGGGTAGGCTTAGCTCGCTTTGCCATTGGTGGTCCCCTGTGGGAGGGGCCCTGCAGCACCAGGAGGAAGGCACACCTATTAGAGGGATGGATCCACAGAAGCACAGCATTGAGTGTTTGCGCGGTGCAAGCAAGTTCAGTGACGGGAACTGGTTCCCTTTGGGATTTCGGCTGGGGGATGGGAGAGGGAGATGGCACTGGCCAGTGCCTATGTTCCCTGCCAAGCTGAGCTCTGTCTTCCAGGGCTCGACACCGGTGTCCTCTCGCCCTCCCACTCTCCAAGCAGAGCTGTTGACTTATAACATTCCTGATGTTAAGTCCCGCTGGCTGTCAGAACTCACGCAGTCCGGCCCCTCCGCTTTTGCAAGTCAGACTCGGGGGCTCTGCCTTGCTGGGCGGGCTGCCCTTCCACTGCCCGGCTCCCTCCCACCAGTCCATGTAGCATGCACTGCCTCTCCGCCCTTCCTACCCTCTTCCATGGGCCTCTTGTCTACACTTGGCTCCAAAGAGTCCATTCTGCTAGTCTTATGGCTGTTTTCTGGGTTATTTAGGCAGAGATGAGTGGAATCTAAGTGATCAGCAGGACGAGGTGAGCTCAGCATCCTCCTACGCCGTCATCTTCCCCTTTCTACTATGTTTGTTCATTTTTTTTATTATTTTTTTTTATGGAATGCTTCACGAATTTGCATGTCATCCTTGTGCAGAGGCCATGCTAATCTTCTCTGTATCGTTCCAATTTTAGTATATGTGCTACCAAAGTGAGCACTATGTTTATTTTTTTAATTCTTAAAAAAAATTTTTTTTAACATTTATTTATTTTTGAGACAGAGAGAGACAGAGCATGAACGGGGGAGGGTCAGAGAGAGGGGGACACAGAATCTGAAACAGGGTCCAGGCTCTGAGCTGTCAGCACAGAGCCTGATGCGGGGCTCGAACTCACGGACCGCAAGATCATGACCTGAGCCGAAGTCGGCCGCCCAACTGACTGAGCCACCCAGGCGCCCCTGTTTGTTTATTTTTAAAGGAGAGTGCAAGTGAGGCAGGGGCATAGAAAAGGGGACAGAGAGAGGGGGACATCAGGCTCACGCTGACAGCAGTGAGCCTGATGTGGGGCTCGAACTTGCGAACTGCAAGATCATGACCTGAGCTAAAGTCAAATGCTCAACCAATGGAGCCACCAGGGCGCCCCTGTAGGATCCAGTTTCTGAGATAACTCACTCACATGGCTGTTGACAGGAGCCTTTAGTTCCTTGCTGTCCATTGGCAAGAGATCTCAATTTCTCACCATGTGCACCCATTTTTATGACATGGCAAACTTCCCCCAGATAGAGTGAGCTGAGAGAAAGCCAGGAGGAAGTCACAGTGCCTTTTATGACCAGGTCTCTGAAATCACATACCATCACCTCTACCTTCTTGTGTTTATTAGAAATGAGTTACTAAGTCCAGCCCATGTTTAAGGGGAGGAGAGAATCTCTTGAAGGGAAGAGTGCCAAAGAACTTATGAACATATTAAAACCACCAGAGTACCCAATTGCCTGCCTTTCCTTTCTTATTTACTGAAAACTGCTGGGTCTCTGAGTATTTAATGAGCTTCATTTCAAGCTATAAAGGTCTAAAGAATATTAATTTTGAGTACCAAATATTCCAGTGGACTTGGATGAAAAGAAAATGGGTGATGCATCCTGCTCATTCTTTGGAGGTTAAAGATGATGGGCTGTGCCTACGTTCCTAGTTTTTATAAGATTAGTTGACATAGAACATATATAGTAAATAGCCCGAATCTTAAATGTACAGATTGATGCATTTTTTCCCTATGTTATTTAAACACTGCCCAGATCAATGTATAAAACATTTCAGGCACCCTAGCAAGCTCCCATGGACCCCTTGCCATTTATCTCCTCAACTTGTGATAACAACTTGTGGCTTTTATCACCATAGATTAGTTTTGTCTGTTCTTGAACTTCATCTAAGTGTAACCACACAGTATATAAGTTTTTATTGTCTGGCATCTTTCTTTTTTTTTTTTTAATTTTTTAATGTTTATTTTTTATTTGTTTTTGAGAGAGAGAAAGAGAGAACATGAACCAGTGGGGGGAGGCAGAGAGAGAGGGAGACACAGAATCTGAAGCAGGTTCCAGGCTCTGAGCTGTGAGCACAGAGCCTGATGCAGGGCTTGAACATACAGACTGTGAGATCATGACCTGAGCTGAAGTTGGACGCTTAACCGACTGAGCCACCCGGGCGCCCCTGGCATCTTTGTTTAACATAGTATCTGTGAAATTCATCCATGTTGTTGCAATTGACAGTAGCTTGTTTCTCCTTACTGTTTCATCATACTCCATTCAGTGAGTTTAGAGTAATTCATCAACGTATCCATTCTACTGTTGGTAGTCATCTGGCTTGTTTCAGATTTGGGCCATTGAATAAAGCTGTATGGACATTCTTATATACACCTTCTAGTGGAAATAAACATTCTATTTCTATTGGGTATATATACAGGAGTGGAGTTTCTGAATCATGGCACATGTATATTTAGCTTTAGATGATACTACCAGGCAGTTTTCCATAGAGGTTATACCAGTTTATTTCCTACTAGCATTATGGCAGCTCCATCAACATTTGGTAATGTTGGCATTTTTTTAAAGTTTATTTATTTATTTTGAATGAGACAGAGTGCAAGCGGGGTAGGGGCAGAGAGAAGGAGAATTCCAAGCAGGCTCCACACAGTCAACATAGAGCCTGATGCCAGGCTCGAGAACTCAGGTAACTGTGAGATCGTGACCTGAGCCAAAATCAAGAGTCAGACGTTTAACTGACTAAGCCATCCAGACACCCCTGGTAATGTTAGTCTTTTTAATTTTGGCTATTCTGGTGCATATGTAGTGGGCTCGAGTTCTAGGATGGTTGGATGTCCACTAATGCCCAAGTTCTATATCCTTTCCCATAAACAGGGTATCAGTATCTGAAGTCAGATGTAGTCTTATTGAAGCAAGGAGAACCATGGATGGAGGGGGGAGAAATCTCAAATTGGGCCTATCCAGGTAAGTGAGAACCTGGTATATGGGAAACAGGGATGTAAGATTAGTATTGATTAGTGAGACATTTATCTTTGAAATATTTTTTAGGAAATCATTCTTTTAAGGCCATAGAGGTCTCAAAATGGCCGAAGACTGTTGGTGTGAGATAGTCAAATACCTAAATAACACTTCTACATAGCAAACACCTGCGCAATCCATTTTCTTTGCTTAACTTTTAGAGAGAGAGGTAACCCCCTTATCTGTTCTTTGTGTCTTATTTATGCCCATATCATTTAGGACATTCTTTTTTTTTTTTTTTTAATATTTTTTTTCAACGTTTATTTATTTTTTTGGGACAGAGAGAGACAGAGCATGAACGGGGGAGGGGCAGAGAGAGAGGGAGACACAGAATCGGAAACAGGCTCCAGGCTCTGAGCCATCAGCCCAGAGCCTGACGCGGGGCTCGAACTCACAGACCACGAGATCGTGACCTGGCTGAAGTCGGACACTTAACCAACTGCGCCACCCAGGCACCCCAGGACATTCTTAATTAGTTAACCTCTCTTTGGCTAACATCTACAGCACCCTATTCTTCCAAAATGGGCTTATACTCTTCCCGTTACACATTTACCCAGACTTAGATATGCCCTCTATCAAAGTAACTTACCAAATGATATTCATATCCTTTTTAATTACCTTGTTTTATTCATCTTCCGTTTAGTGTCATATGTCTTGATATTATAATGTCCTGTTTTGTGTTTTTTCAGTTTTCAGATACTCCAGTAATATAAATATTCTTCCTTTGTCAGTCTTCTTTTTCTACTTTCTTTGTGACCATTTTCACTTGATTCTTTATGTCATTTTTATTATGTTGGTTGTTTTCCTATCTTTTTTCAGTGCTTCTTATTAAATTCTTCTTACCTCCCTGCCCACACCTTGTAATTTAATCTTTCATTTTCCCCCTGAGTTTAACCAATTCTTTTTCATCTCTCCATTTTTTTTTTGTTTGCTTCTTTGTTTTTTTAAATAAGTTCTGCTTCATAGTGGTTTTCCAGGTCCTCAGATGCTTGTTTGAATATATTCTGTTTGGAGTTCAGACAATATTTTCTTCTGGTTCATGGCTAGTTATTTTTGTGTTTTGCAGGGGACAGTTTCCTCTCGATATCTGCACAAATTTATTTCCTGATTTTCTGTAGTAGTTCTCTATGGACTGTACTTTTATTCTGTTCATTTTATTACATCACAGTGTTTTGGTAAGATTTCTAAATTTTATGGAGTTCTTTTCTGTTAGTATAGTAGGTCTTTTCCCCTCCTTCTTTTATTTTGGGATTGGAAAAGAGTTTTGGCTTTTCTGGTTTTGTGGTTTTCGTTGTCTTCCAGGACCCATATTTTCCTTTTCTTTCTTTCCTCATTACCACCACCCAGTTATGAGCAGGTATGTCTTCCTTGTTTTTTGCCTTCTTTCTCCCTCTGAAACTGTCTGTTTTTCTACCTCAGAACCGCCCCCTTTAAATAGACCCTGTCCTATTCCGTGCATTTTTATGTCATCTGCCTCTTTAAGATGCATATATGTGGAAATCCCTATCCTGTAGTTGTGCTCTAATATGCTTGGTTACTTATAAAATACTTATAACTGTTTTTATGTTTAGTGTGGATTTAATTTTTCTGCTGGTCACTTCTGCTCATTCTCAGTCCCCTTTGCTAGCATCCTTCCTTTGTCTTTCCTGAAATGATTTTTGGATCTGCCTCTGTTCTTCACCGAGCCTTGTGGTGCATTGGGGCTGGTGCCATGTGGGACTGTGACACTGAGTTCATCAACTCTTCTTTTTCCATTGCATCTTGCCAACTTTTTTTTTTATGCCTGTTTATTCTTCTATCTTTGAATTTTAAGCTTACCTTTATTTCAACGTTTATTTATTTTTGGGACAGAGAGAGAGCATGAACGGGGGAGGGGCAGAGAGAGAGGGAGACACAGAATCGGAAACAGGCTCCAGGCTCTGAGCCATCAGCCCAGAGCCTGACGCGGGGCTCGAACTCATGGACCGCGAGATCGTGACCTGGCTGAAGTCGGACGCTTAACCGACTGTGCCACCCAGGCGCCCCGAAGCTTACCTTTATTTCAAAACTGACTGTACTCATTACCAGATTTCTATCTATTTCTATTAAAACAAAGAATGCTATTTTTTATTTTTGTGTTTTGTATTCTTCAAAGCTCAGGAGTGAAGTAAGATAACTTACACTTGGGCTTTTTTCAGACTTTGAAACTGGAATGAAAGAATTAACAACACAGAAGAGCATTTCTGAAGAAGTGGTACTCCATAACATGATTGTATACTCAACCTTTGGAGACTGGAAACTTGAAGATGAGATAAATCACCAGGAAAACCAGGACAATTTTTTGAACCAAGTTGCATTCATTAACAATAAGCCCCTGACTGAAGAGATAGATTGTGAATGTAACAGTGCACTGGGGAAAGGAATTCATCTGAACAGAACATCTAGTGAACGCAACAGAGCCTTCATGCAAAAGCCACACCTTTTTGCACAGCCGAAAATTCTAACCAGTGAGAAATTATATAAATGTGTTCAGTGTGGGAAAGCCTTCAGTGGAAAGTCGGGACTTATTGTACATCAGAGAATTCATACTGGAGAGAAACCATACAAATGTAATGAATGTGAAAAAGCCTTTATTCAGAAGTCACAACTCACTGTACATCAGAGAACTCATACAGGAGAGAAACCCTATGAATGTAATGAATGTGGGAAAGCATTCATCCAGAAGTCAAACCTCATTATTCATCAGAGGATTCACACAGGGGAAAAACCATATGAATGCAATGAATGTGGGAAAGCTTTCATTAAGAAATCAACACTTAGTGTTCATCAAAGAGCTCATACTGGGGAGAAACCATATGAATGTAGTGACTGTGGGAAAGCCTTCATCTGGCAGTCACAGCTCATTGTACATCAGAGAATTCATACTGGGGAGAAACCCCATGGATGTAATGAATGTGGAAAAGCCTTCAACAGGAAGTCAGAACTAAGTGTACATCACAGAATTCACACTGGGGAGAAACCCTTTGAGTGTAATGAATGTAAAAAAGCCTTCATTCAAAAGTCAGATCTCATTGTACATCAGAGAACTCACACTGGGGACAAAAGGTATCAATGCAATGATTGTGGGAAAGCCTTCATCCGGAGCTCACAGTTCATTGAACATCAGAGAATTCATACTGGGGAGAAACCCTATGAATGCAGTGAATGCAGAAAAGCTTTTATCCAGAAATCACAACTCATTGTGCATCAAAGAATCCATACTGGGATGAAGCCATATGAATGCATTGAGTGTGGAAAAGCCTTTAGTAAGAAGTCACACCTCACTGTGCATCATAGAATACATACTGGAGAAAAACCCTATGAATGTAGTAATTGTAGAAAAGCTTTCAGCAAGAAATCTACTCTCATTGTTCATCAGAGAATTCATATTGAACACAAATCCTTTTAATGGAATGAGAAAACTTTGATTCAGCGATCAAAGTTTCATCACACATCATAGAATTCATTAAGCCTAAAAATTCTATGAATGTACTAAACTTGAGAAGCCTTCAACAATAGCTCCCAAACTATTAAGCACCAAAAATAAATACCAAGAAGCAACTTTGAGAAATCATGTTTCCAAAAAAAAAATTACATTGGACATCTTGGTTCAGGCCTAATACTAAAAGTTTTTTTTAAGTATGATAGAAAAATCTCAACCACATGTGATTGACTTGTTCACTGTGTAGTACAAATTTTTTAAATGAGTGAGTATAGTTGGCATTTGAGCAACATGGGTTAGGGGCACCATTGCCCTATGCAGTTGAAAATTCATGTTTAACTTAACTCTCCAAAAACTTAACTAATAAATAGCCTCCTACTATTGACTGGAAACCTTACTGGTAACATAACCATTGATTAACACGTTTTTATATTATATGTATTGTATATTGTATTCTTACAATTAAGTAAGCTATAAAAAAGAAAATGTTATTAAGAAGTCATAAGGGGGTGCCTATGGGTCTCAGTCAGTGGAGCATGCGACTCTTAATCTTGGGGTTGTGAGTTAGAGCCCCACATTAGATGTAGAGATTATTTAAAAATCTTTTTAAAAAGTCACAAGGAAGAGAAAATACATGGATAGTATTGTACTGTATTTATAAAAAAAATCCAAGGACCCTCATAGTTCAAACCTGTATTGTTGAAGGGCCACCTTAAAATTGATTAATCAGGACAACAAAGTGACAACTATGTGTGATTATCCTACAAATCATGTAGGAATGGCGTTCATAACCCAAATTATCTGTCATTTGGAAGTGGCTATGGATATTCATGCCTGCTTTACTTTCCACACTAAATGACACCATTTTCCCCACATCTTAAAAAATGTAAAAGGATACATTGTAACTAAATTACAACTAGCTCTTCCTCCCCATTCTTTCTTGATGTGTATGGAATTACGAGAAGATGAAACCAGTGTATTTATAAAGACATCAAAAGTTTGGTGTCTTTGATACTTTTATACTTTTGAAAATATTGCTTGATGTAAAGCATTCAAAAGTAATAAATACATCAAACAACAGACAAAGCAAGTAGTGGATGTAGACAATGTTGGCATACTCAACATATGACAAAAATTATTCTACACAAAGGAATTCCTCCTGTTCATAGCCCTTTTTCAGCTCATGGTATTTACATGCGTACTCTTATGCATATCTTGAGATCTTTATATCCTTGTGATTATCAGAAGTGAATTTTTTAAAAGCCTTCTAGATTGGATATTTCTACCACACTTTCTGCTAAATAATTTTACATGTACTTTCTCATTTAATCCTTTCAGCAAATGCATGAAACTGAGATTATCACCATTTTATAGGTGAGGCAAGCCTAGAGAAGTTTCTTGACCTGGCTAAACCCATGTGGCTAATAAGTGGAAGGTTGGGATTCAGATCAACCTCTTAGCCTCCACACAATTCTGTCCCACTGGAGACATGGAGGAGTTGGTGTCATGTCACTTCACCTCGACAGAATTTAAATGAACTTGACATAATATGGTATTCTGTATCCTGTCCCTACATTATGCTAAATAAATTAACAAGAAACATGCATTTTAAAAACTATTTATTTTGACAGAGAGAGATAGCAAGCAGGGGAGGGGCAGAGAGAGAATCCCAAGTCAGGTACAGAGCTTGACACGGGGCTCAAACCCACAAACCTTGAGATCATGACCTAAGTTGAAATCAAGAGTTAGACACTTAACTGACTGAGCCACCCAGTTGTTCCAAGAAACATGCATTTTGAAGGGACTATTAAATTGTAGTTTCTTATATGTAGAAGCTCTTGGAGATACATTTTGAGGGGTATCTATTTTGCTGCCCTATACGTTTTCTTGTGACCAGCCTGAACATAGAAATAATACTATTATTTTATAGTTTGTTTGCAAATTAAGTCTTTGTTTTGTTGAGTTGTCATTTTATCACAAATAACTTTTCTTAGAAATTCCATTATCCAAGGCATCCTTTCCTTTTAGTTTTTATTATTTTATTTTTTTTAAGTGTTTTATTTATCTTTGAGAGATAAAGCACACATGGGGAAGGGGCAGAGACAGAAGGGGACAGAGGATCCGAAGCAGGCTCTGCACTGAGAGCAGTGAGCCCGATGCAGGGCTTGAGCTCACAAACCATGAGATCATGACCTGAGCCGAAGTAGGACACTCAACCAGCTGAGCCACCCAGGCACCCTGGCATTCTTTCCTTTTAAAGAACAATAACTTCATATAAGTTGTAAATATTGTTGTCAAGTAATATTATGAAAAGAGAGGTTCATATCAAAAACCTTTCAGTCTTTCCTTAAAATGAAGGTGAAGCTGATATTGAGCTTGATCCTAAGTTTTTGTTTTGTTTTGTCAGAGAGAGAGAGAGAGAGAGTACATATGTGGAAGCTGGGTAGGAGCAGAGGAGGAAGGAGAATCTGAAGCAGGCTCCACAGCCAACACAGAGCCTGATGTGAGGCTCCATCTCATGACTGATATCGTGACCTGAGCTGAAATCAAGAGACGGATACTTAACCAACTGAGCCACCCAGGCTCCCTGATCCTAAATTTTTATCAAATATTTTTTCTTAGATTTTAAATTAAAAGTAATATTTTAAAATAGGAAGTGTCAATAATAATCATGATTTTTACTGTAGATTTTAACTTTGCAATAATGGTTTTAAACTAATAAGTGAATTGCAGTCATGTAATTCTTTATTAGTCATTTTTTATTAGTCACTTTTGGAGATAAATACCGGGGGTGCCTGGGTGGTTCAGTTGGTTGAGTGTCCAATTTCGGCTCAGGTCATGATCTTCACAGTTTGTGAGTTCAAGCCCTGCATCAGGCTCTGTGCTGACAGCTCAGAGCCTGGAGCCTGCTTCGAATTCTGTCTCTCTCTCTCTCCCTCTCTGCTCCTCCCCTACTCATGCTCTCTCTCTCTCTCCTTCAAAAATTAAATAAATAAATAAATAAATAAATAATTTAAAAAAAGAATATTGAAGATAAATACTGAGTTGGGATGTAAATGTATGAAATTAATTTTCTAAACAAATACCAGGAACTAAAATATTCACATGTATCTTGCCCTTCAATGTTTGCATCTTGGAAACTATATGATAATGCCACTTCTGCAGTTATGCCAATAATTTATGGAATTCCTCTCTCTTAGAACTTCTCTCAGATCCAGCTTGCCTGTTAGGCCTCATATGGAACTATGCAGTATTTTCAAGGACCCTTCATTCATTAGAATTCATTGTTTTTCTAGCCCTTATCCCTCCTCACTATCATCCCATTAATTCTGTATATAACTTCAGCAAGAAGAAAGCTTGTGCCCCTTCTATAGGCATTTCAAGTCTCAGATCCTTCGAAGATTCAGTATCTCTATTTTCAATGTCTTGTCTTCTATTTAATGGTTTCCTTTACATAGCTACCATCACCATGAGCATAAAATAGGTAGGAAATTCTTAGGTTTTTTTTTTAACTTTCCTCCTGTATTTTGACATCTGAGCCTATTGTATTCTCTTTAAATGGATACTTCATACTGCCTCCTTTCTACTTCAGTAGTATTACTAATAGGTATTTTTTGGGCACTATGAATTAGGTACTAGTGTCTTCAACAACTGGAATTTAAGGGATTACACAGGACACCACGATTCATACCCAGGGACTCTGAAACATGATACTGTACATAAACTCACAGATATTTCAGAGTTTCCAGGCAGAGTTAAAAGTTGAAACAAATGGGAGCACCTGGGTGGCTCAGTTGGTTAAGTGTCTGATTCTTGATTTTGGCTCAGGTCATGATCTGGAGTTGTAGGATCGGGACCCACATTAGGCTCCATGCAGAGCCCCCTTAAGATTCTCTCTCACTCTCCCTTTGCCCCTCTCTGCCACTTGAACTCTCTCTCTCTCTCAAAAAAAAATTAAACAAATGGAACTACTCTAGTAATGCTGAAAATATGGTTTAAAATGGTTTGCAAATTAAAGAATTGCAATGCTTACATGCTTGCTGTTGAGATTTACTTGAAGCTATGTATGCTGATGGTCACCCCAATGCTTAGATACTATGTTTATTTCAACTTCAAAATGTTGTCACAGTTGCACACTTCACAGTCGAATCTCCCGTATTTTAGACATTCTTAGAGTATAACAGATCAAAATGGTATTATGCAAGTGTGTGAGTGGGTATGGTTAGGATGGGAGGGAGGCACACCATGGGTTTTTTCTGAAAAGGTGGAGAAAATCAAATTTCCATTTGTTAGCCTAAGTAGAGATGAGTCACAAGAGAAAATTAAAAAAACGTTAAATGATATTGAAATGAAAATAAAATATATCAAAGTATTGGAAATGCCACTAAACCAGAGCTTGGAGTAAAATTTATAGTGTCAAATGTTTTACTAGAAAAGAAGAAATGTGTAAAATTAATTAGTCAAGCTTCCTTCTTATGAAGATATGAACAAACGAAACTCCAAATACTGTTAATTTTCCAAATTATTTTGGCTCTTGCACTTCCATCTCTGTTTTACGCTTTTGTGTGTTTTCTAACCCATTAAAAATATAAAAATACAGTCAATTTCATTTCTTGACTTTTTAAAATTTCATGACATTTTTAATGTTAACCCAATCTTATATTCCTGAGGTAAACCCTACTTGTTCATGACATATTATTTTTATATATTGCTGTGTAGCTCACTTCTCTCAAGTAGTCTGATTGGAGTAGTCTAAACTCTGGCCTCCCTCATGTCTGATCTCTTTCTCCTCAACTTAGTGAACCCCTGGGCTCTCTTTAAGATATTCCTCCCTGAGGATTTATCCTGGAGGCAATCATAGAGGTCACTTTATTTTTCTCTTAAGGATCACAGTTCTGTGCTGTTATTCAGTGTCTGGAAACCATTGTTCTGTGTTTTGTCCAGTTTCCTATTTTATTCCACCGTGGATGGTAGTAGAATTCTTACCTCTACCTCAACCCCATAGGTTTAAAAAAATAGTGATCACATTTATTTTCAACTTCATCTGAAATTGCAAATGCAAAAAATAGCCCAAAACTTATTGGCCAGGAACATTCACAGAAGAATTTTCCTATCTGATAAACCTATTTTAAAATTTAAAATAAGTAAGGTACTATGGTATGGGCACAGAAATAGCTCAATGGTTTAAAAAAATGGGGGGCTCAAAATTATATATGTAATATATATGGATATATACTTGGCATTTCAAATCCTAATCCATAAAAGTGGGATTGATAGATTTGAACAAATAAGCAAAAATACTGTATTTACAGATAGAAAAACAAGACTGGTAGAGAGTATTTACAATGCATACAACAGAAAAGATATTAATGTTCAGAATATAGCTAAGTTCCTATCAGTAAGACAGATAAAGATAACCTATACAGAAGAAAACTTTCCTTGGGCACCTGGGTGACTTAGTTGGTTAAGCAACAGACTCTTGGTTTCTGCTCAGGTCAATGATTTCATGGTTTGTGAGATCAAGCCCTGCGTGGGGCTCTGCACTGACAGCATGGAACCTGCTTAGGATTCTCTCTCTCCTCTCTCTCCCTCCCCTGCTTGTGCACGTACTTGCACACACACTCTCTCATAGTAAACCTTAAAAAAAAAAAAGAGAAGCGCCTAGGTAGCTCAGTCGATTAAGCATCTGACTTCAGCTCTAGTCATGATTTCTTTTTACAGATTGTGAGTTCGAGCCCCATGTGCGGCTCTGTGCTGACAGCTCAGAGCCTGGAGCCTGGTTTGGATTCTGTGTCTCCCTCTCTCTCTGCCCCTTCCTGGCTTGTGCTCTGTCTCTCCCTTGCTCTCAAAAATAAATAAGTATGAAAAAAAATTTTGTGTGTGTATGTAGTTTTATGGGTTTAAAAAAATGTTTTTAAAAATGTTTTTATTTATTTTTGAGAGAGAGAGATAGATCATGAGCAGTGGAGGGGCAGAGAGAGAGGGAGACCAAGAATCTGAAGCAGGCTCCAAGCTCTGAGCTGTCATCACAGAACCTGACACAGGGCTTGAACTCATGAACCGTGCGATCATGATCTGAGCTGAAGTCAGACGCTTAACCTACTGAGCCACCCAGGTGTCCCATAGTTTTATGGTTTTATTAATACAATTATGACATGCACATAATTGCACATTTTCTTCACTGTGCAGCCTGGCCTTCAGCTGGGCTGCTTTTCCACAATGGCTTTGTGGTTCTTGGGGGAGGTATTGTGATCAGTCTCTGCACAGCAAGATTTGTTGCACATTAGCAGCAGTTCGAGCTCCTTGACGTTGTGGACTAGGAACTCCTGGAAGCCACTGGGCAGCATGTGCTTTGTTTTCTTGTTGCTCCCGTAACCAGTGTTGGGCATCAAGATCTGGTCCTTGAATCTTTTGCGCACCCTATTGTCAGTGCCTCTGGGTTTCTGCCAGTTGTGCTTAATTTTGACATACTGGTCTGACTGGTCCCGGATGAACTTCTTGGTCTTCTTTTGAATGATTGTGGGCTTCATCAGAGGTCTAAGGGTGGCTATGATGTGGATGGCTGCCACCTCCACAAGTATTGCTGAGGAAGAGGGAAAAGAAAAAATTTCAAATGATGAAATATGTAATCAATGAAATGAACATATAAATGATACCTAACTTTACTAATCAGGTAAAGTAAAATCAAGAAAACATCAAATAGGCAAAAGTAATTTTTATTTATTTAAAAACAGTTTTTACATTTATTTATTTTTGAGACAGACAGAGCACAAGTGAGGGAGGGGCAGAGAGAGAATGAGACACAGAATCCAAAGCAGGCTCCAGGCTCTGAGCTGTCAGCACAGAGCCCGACGTGGGGCTTGAACCCACAAACTGTGAGATCGTGACCTGAGCTGAAGTCAGACACTTAACCAACTGAGCCACTCAGGTGCCCCTTAAAGTAATTTTTAAACTTAATATATAAGGCAGATTCCAGTCAGGAAAATAGAACCTATACTAGGTAGTTGAATAAAGGGAATTTAATACAGGGGAGTTGTTGCAAAGGTATAAGGACACCTAAAAATGCAAAAAGGGGACAGTGAGATACGAGAGAGTGACAACAATAGCTTCCAGAGGCTGTATGTTTGTTGCTCCCAAAATTCATATGTTGAGACCTAATCCTCAAAGTCATGGCATTTGGTTTTAGACTTTCCAGACTTCAGAACTCTGAGAAATTTCTATTGTTTACAAGCCACCCAGTCTAGGGCATGTGTCCTGTGATAGCAGCCCAAATGGACTAAGACACATGCACTGCTGGTGAAAGAATAAATTATTATAGCTTTACAGAAAGATAGTTTCATGATATCTAAAATTTACTTAATCCTCTGTGATTTTGTCCTAATCAAATAAGGGTGTGGAGAAAGATTTAGCTATAAGCATATTTATTTCATATTTTCTTATAATAGGAAAAATTGGAAATGATATGCTACCACTCAAATATTTAGACTCAGTTTGATAGAAAGTTGTGCTAATGTTAATGCAGAATAATATTTAAAGACATGAAGGAATGTTTACAAGAAATTAAATTTTAAAAGCACTTTCAAGGCACCTGGTCGGCTCAGTCAGTTAAGCATCTGACTCTTGATTTCGGCTCAGGTCATGATCCCAGGGTTGTGGGATCAAGCCCCACCTCAGGCTCAGTGCTGAGTGTGGAGTCTGCTTGGGATTCTCTCTCCTTCTGCCCTCTTCCCCCTCTCATGCTCGCCCTCTCTCTCAAAATAAATAAATAAACCTTTAAATAAATAAAAGCAGTTTCATTGTATGTTTGTATGTATGTATTTTAAGGTTTATTTACTTATTTTGAGAGAGAGGGAGACAGAGAATTTCAAGCAGGCTCCTGGTTGTCAGAGCGGAGCCCAGTTTGGACCTCTAACTCACTAACTGTGAGATAATGACCACAGCCAAAACCAAGAGTCAGAGGCTTAACCCACTGAGCCCCCCAGGCGCCCCATGTTGCTCTATTTTTAATTTCAGAAGTATCTACAGTACACACTTAATATTTACATATATGTAACACATATACAGTGCAGGTAATATTTAAATATATAATAGCGGGCTTTTACCTGATTTTAATCTTTTTTCCTTATCTCTATTCTCTACAATCCACCTGTATTCTTTGTATAGAAAAAAGTAAGGTATGCACATTCCCTTTCAATTAAAGTTATTTATTAGGCTCTACTCAAGAAGAGATGTGGAGGAGGACACAATTTACAAGGATTCATCAAAGCACTGTTTTGAGTGCCATTAAAATGAACATAACCTGAACACGTAACAGACAAAAAGCTAGACAATATGTTACAAGAAAAGTAGTTTTACCTTTTTCTTGGCTGCAATCATTCTTTCTCTTTTCACACCCACGCGCCCTCCCAACACATGAAGAATGGGGCTGTCTGTATTTTTAGAATACTATACGCACACCACGGTGTCAACAGGGATTGTCCCTTTGTTAAGGAATTCCATCTAGTTTGTGGGTTTGTTTTTTTTTTAGTCCTTTTCGCTCATTGAATAAAAGGTTATTACTATAATGTATAGGCGTTCCTTTTGTGTAAAGGTTAACGAAAAATCTGCATCCCTTTGGATTCATGCTAGTCTACAATGAAAGAAGAAGCTTATCCTCCCCTTCTTTTCCCTTTTTATGTGACTAACGAAAGAAAACTAGTCCCACTCCCAAGGCGCCACGAGATAGAAAGTCAACAAGCCTTCGCGTGTAAGACTCCGCGGCCGCGCGCCCTGCCTTTGCAGAGCATGCTGGGAATGTAGTTCCAGGACGCTTGCGCAGGCGCACTTCCTGGCTCGCGCGGTGAAGGATCTGGGTGGTCGGAGGGTGTTCTTCATTTCTTGGTGGAGCTGGTGAGTACGTTTTTTTTTTCCCTGACGCCTGCACTCGGGTGGTAGCCAGGGAGGGGCCTCCGCCCAGGACTCCTCCCGACCCTGGGGGATTAGTTGGAAAGCGAGTAGCCTGTGGAGCGTGTCTTCCCGGCTCGATGGCGGGGGCGGAAGAAAGATGGAGAATTGGAGGTCGCGGTTCGCGTCCGCGTTGAGGCGCGAAGCGGTGTCTTGGGCTCCGCGACGGGGTTTAAGCCGGTCTAGGGCTGTCTCTGGGTTAGGGGAGGCAGAGCCCTGGCTGGGCACCCCAGCCTTAAGGGTCAAGGTTTGGGCGCTCACGTGGGGGTTGGGGGTAGGAGGGCAGGTTGGGAAGACGGAGCGCGGGTCTGCGGGGTCTTTGGCTGTGGTGGGATCAGATACTAAAAGGAGAGGGACCGCCGCTCCAGCCCTTGTTTGAGAATTAGAGGAAAACTGAGCTAGGAACTTAGGACCCCCCCCCCCCCCCCCCCCGCCCACCGCCCGTCCCCAGTGTAGGCCTTCTGACATCCACTTCTTTGCTCTTTCCTCTGAAATGCAGCTTCACCAAAGGTTTTTTTGTTTTGTTGTTTTGTAGATAAATTTCTGAAGCCTTTTCTGTCGGGAGTTGTGGAATTGATTCCCTACTTTTATGGGCTGTGAAGAGCAGTGACTGTTGTGTTACATCCAGGTAGTCAGACAGGGTTCCTATAGAGACAGTCCTGACTTCTCAGGGCCCCTTTTTCAGCTCTGCTTTCTCAGGTCTCTATTTAACTAGACAAGATATCATTAAGAAGGAGGACATGGGGCGCCTGGGTGGCGCAGTCGGTTAAGCATCCGACTTCAGCCAGGTCACGATCTCGCGGTCCGGGAGTTCGAGCCCCGCGTCAGGCTCTGGGCTGATGGCTCAGAGCCTGGAGCCTGTTTCCGATTCTGTGTCTCCCTCTCTCTCTGCCCCTCCCCCGTTCATGCTCTGTCTCTCTCTGTCCCAAAAATAAATAAACGTTGAAAAAAAAGAAGGAGGACATGACTACATTGTCTTTGGTGAGCAAAACTTTCCAAGGCAATTTGTACCTTAAGCTGGTTTTAATTTCTAAAATTACCACCTGAAGTTTGATAAATCACATGTAGTTAAATATCCTTTGTAATTTTCTTAAATTGCTCATATTTATATGTGCATATTACATGTGTACATTTATGCAGTAATATATGTATAAATGTATCCAAATATGTTCTTTAAACATCAGAATAACTCTTAGCATGGCAAGATGCTCACTTATGAGAGGCATGTGAGAAGTGAGACTGAGGAAACAGCAGAATCTTCCATCTCACACTTAACTCCCAGTAGTATATACTTTCTTGAGTCTCTTTGGCAATGTTATATGCATAAAACATACAAGTGAGTCTGTTATGCAATGTGATTTTCACTTTTTCTTCCCTGAAATATCATCTCTGTGCCCAAAGGGAGGAAAGAAAGATCTTTCTTTTTTGTCGTTGAGTAAATGTTAATGGCCTGCTTTTTGCCAGGTAGTGTGTGAGGCACTGGGGACACAGCGGTGAACAAAACAAAGTCCCTGCGTACATGGAACTGATGGTCTAGGATGGGAACACAGACAATAAATAAGTAAATATACAGCGTGTCAGATAGTGACTAGCAGAGGAAACTACGCTAGAGTAATGGGCTTAGGGGAGGCTCAGGACAGCTGTTCTTTCATGTAGTGTGACACTGAGTAGAGACTTGAAGAAAAGGAGGGGCTGAGCCTTGCAGATAGCTGAGGTTGTGGTGGGGAATTCATAGAGGGAGGAGCAAATGCAAAGACCCAGAGGCTCAAATGCACTGAGCCTTTATGGAGGCCACTTGGACAGAAGAGTAAGTTGATGTTGACAGTAGATGATAGTAGATGTTGAGATCAGAGAGGTAAGACGGCTCCACATCACAGGGCTGTGTAGGAGTTTGGCTTTTACTCCGAGATGAGAAGCCATAGGAAGGTGGTTTGTGGTAGTTTTTGTTTAATCAGCTCTATTGAGGTATAATTTACGTGCAATTTACCAGTTTTTGTAGGAGGATTTTTGACGAGAGAAGTGACATGATTTGACTTATATGTTAAAGGAACCATTTTGGATGCTCGGTTGAGAATAAACTCCATGGGAGCAAGACATAGGACATTTAGTTAGGAAGCTAAGGCAGTGATCCAGTGCCCCATTCCTGCCAACCATTTGATACATTGCTTACATCAGACCTCCAGCTCCTTGCCCGCCTTCACCCTCAGCTGATGATCCTGGTTCCTATTTCACTGAGACACGAGAACCAGAAAAGAACTTCCAAAGGCTCTCACCCTTACATCCACCAGCCTTCCTGGAAGTATTTTCCTGTCGTTCGTCCTCCTGTTACTATAGAGAAAAGGTCTGTGCTCCAATGTATGGCTAACCGCTCTACTTGTGCATTAGATCCCGCTTCCTCTCATGTACCCAGGCCACTGTCTGGGATCATCACTGGGCAGAATTCCTGATAGTTCTGCAACTCATATATATTTTTTATTTGGATATACCAACAACACTAATTTTTCCAGAAAAAAATTTAAAAATTCAAATGCAGATTATAAATATTATAAATGAGATAATATTCATCAACACTAATTTGCTCTGGAAGAAATCTGTACTGTTATTTCATGCATCTATCATCCTTGAGTTACAAGGGACTTCCGTTCAAAGAGTTCAACTATAGCCCTGTTGGAACAGAACTAATGCATGGAATTTCCTTCTCTTCCAAGTACGACTCATTTTCAGTTTGGTTTATGTCAAATATAGAAAAGACAAGACATCCCAGCCAATTCTCAAAGCTTTGCTATCTATGTTTTCAGCTTGGGCTGAGACCATTGAAATGCATATTGATTTCCCTTAAGTTGAGTACAGATTCCATTGTCATTCGTGAATGGAGATTTGCTTTACAGCCATTCAAGTTGCATGTGGCAACCATGAGGCTGTCCATTAAAGATGCTTACAGCTGTCTATGCATTTGATTAAAAATGAATACGGTGTTATAATTATTTAAAAACTTAATTTATAATGTATTCCTGTCTTTAGAAAGACTCACGGAAACTTGAATAGCCCATTGCTCTTTCAAAAAATTTCTACAGGGGCACATGGGTGGCTCAGTTGGTTAAGTGTCTGACTCTTGATTTTGGCTCAGGTCACAATCTTATGATCATGAGATCGAGCCCCTGCGTTGAGCTCAGTGTGGAGCATGGAACCTGCTTGGGTTTCTCTCTATCTGCCTCTCTCTCTCTCTCTCAAAATAAATAAACTTAAAATAGTTCTTCTATAGACTTCTAAACTTTTTCCTCTATGAATTTGACTAATAATTCAAAATTATTCTTTTGGTCATTCTTGTCATTTTTTTCCCCCAAAAGTAGTGCTTTGGCTATTTTTAAATAGAAATAATACTGAACTTGAGAACAGATGAGAAGAATATAGTGCTAGCCATACCCGGCTAACTGTGTGACCTTAGGCAAGTTACTTAATTATTGTTGGCTTGAATTGTGTCTTGGGCAAACTAGGAAGTTAGTCTTCATGTTTCCTGAGCCTCTTTCTAGTTCAAATGCTTGGCATCATGACATCCTTTGTGAGGTTCAGAAAGTAAAAGCCTCTAGAATCTGGTCCTTGTGTTCATCTTTTTGTCTTTACTGCTCTATCAACAGCAGAGTCAGTCTGGAAAAAACCCCAAAGGATTCACAGTTGGATGATCTGAGGGATGTGGCAAAGTTTAGGACAGTCACACATCTTTGCGTGATCAATTGTGGGGATGGTTCTGAGTTGAAAGAATAGTAACCACAGAGTTTTAATAACATGTCAGGTCACTAGCATACTAGGAAGTAAGAACAACAGGGTCTACAATTACATTTTTGGAGGGTTGTCATGGGTCTGTCTGGCTACACAGATCCAGACTTCACAGATTCAGCAGCAACAGCAGAGGTGTGGTTTAGAATTTTGAGATGCAGGCTTCCAGAAACTAAGCTGATAAAGGATTAAATATCAGTCTGTAGACTATTAATCAACAAGTACTCATTGAAACATCTAGAATGCAAGGTGCACCCTACCAAGTGCATGGGGATTAAAAAAAAATTAGTGATTATAGTCCTTGTATAGAAAAAGGAAAGCGTACCACAGGAAGCATTAACTCTACATTTCCTTTGCAGTTAGAATACGTTCAGTAAATGTTAAAGTGAGAAACATAGTGAGTAATGGTTTAGCTGTAGGTAGGCCTGCATAGAGGAAGGGGGAACAGATAAGATGAAATTTTAGGATCCTAATCCTGTTCAATTCTGAATTTTCTGGTAGTATCACAATGCAGTCTGTACACTTTGACTGTTGAGGCATAGGGAAAAATAGTGTCTTAAATCACACTCCTTTAAGGTAGGTAGCAGGTTTAACTGGTAGGATGCTATAGTATGAAGACCAGCAGATTGGGAATCAAGAGAAGTCTTCACTCATTCAAATAAATATTTGTTGGATGTATGATATATGCCAGGTTCCGTGTATGGTACTAAAGACAGAAGAGTCAGTTAGTGTCACTGTCCTCCAGAAGCGCATAGTCTAGGAAGGAAGACAAAACATTGGAAGTAGAACATTGTAGTATAATAAATGTAGTAGAGCAAGTATAATATGCCATGGGTTAATTTTTGCAGATAATTATTATTAAAATATATGATTCAAGCAAAGAGAAATTACTGTCATGAACCTGCTATGATTATAATGAGGCTTTAATACATATAAATAAGCACCCTTTTCAAAAAAGATCCCCTCCTGAAACAGCTATTGCATTTTAAACACCCACTAATGGTATATGAGAGCACCCGTTTCCCCACATATGTAAGCAGTACTGGATATTACCTGTTTTTAACATTTTTGCCAGTCTGATGTTTGAAAAATGAGATCTCATTTTAATTTGTATTTCCATGATTAAAAATGAGGTTGAAAATCTTTTCCTTTGTTGGCCTTTTCTGTAAATTTACTGTTTGTTACCATTGCTCATATTTGTATTGCATTATATTTTTTTCTATGACTTGTAGAAATTTTGTATAATACAGCTAATGGTCCTTTTGTTTTATTGGTTGCAAATATTTATTCCTAATATGACTTTTTTCTTTTAGTTTCATTGATTGCCTTGTAGGTTTGTGCAGTCCAATCTGAGTCATTCCTGTATAAGCTCCAGTTTTTACATTTTTAAAGGACTTCCCCACTGCAAGATTATGAAAATATTTTCTAATATGTTTTCTGGTTATTTTGTAGTTTTATTTTTAATGTTTCACTCGAATTCACCAATTATTTTTATAAGGCAATAGTGTAAAGTTTATTTTTCTCTAAATGGATAGGCCAGTTGTCCCAAGATCGTTAATTGAATCTCCATCTTTCCCCAAATATTTGAGATGCCATATTTATCATGTAATAATTCCTATAAAAGAATGGGCCTATTTCCAGGCTTTTAATTCTGTTTTACTTTTTCTGTCGATTCTTATGTCAGGACTACTCTGTTTTAATTAACATAACTGTATGCTTTAATGTATAGTATGGACATATCCCCCTTCAGCCTCATTTTGTTTTTCTTTTTCAAAAATATATGTTCTGTAAGTAAAATTGGGAGGCATATTAGTTTCATAGAGCTTCTGTAGCAAAGTACCACAAACTGGGTGGTTTAAAACAACAGAAATGTATCATCTTACAGTTCTGGAGGCTGGAAGTCCAAAATCTACATGTTGGCCAGACCATGCTGCCTGTGAAACGTGTAGGGGAATCCTTCCTGGCTTTCGGTGTTTTGCTGGCAGTCTTTGGCATTTCTTGCTCACAGCTGTATAACTTTAATCTGTGCTTTCATTGTCACATGGTGTACTCCCTGTGTGTCTTTGGTCTTCACATGACCATCTTCTTTCAAAGATACCAGTCATGCTGGATTAGGGGCTTACCCTACTGTAGTATCTCATATGTATCTGCATTGACTCTTACCAAATAGGGTCACATTCTGAGGTACTAGGGGTTAAGACTTCAGCGTATGAGGGGGGTGGTACCTTCAACTCATAAGAGAGAACTGGCATCTTTAAAATATTGAGTCATTTCATCCAGAAACATGCATTTTTCCAGTTGATGCTCTTTAATTGCTGAGAAGTGAGCAGTGTGCTATTTTGAACTTGCCGTGCCTGTTTCTTAAACTGCTTTTAAGATTGTTCTTTTTGTCAAGAATGAAATCTTGCTATTTGCAACTACATGGATGGAACTGGAGGGTATTATGCTAAGCGAAATTAGTCAGAGAAAGACAAATATCATATGACTTCACTCATATGAGGACTTTAAGAGACAAAACAGATGAACATAAGGGAAGGGAAACAATATAAGAACAGGGAAGGGGACAAAACATGAGACTCTTAAATATGGAGAACAAACAGGGTTACTGGAGGGGTTGTTGGGGGGTGGGCTAAATGGGTAAGGGGCATTAAGGAATCCACTCCTGAAATCATTGTTGCACTATATGCTAACTAATTTGGATGTAAATTAAAAAAAAATAAAAGGAAAAAAAAGATTGTTGCTGATTTTCAGAAGTTAGGCTATGATATCCTTGGATGTGCTTTTCTTTGTATTTAGCTTGCTTATGGTTTGGGACTTCTTGAATCTGTGAGTCATCAATTGGGAAAATCTTCCATCCTTATTCCTTCAAATACTGCAACATTCCTGGGGCGCCTGGGTAGCTCAGTCTGTTGGTTGTCTGACTTCGGCTCAGGTCATGATCTCACCGTTAGTGAGTTCGGGCCCCACGTCAGACGGTGCTGACAATTCAGAGCCTGGAGCCTGCTTCGGATTCTGTGTCTCCCCCTCTCTCTGCCCCTCCCCAGCTTGCTGTCGCGTGCGATCTCTCTCTCTCTCTCTCTCTCTCAAGAATAAACATTAAAATGTGTGTGTGTGTGTGTGTGTGTATAGTAACATTCTCAATTGTCTCCTCTTGTTTTGCTTCTCTGTACTCCATAGATATATAATGGTAACAAATAATGTACTTTTAATCACTTTTTTACTTAGAACCCTGAGTCCTCTTTGTACAACTTTCTAGCCCTCTACTTTGTTAATTTCAGTTCTTAGCTTTACTCTTCTTTCATAAATGGTTGCATAAGTGATCCTTTAGTGAGTAGGTATTTGATGTTTTAGGAACCAGTGGCATTGGAGGATGTGCCAGTGAACTTCACCTTACAGGAAAGAAAAGAGCTGGATCATTCTCAGACACCATAAGGGATGCAATGACAATTGCAGGAGGCTTGTCTCTTTGGATAAGTAAAGCTTTGTAACTACTACTGATTACAGTGACTCTTCCCCTGAAATGTCAAAATATATTTTATAACTGCATATTTGAGATTGGGCTTTGAGTTTTGGGACCAGAGATTTTTAATTTTATTTGTGCACAGAGATAAGGTATTTCTTTTACTATTAAACAGGTGATACCTCTTTTCTTTAAAACATTATAAATGGATAGCTTTATTATGTTACCTTAGCGTCAACATTGTGTATCTCAGAGTTCCAGAAGACAACATAGGACACGCTTGTGAGGTCCATCAAATCACCCAAGCCTATGTTGTCTTTCAAGTAGGAAGAACCATATTTATGGTTAACAGGAAAGAATGGAGAAATGTCACAAAATACTTAACCAAGAAAAAATCAGATAGCTAAGTAACAACCAAATAGCTAGAAATCCTTGTAACCAATAGTCCATCTGTCCATTGTGGTGGTGGTGGTAACAATGTTGGTACTAGGAGGTAGATTTGGAAATGTTGGTTAGTGCCCACTGTGCAGAGCCCTTTTACTGGTGTAGAAAACAGAGTTTGTCTAATGTGAACATCAACTTCGTTTCTACGTATCTTTATTCATCTTCTCACATAACTCTATCTCAGAGAAAAAGATTCCTCTCTATACTCCCAGATTCCATTCTTACTCATCAAGGTTTTATGGCCTTGATTTAATGATTATTTCATGATTCAGTCACTTCTAGTTCTAATTTCAGGTAGTCAAAAGTTTTTCTTTTAAAAGAACACCTTGCATAACAATAATTTAATTTTTATCCACCTTTCAATTTTATTCTCTCCTTTCATGACTAGACTAGTAGCTACAGCCTGAATTCCTATTCTGTTGTAGTCTTTGAAGTTAGATTCTTCTATTTTCATATTAACATTATTTGGAAGACACTCCTGAATCCTGAATTCTTCCTTGATGGTACCCTAATCTTAGTCCTTTCTGTATTCAGACTTATTGCTGCATTTTATGTTTTTTTCTTTGCTTGTGTGACATCAGTGGACTCTTTTTTGTTCTAGTCCCTTTCCAAATGCTTTTTAATTAAGCTTCATTTTCTCCCTAACACAAACGCATGTGCTTTTTTTACTCTAATTTTTAATGTTTATTTCTTTTTGAAGGAGAGAGAGAGACAGAGCATGATGGGGGAGAGGCAGAGAGGGAGACACAGAATCCGAAACGGGCTCCAGGCTCTGAGCTGTCAGCACAGAGCCTGATCGATGCAGGGCTCGAACTCATGAACCATGAGATCATGACCTGAGCCGAAGTTGGACGCTCAGCCAACTGCTGACTGAGCCACCCAGGCGCCCCAACTTTAGATCACTTTAAATTCGATATGGTGAAAAATGAAATCACCAACTTTCCCTTTTCCTTCAATATTTCATTAGTACCACTATTAGGATGTTATTAGTTCTTCTGTTAGTACCACAATTATTACCATTATTAGTTCCAAATTTATTGGCTAGAAACTACTGTATCTGTATTAATTTCATTTTGTAAAAATTCCCCATAATCAGTGTTCATTCTTTTTTCTTTTCTTTTTTTTATGTTTTATATTTACTCCTATACTAAATTATTATTACTACTATCCCAGTCCGGGCCCATATCATTTATGTTATACTGTTTCACTAAATTCAGTAGCTTTATATTCTCATTATCCACTTTAGATTAAGTTAAGCATCTGCATCTAAAACATCTCATATTTATCATGTTAACCACTATGACAAAACTTTAATTTTCCTATCCTATTATATAGCATTGAATTTCTGTGCTTGTCAGAGTTTTTATTGTCTAATCCCATTCACTTTGCCTTTTTTTTTAACCTCTGCTTTCCAAAGACATTCATTTGAATTAGTGTCACTTTTTGTCATGTCATGTACTTTTCTGCATCTTCATTTTTGATTATGCTACGTATTTTGCCTCAATACTTCCACTTTTTTTTACCATACTTATCTATTTTAATCTTTCCCTTCTTTAAACTTGCATATTAATCCGCACCTATCTTGTATAATCTTTTGTGTCATCATAGCACTAGTTCATTTTTATTTTTATTATTTTTTTTCTGTAACTGATGAGCGAGTTTTATTTTTTCCTTTTATGTTCTAGAGGGAAGAGATACTGTCTTCTGTTTAATCCTGGATACTATATCCAAAGTCAGAACATCAGCTCCAAAGCAGAAAGCTTCTGAAAAACAGATAGTGTCATGGCATGGTTGTAGACATTTTTCTAAATGATGGTTCCTAAAACTTTGCATTAGAAGAATTGGAATTAGATAACCAGTTTGAGAAACACTAGTAAAACCAAGTTACAAAGATAAGAGGAAGATCATTACTGTAATAATTTTGAGGAAATATTTAACCTGAGCTCAACTCTTTTTTTTTTTTTTTTAATTTTTTTTTCAATGTTTATTTATTTTTGGGACAGAGAGAGACAGAGCACGAACGGGGGAGGGGCAGAAAGAGAGGGAGACACAGACACGGAAACAGGCTCCAGGCTCTGAGCGATCAGCCCAGAGCCCGACGCGGGGCTCGAACTCACGGACCGTGAGATCGTGATCTGGCTGAAGTCGGATGCTTAAACCGACTGTGCCACCCAGGCGCCCCTGAGCTCAAGTCTTTTTAAACAACTGAGAGTTTTCTAAAGATAATGATGACATAATCATGCCAAAAATGATGGGAGCTTAAAGCATAGTTCTGTTTCAGTTGATTTTTTTTAAAGGCAACTTACAAATGGAAAATAACTTATTAGATATAAGAAAAGATGCATTTTTACCTCAAACTTTACTTATTCTGGAAACAATTTAAAAAATGTAAAGCCATATTTCAGTGCTAATGGAACCTGAGAAAATCTTTGTGAGAGAGAAACATGAATGGAAAATGTGGTAAATCCTTCAGCCGGACCACTAATCTTATTCAACATCAAAGAATACACGCTGAAGAGAAGCCTTATGAATGTAATGAATGTGGAAAAGCTTTTAGTCAGAGCACTAATCTTATTCAATATCAAAGAGTCCATACTGGTGAGAAACCTTATGAGTGTAATGAATGTGAAAAAACATTTAGTTATAGGTCATCCCTTAGAAATCATGAGAGAATTCATACCAGAGAAAAACCCTATCCTTGTCATGAATGTGGGAAGGCTTTTAGCCATATTTCAGCCCATACTCAACATCACAGAATTCATACTGGAAAGACCATATGCGTGTACTGAATGTAGGAAAACTTTCAGCTGGAGCACACATCTTATTGAACATCAGGGAATTCATTCTGGGGAAAAATCCTACCAATATAAGGAATGTCGCAAAGTTTTTTGCCATAGCACATCACTAATCCAACATCAGAGAACTCACACAGGAGAAAAGCCCTATAAATGTAATGAATGTGGAACAGCCTTCAGTCATACCCCAGCCTTCATTCAACATCAGAGAATTCATATGGGAGAGAATCCCTATGAATGTAATGAATGTGGAAAGGCCTTCAATTGGAGCGTACATCTTACTCAACACCTGAGAACTCATACTGGAGAGAAACCTTATGTTTGTAAGGAATGTGGAAAGGCCTTCAGCCGAAGAACACACCTTACTGAACATCTAAAAATTCATTCTGGGGAGAAACCCTATCGATGTAATGTATGTCAAAAACTATATTTTGCTATGGAACATCATTAATTCGACATCAGAGAACTCATACAGGAGAGAAACCCTACCAATGTAATGAATGTGGGAAATCTTTCGGCTTAAGCTCAGCCCTTACTAAACATAAGCGAACACACACAGGGAAGAAACCTTATCAATGTAATAAATGTAGTGATTTTTTTTTGTCATAGTACATATTTAATTTGATACCAAAGAATTCATTTTAGAAATTAAATCTTATCAGAGTAATGAATTTGGGAAAGCCTGCAGCCATATGTCATCACATATACCTGAGCACTCAGTGGTAAATTGTTATGCAAGAAAAACTTTAGGGGGGCGCCTGGGTGGCGCAGTCGGTTAAGCGTCCGACTTCAGCCAGGTCACGATCTCGCGGTCCGGGAGTTCGAGCCCCGCGTCAGGCTGTGGGCTGATGGCTCAGAGCCTGGAGCCTGTTTCCGATTCTGTGTCTCCCTCTCTCTCTGCCCCTCCCCCGTTCATGCTCTGTCTCTCTCTGTCCCAAAAATAAATAAACGTTGAAAAAAAAAATTTAAAGTATTAAAAAAAAAAAAAAGAAAAAAACTTTAGGTAAAATGCTCATTTACTCAATACTATGTTTGTATGGAGAAAAAACACTGTTCTTGCAATTAATTCTGAAAAAAAAGTGTTATCATTGAGAGAAAAACTTATAATGGAATTATCCCCAAACTGGTTTGTTGTTAAAAATATATTTAGAAGATTATTTTTAGAAATAACTTATTATAAGTATACATATTTGCTTATAATAAAAGGCTTTTCAGGTACACAAAAGTTGTAGTGGGATAATGAAAGTTGTTTATATATCATCCTTTATATTTTTAGTAATTCTCCTATTATTTTTCAGTGTTAAAAAACCTTCATAGTGGGTTTTTTTTAAATTAACAAGTTTGTGTAATAGCCATATAAGAGAATGCTTTCCTCCACAGAGAAGTATGCATTATTTTCCAGTATTCATGGAATTTTTTTTTAACAGGCTATATATAGGTACAAAGAAAATCTCCCCAAGGGAAATAGTCAAGCCCATCCTATTTTGTTTTGTTTTGTTTTTTTAACTACAATGAGATAAAAGTAGATGAACAACTTAAAATAGCACCACAAAGTTATTTAGAAATTAAAAAATAATTTTATAAGTAACTTTGGTGTTAAAGAATAAATCCACACAGAAAAAAATATAATTATTAGAAAATAATAAAATTTAAACATAAATGAAGTATTCAGTTTTTTAAAAGAGGAAATAGAATAATGATACAAACCCAAAGAAAATAAAAGGAATGCATTAATAAACACAAAAATATACATTATTAATTAGATACAAGAAATATGTTTGATAAGTCAATAGACAAACTCTAGCAAGTAGGACAACAGGAAAAAAGGAAACAAAAACAACATCTAGAAGAAAAGGAACATAAAAGGGAAGTTACATTTTCTAATTCAGTGATTAACAGGTCAAATCTAGCAGTTTAGTAAAATCAATACTGAGATCATAGGATTTCCAAACTAGTTCAAAAGTAGAAATGTACATTAATAAAGATAATATACTTAATACATAATGTAAAAGTATTTGGTAAAATTTTACAGCCTTTGTGTTTTTTTTGAGGCAAATATATGGTTTATTTTTTAAGGAATCTGTCAACATAAATCTAAAATTTGACATAGATTATGGATTTTTTAAATTAAAAATTTTTTTAATGTAATATTTTTAATTTACACCCAAATTAGTTAGCATATAGTGCAACAGTGATTTCAGGAGTAGATTCCCTAACGCCCCCTACCCATTACCCCATCCCCCCTCCCACAGTCCCTCCAGTAACCCTGTTTGTTCTCCATATTTAAGAGTCTCTTCTGTTTTGTCCCCCTTCCTGTTTTTATATTATTTTTGCTTATCATCCCTTATGTTCATCTGTTCTGTGTCTTAAAGTCCTCATATGAGCGAAATCACATGATATTTCTCTAATTTCGCTTAGCATAATACCCTCTAGTTCCATCCACGTTGTTGCAAATGGCAAGATTTCATTTTTTTTTTGATTGCCGAGTGATACTCTATTGTATATATATATACCACATCTTTATTCATTCATCCATCAAGGGACATTTGGGCTCTTTCCATATTTTGGGTATTGTTGATAGTGCTGCTATAAACATCGGGGTGCATGTGCCCCTCTGAAACAGCATACCTGTATTCCTTGGATAAATACTTAGTAGTGGAATTGCTGGGTCATAGGGTAGTTCTAGTTTTAATTTTTTGAGGAACCTCCATACTGTTTTCCAGAGTGGCTGTACCAGCTTGCATTCCCACCAGCAGTGCAAAAAGAGATCCTCTTTCTCCACATCCTCACCAACATCTGTTGTTGCCTGAATTGTTAATGTTAGCCATTCTGACCGGTGTAGGGTGGTATCTCATTGTGCTTTTGATTTGTATTTCCCTGATGTTGAGTGATGTTGAGCATGTTTTCATGTGTCGGTTGGCCATCTGGATGTCTTCTTTGGAGAAGTGTCTATTCATGTCTTTGCCCATTTCTTAACTGGATTATTTGTTTTTTGGGTGTTGAGTTTGGTAAGTTCTTTGTAGATTTTGGATACTAACCCTTTATCTGATATGTCATTTGTAAATATCTTCTCCCATTCTTGTCAGTTGCCTTTTAGTTTTGCTGATTGTTTCCTTCGCTGTGCAGAAGCTTTTTATTTTGATGAGGTCCCAATAGTTCATTTTTGCTTTTGTTTCCCTTGCCTCCAGAGCCGTGTTGAGTAAGAAGTTGCTGCAGCCAAGATCAGAGAGGTTTTTGCTTGCTTTCTTCTTGAGGATTTTGATGGCTTCCTGTCTTACATTTAGGTATTTTATCCATTTTGAGTTTATTTTTGTGTATGGTGTAAGAAAGTGGTCCAGGTTCATTTTTCTGCATGCCGCTGTCCAGTTTTTCCAGCACCACTTGCTGAAGAGACTGTCTTTATTCCACTGGATATCCTTTCCTGCTTTGTCAAAGATTAGTTGGCCATATGTTTGTGGGTTTTGTATTCTGTTCCATTGATCTAAGTGTCTGTTTTTGTGCCATGGTGTTTTTTAAAGTTAGGGATAGAAGGGAACTTACAGGATATTTACCAGAAACTTATGTAAACATTGTGAATAACTAGAAGCATTCTTACCAGAAGCAGTAATGAGAAATGATTTTTCATGTCACTACTATTAGCATTGCTCTGAAGGTCCCAGATAATAGAAAAAAAAAAAAAAACCACGAACTGGTAATATTTCAAAAGAAGAGAAAAAGAACTGATATCATTTGAAATGATATGTTGGGTGACTAGAAAATCCAACTGGTAGAACTAGTAAGGTGGAGATATATAAACTATCAACAGTGTATAAGTAAAAAGCTGTCTTAAATAGAAGAAATAGAAAATGTAATGGGAAAAAGTGACTGTCACAATATTGACAACAAATTTTAAAATACCAGAAATAAGAAATAATCCAAGAGATGTTTATAGGATAAATCTTTCCTGAAGAACATAGAATAATGTAATAACAAGAGAAACATATTTGGAAAAGTAGTTGTCAATTTATTTCAAATTTATCTTTGTAACTCAATGAAATTTTTTAAAATAACATTTTTATTGTGATATTCTCACACCACACAGTTCACTCTTTTAAAGTACAATTCATTGGTTTTTAGTATATTCAGAGTTGTGGGACCATCACCACTGTCTAATTTCAGAACATTTTCATCACCTCAAAAAGAAACCCCATACCCGTTAGCAGTAATTCACGATTGCCCTTCTCCCTCCAGCCTCAGGTGACCACTCATTTACTTTCTCTTTCTGTGGGTTTTTCTACTATGGTCTTTTCATATCAGTGAAATAACAGAATATGTAGCCTTTTGTGGCTGGCTTCTTTCACTTAGCGTAATATTTTCAAGATTCATCCATGTAGTAAGTATCAGTACTTTATTTTGCTTTATGGCTAAATGAAACTCCATTGTATGGATCTACCACAGTTCATTCATGAGTTGATGGACATTTCAGTTATTTCCACTTTTTGGTTATTATAGATAATGCTGCTGTAAACACTCATGTATAATTTTTTGTGTGGACCTGTTTTCAGTTCTCTTGGATATGTGCCTTGGAGAGAGTTGAGTCACAAGTTAACTCTGTGTTTACCTGTTTGAGGAAATGCCAGATTATTTTCTAAAGTAGCTGCACCATTTTACAAGCCAACCAGCAACATGTGAGGGTTCCTATTTTTCCACATCCTTGTCAACACTTGTTTTCTCTGTAGAAGATATGTGCATATTTTCAAAAATATTTACACATATATACAGTAGGTATATTTTCATAAATATTTTTATAAATATACATATATGTATGTTTTCTTTGAAGAAATGTTCAGATCCCTTGCCCATTTTAAATTAGATTGTCTTTATTTAAAAAGTTTTAAATGTTTTTATTTATTTTTGAGAGAGAGAGAGAGAGAGCGTGCACAAGTAGAGGAGGGGCAGAGAGAGAGGCAGACACAGAATCTGAAGCAGGTTCCAGGCTCTGAGCTGTCCATACAGAGCCTGACCCAGGGCCCAAACTTGTAAACCACACGATCATGACCTGAGCCAAAGTCATACATTTAACTGACTGAGCCACCCAGGCTTCCCAGATTGTCTTTTTATTGTTGAATTGTAAGAGTTCTTTATGTATTCTAGATACTAAAACCCTTATAATTTGCAAATATCTGTCCCATTTTGTGGGTTTTCTTTGGACATTCTTTGAAGCAGAAAAGGTCTTAATTTTGATGTAGTCCAACTTACTTATTTTTTCTTTTATTGTTTGTCCCTTGGGTGTAATGGAAAGTTGAAGATTTATGTATTCTAAGAGTTTACAGTTTTAGTGCTTACTGTTAGATCTATCATCCATTTTGATTTAACTTTTTTGTATATGGTGTGAGATAGGAGTCCAACATCATTCTTCTGCATGATATTCAGTTGTCCCAGTACCTTTGTTAAAAAGACTATTTCCCACATTTAATTGTCTGAGCATCCTTGTCATTCAGTGAGATTTAAAAACTTTAGCACACTAAATATAAATATACTTGAGTAATTAAAAGAATGTTAAAAATTAGGAACAACAAATGGGGCTTGTCTTCCAAGCAATTCACACAGTAGCCTGTCGGAAACAAAATAGTTGGTACACCATAGATGAAACCATTAGATCTGGAGAATAGAAAACAGAAAAATGTGTATATATGAGAATCTAGTTTATGGTAACAGCATAGAATAGTAGAGAAAGAATAGACTAAATGATATTGGGATGATTGGCTATTTACTTGGAAAAACAATTACCTCAGCATACACAAAACTAAATTCTAGAAGGGAATAAATGAATGCTATTTTATGGTAGTTTTCCATGAGAAAGCTGGGCACATAAGTCTGAAGTTTTCTTCAGATCATTCCACAACCATTATTGGATAAATACAAATTTAAGAATTTTGAAAAAGTTTTAATATAACCACTGACAGAATTATGGCATGAATCTCTGATTTGTGGGGCCCAGGGCAAAATGAAAATTCAGGAATCCTTGAAAATCAGGAATCCTTGTTCAAAAATGTGCCCTGAAAGGTACAAAAATATTAAGAGGTTTTTTTTCCTTTCTGTGGTCTTTTTGGTGCTTTTTAATTTTCTATTTAATACCATTCTAACTAAAGCAAAATTTAAAGTATTAACATAAATTTTGCTTTTATCTTTCTATTGTGCAATGTCAGCTTTAAATGCAACAAACAGCATTCAACTCATATGTGGGATCACCAAAATTAAGCAAGTTGGGTTTTGTAATTCACATATGCACATGCATTTCATTCTCCCAGAAGAGGAGGAAAATGTTGCACAAAACGAATACTCTTTATTTCACTTCTTGACATGTGCACATTCTACCAACACTCTTTCCCTCCAGCTTCCTGATGAGTAAGGACCAAGAGGAAAAGGAACTATGTGTTGTACTACCTTTTCTTTTCTGTCTGTGTCATAATTTTCAGCATCAGTAAATGCAAGTATGTAACTCTAGTGACAAAAGCTAAGATATGGTTCCTTGGTATCGTTTGTATTTCTTAAACCATTGCTTGCTTTCTGAGATAGAAATGAATTTCTCATTCAAACAGCTCCGCCTACTTTCGATGTCACCACCTGTACTTATTCAGTTGTAGATACAAAACACTTAACCTTTCTTAAGTCTTAACTGAATTCCTACATGCTGTGGGTCCACTGCAATTCTCTGTTCATGGGACGGGGAAAACATCATGTGCAAAGGGATGGTAGGGAATAGCAGACATAAGTACTGTGCATATATCCTCTGTCCACGCACATGCTCCATTGTCCCAATGGGTTGCACTCTTGTGAAAAAGCTCTCCATGTGCACAGCCCAATACATTTGATTCATCTAGTCAGTTTACAGATTGATCCCTGCTGCCTAACTGGTGAGTGGAGCATGCGGCATGGCGATGGCCTAGTTCAAGGCTGCCCCAGGGGAGGGTCAACTTACCACCGAGCCAGCTACACCGCAGGGCTGTGGACTGTGTACCCACTGACAGGAGGGTGAGCCTCCAGCTTGTCCAGGGCTACTTGAAGTATTCTTCCATGTGTGAAGAACATGAACATCAGGCTGGGTGTGCAGGCTTCCAGACAGGTGGCTGTGCTGAAGTCTTTACTTGGTTCTTTTTAATATGAGGTATGCTGGAACTTTGTAGTATAATGTTATTACACATCTTTTCTTCGCAAAACTTCCATTTTCCTGAGAGTCACTTACTGCTTTGTAGTTTTGTTTTCTTTATGTATGTCTCCCCTATTCATTAAGTATCTGGCAGAAGTATAAGTTGCTTTTTCTTTCTTGAAAAAAATTTTTTTAAGTTTATTTATTTATTTTGAGAGAGTGAGAGAGCACAAGCAGGGGAAGAACAGAGAGAGTGGGAGAGAGAGAATCCCAAGCAGGCTCTGCACTGTCAGCACAGAGCCCAATGCGGGGCTTGAACTCATGAACCCTGAGCTCATGACCTGAGCCAAAATCAAGAGTCGTCGCTCAAGTGACTGAGCCATCCAAACTCCCCGCCTTTTAATTATTTCTTTTCTTCCTCTTCTTTCTGTTTTTTTTTTTCTCCTCCTCCTCCTTCTTTTAAACTTGAAGACACATTCCTGGCACTCTTCCCCCGTCCAGTCAGGTACTTGCTCTTATGCTAACTTTGTCGCTCTTAGAACATTCCTTTGCCATTATTCCAAGAGTTCCCTTTGCTTCTCTCTTGTGTACCATCCCATTTCCACATCTTTCTTGTTCTTTGCTTCCTTCCTCATTTTATGACTCTCTTCTACCAGAAACTTCCCAATAAAGGATTCGTGGAAATGAAAATATTCAACTTTTCCTATGTGAAACAGTGTTCATCCTATTCCTACATTTGATTGGCTGTATTTTGTAAACTCTAGGTTAAAAATGACTTTCAGACTTTTAAAGTTATTTTGCCATCATTTTTTAGCTTCTAATGTTTTTGTTTAAGAATGCCATCTAATTGGAGCACCTGGGTGGCTCAGTCAGTTGAGCACTTGACTTTGCCTTGGGGCATGATCTCACTGTTTGTGGGTTTAACCCCCCCCCCCCCCCCCCCCCCCCCGTTGGTCTCTGTGCCAACACTCAGAGCCTGGAGGCTGCTTTGGATTCTGTGTCTTCCTCTCTCTCTGCCCCTCCCCTGCTCCCGCTCTGTGTCTCTCTCACTCTCAAAAATAAACATTAAAAATTAAAAAAAAAAAAAGCCATCCTATTTTGCATGTGACGTTTTTTTCTTGTTTCCTTTTTTTAAAAAAATTTTAATCCAAGGTAGTTAATCCAAGGTAGTGTAATAATGATTTCAGGAATAGAATTTAATGACTCATCACTTACATATGACACCAGTGCTCATCCCAACAAGTGCCCTCTTTAATTCCCATCACCCATTTAGTCCATCCCCCTCACCCACCTCCCCTCCAGCAGCCCTCAGAAAACCCCTCCAGAAAACCCTTGTTTTCTGTATTTAAGAGTCTCTTATGGCTTGTCTCCCTCTCTGTTTTTATCTTATTTTTACTTCCCTTACCGTATGTTCATCTGTTTTGTTTCTTAAATTCCACATATGAATGAAATCATGTGATATTTGTCTTTCTGTGATTGACTCATTTGGTTTAGCATAATACACTCTAGTTCTATCCACATTGTTGCGAATGGCAAGATTTCATTCTTTTTGACAGACAAGTAATATTCCATATATATATGTACATATAGACATACATATACTACATTTTCTTTATCCATTCATTAGTCAATGAACATTTGGATTGTTTCCATAGTTTGGCTATTGTTGATAGTGCTGCTATAAACATTGGGGGAGGGTGTGTGTGCCCCTTCAAAACAGCATTTTTGTATCCTTTGGATAAATACCTAGTAGTGCAATTGCTGGGTTGTAGGGTAGTTCTATTTTTAATTTTTTGAGGAACCTTCATACTGTTTTCCAGAGTGGCTGCACCAGTTTGCATTCCCACCAGCAGCGCAAAAGAGATCCTCTTTCTCTGCATCCTCGCCAATATCTGTTGTTACCTGAGTTCTTAATGTTAGCTATTCTGACAGGTGTGAGGTGGTAGCTCATTGTGGTTGTGATTTGTATTTCCCTTACGAGGAGTAATGTTGAGCATCTCTTTGTGTGTCTGGTAGCTATCTGGATGTCTTCTTTGGAGAAGTGTCTATTCATGTCTTTGCCCATTTCTTCACTGGATTACTTGTTTTTTGGGTGTTGAGTTTGAGAAGTTCTTTGTAGATTTTGGATACTAACCCTTTATTTGATATGTCATTTGCAAATATCTTCTCCCATTCTGTCAGTTGCCTTTTAGTTTTGTTGATTGTTTCCTTCGCTATGCAGAAGCTTTTTATCTTGATGAGGTCCCAGTAGTTCATTTTTGCTTTTATTTCCCTTGCCTTTGGAGATGTGATGAGTAGGAAGTTGCTGTGGCTGAGGTCAAAGAGGTTGTTGCCTGTTTTCTCCTCTAGGATTTGATGGCTTCCTGTGTTTATGTCTTCCATCCATTTTGAGTTTATTTTTTGTGTATGGTATAAGAAAATAGTCCAGGTTCATTCTTCTGCATGTTGCTGTCTATTTTTCCCAACACCATTTGTTGAAGAGACTGTCTTATTTCCATTGTATATTCTTTTCTGCTTTGTCAAAGATTAGCTGGCCATACATCTGTGGGTTCATTTCTGGGTTCTCTTATTCTGTTCCATTGATCTATCTGTGTGTCTCTCTTTGTGCCAGTACGATAACGTCTTGACGATTACAGCTTTGTCATACAGCTAAGTCCTAATTGTGGTGCCTCCAGCTTTGGTTTTCTTTTTCAACATTACTTTGACTATTCAGGGTCTTTTCTGGTTCCACGCAGATTTTAGAATTATTTGTTCTAGCCCTGTAAAGAATGCTGGTGTTACTTTGATAGGGATTGCATTGAATATGTAGATTTCTTTGGGCAGTATCGACATTTCAACAATATTTGTTCTTCCAATCCATGAGCATGGACTGTTTTTCCATTTTTTTGTGTCTTCAATTTCTTTCATAAGCTTTCTTCTATAGTTTTCACTGTATAGATTTTTCGCCTCTTTGGTTAGGTTTATTCCTAGGTATTTTATGGTTTTTGGTGTCATTATAAATGGGACTGATTCCTTGATTTCTCTTTCTGCTGCTTTGTTACTGATGTATAGAAGTGCAACTGATTTCTGTACATTGATTTTATATCCTGTGACTTTGCTGAATTCATGGGTCAGTTTTAGCAGCTTTTTGGTGGAATCTATTGGGTTTCCCATATAGAGTATCATGTCATCTGCAAAGAGTGAAAGTTTCACCTCCTCCTGGCCGATTTGGATGCCTTTTATTTCTTTGTGTTGTCTGATTGCTGAGGCTAAGACTTCCAATACTATGTTGAATAACAGTGGTGAGAGTGGACATCCCTGTCTTTTCCTGACCTTAGGGGGAAGCTCTCAGTTTTTCCCCATTGAGGATGATATTAACTATGGGTCTTTTGTATATGGCCTTTATGATCTTAAGGTATATTCCTTCTATTCCTACTTTCTTAAGGGTTTTGATCAAGAAAGGGTGCTATAGTTTTTCAAATGATATTTTTTTTATATAGCTCTTAGATTCTTTTTCTCCAGTGTTCTCATTTAAGTGTGGTATTCCTTGATTTTGGTTTCTTCCATTCACTGTCCTATAAATCCATTGTTATCACTTTATTTTATTTTATTTTTTTAACTTAAAAATTTTTTTAAATGTTTATTTAAAAAAATTTTTTTAATGTTTATTCATTTTTGAAAGACAGAGACAGAGCACAAGCAGGGGTGGGGCAGAGAGAGAAGGGGACACAGAATCTGAAGCAGGCTCCAGGCTCTGAGCTGTCAGCACAGAGCCCAACATGCGGCTCGAACTCACAAACTGCAAGATCATGACCTGAGCTGAAGTTGGATGCTCAACTGACTGAGCCACCCAGGTGCCCCTAAATGTTTATTTATTTTTGAGAGAGAGAGAGAGAGAGAAAGCAGGGGAGGGGCAGAGAGAGGGGGGGACAGAGGATCCCAAGTGGGCTCCACGCTGACAGCAGACCAGCCCAACATGGGCTCATACTCACAAACCATGAGATCGTGACCTGAGCTGAAGTTGGACACTTAACTGACTGAGCCACCCAGGTGCCCCATTGTATCATTTTACATTCTACCAACAACGTATGGAAATTCTTCTGGTGTGTGTTGTTGTCAGGTGTTTAGTTTTGATTTTGTTCTTGCCATTCTCGTTAGTGTATAGAAATAGGTCATTGTAGTTTTCATTTTATTTAAAAAAAATTTTTTTTCAACGTTTTTTATTTATTTTTGGGACAGAGAGAGACAGAGCATGAACGGGGGAGGGGCAGAGAGAGAGGGAGACACAGAATCCGAAACAGGCTCCAGGCTCTGAGCCATCAGCCCAGAGCCCGACGCGGGGCTCGAACCCACAGACCGTGAGATCGTGACCTGGCTGAAGTCGGACGCTCAACCGACTGCGCCACCCAGGCGCCCCATGTAGTTTTCATTTTAAAATGTAAACAAACAGGGGCTCCTGGATGGCTCAGTCGGTTGAGCATCCAGCTTCAGCTCAGGTCATGGTCTCACAGTTCGTGAGTTTGAGTCCCGTGTCAGGCTCTGTGCTGACAGCTCAGAGCCTGGAGCCTGTTTCGGATTCTGTGTCTCCCTCTCTCTCTGTTCCTCCCCCGCTCGTGCTCTCTCTCAAAAATAAATAAACATTAAAAAGAATTTTTAAACGTAAACAACAAAAATATCAAAATGTCATTTAGGTTCACTTCCTCCCCGTACGAAAAAGAGTAGTAATATCCTTTTTGGTTGAGGAATTTGGAAACGAGACTTTTATATATTGTTGCTAAAGTATCTATCTGTGCAGGCCTTTTGGATGGGAATTATCTATTAAATAAATCTTCACTTCCTGTCTACTATGCCACGCACTGTCCTAAGCACTAAGTAAAATGGGGGGTAAGACAAAGTGAGTCTTAATGAGAAAAACAGATGATAAAATAAACACAAGATCTTTTATATCGTCGTCACTGCTAAGAAGAAAGTAAATGGTATGCCACAAAGTAAAGATTGGAGGTTGGCAAACCTAGATGGCAGGGTCATAGAAGGCCCTTCAAGAAGGTGATATGTAAGCAATTTGGATTCTTAACTAAAAGTAAAATGTGTTTACCTCTTTTTTTTTTTTTTTAATTTACATCCAAATTAGTTACCATATAGTGCAACAATGATTTCAGGAGTAGATTCCTTAGTGCCCCTTACCCATTTAGCCCATCCCCCCTCCCACAACTCCTCCGGTAACCCTCAGTTTGTTCTCCATATTTATGAGTCTCTTCTGTTTTGTCCCCATCCCTGTTTTTGTATTATTTTTGTTTCCCTTCCCTTATGTTCATCTGTTTTGTCTCTTAAAGTCCTCACATGAGTGAAGTCATATGATTTTTGTCTTTCTCTAATTTCATTTAGCATAATACCCTCCAGTTCCATCCACATAGTTGCAGATGGCAAGATTTCATTCTTTTTGATTGCCGGAATATGTATGTATACACACACACACATATATATACATATATATATATACACGTATATGTGTGTGTGTGTGTATATATATATATACATACATACATACACACACACCACATTGTCTTTATCCATTCATCCATCTATGGACATTTGGGCTCTTTCCATACTGTGGCTATTGTCGATAGTGCTGCTGTAAACATGGGGATGCAGGTGTCCCTTCAAAACAGCACACCTGTACCCCTTGGATAAATGCCTAGTAGTGCAATTGCTGGGTTGTAGGGTAGTTCTATTTTTAGTTTTTTGAGGCACCTCCATACTGTTTTCCAGAGTGGATGCACCAGCTTGCATTCCCACCAACAGTGCAAAAGGGTTCCTCTTTCTCTGCATCCTAGCCAACATCTGTTGTTGCCTGAGTTGTTAATGTTAGCCATTCTGACAGGTGCGAGGTGGTATCTCATAGTGGTTTTGATTTGTATTTCCCTGATGATGTGTGATGTTGAGCATGTTTTCATGTGTTGGTTGGCCATCTGGATGTCTTCAATATGTTTACCTCTTGATCAAGAGATTTCTCCTGTAGAAATCCAGATTACAGAAATATACACACCTACACACATACACACAAGTGTGCAAGGGTTTCACAAGTGTTTCCTCTCTTGTCCCACTGCAGTGCATTCTAGTTCACAGCAGCCAGGGGTCACCTCTGAAAACTCAAATCCCATCATATCACTTCCCTGCTTATAAAACCCTTCAATGACTTGTACTTGAGGTAAAATCTAAACTCCTCGTCTTATAAAACCCATTCCCTATTTCTAGCTTAATTTTGTTTCATACCCTTTACCCCCTCTCTCTTTAGCATCCAGCCACCCTGGTCTGTTTTTTCTTCTTCACATAAGCTAAGCCTTCGCACTTACTCCTCCCTCTGTCTGAAAGCTGTTGCCTACATACTTCCTGTGTTTGGCACATTCTCAGCCTTCTGGTCTCAGCTCAGGACTTGACCTGAGTCGTCTTCTTGACCACATGGTGGCTGGTGTTCCATCAACTTGGTTAAACCGAGAACCAGATTACTCAGCAATGCTTCCTCTATATAGTTCCGGTTAGAGTTGGCCAAAAGAAGAGCTTGCATGACATTTGGAAGGCAGAAGTAAAGCAATGGCCATTACTCTCTGAAGTTCATTATAGTCAGATGAGGTGGTGGACAGATAGATGCAGACACACCCAGCTTGTACTTGACCTCCCTACCCTTGCTGTACTTCTGCCCTTTTTGGCCTGGAATAACCTGGGAATTGCTGAAATGTTTTAAAATAAAGTATACTTTTCTTTAAGCAAACAGGCCTTTGTAGTGCAGCTGTAATCGCCCATCCTTTGGGAAAAAACACCAGAGAAACATCAATTTGTTGTTAGATGGTGAAATTTGCCAAGTCCTATAGAGATCATTCAATGCTTCCTAATGGGGGTGCTATTGATATGTTGGATGAAATAGTTCTGTGGGGGACCAGCCTAGGTATGGCAGAAGGGTTAGCATCCCTGGATTCTGGTCACCAAATGTCAGTAGCACTCTCCAGTTACTGTAAAAAACAAAAATGTCACACTCCTCCCCCATTTCCAAAACCTCCCAGGACTAGTGCCCTCCATAGTTATGAACTACTGAATCTTTGCATTTTTATCCCAGGTAAATGGAGGCCAGAGAAGGGGAAGAACTTGCCTAAGTCACAGACAAGACGTATATAAAATAATCAGAGAAGATTTATTGATAACTTGCTACACGGAGCCCAGGCATTCTACTAGAAGCTGGCTGGGGTGGGGAGGGGGAAGAACACAAGAAATACAAAACGTGGTCTCTAGCCTCAGAAGAGAGGAAGAGAGTGCAAAGACTAATTTTTATTAGGAACTTACTGCATTCTAGCACTTTCAAACCTTTTCTGTTATCTTTGCAACAATTCTTTGAGGAAACCAAAGGCTCACAGGGGTTAATTGTAGTCAGAATTTGAACCCAGTTTTTTTATGACTCCAAAGTCACTATTATCTTTTCAATGGAAAGATGGCCTTCTGGGTAACCTGGAGCCATATGTACATAATTACTTGCTGAATTTCAATGGGTGGATCTGGAGGCAACTATCACTGGATTCTTGGTTTGTTTACCTACAGGGAGTCCTCATGCTGTGGTAGAAACTTTAAATTAGAAAAGAAGGTAAAGGCTTATGTTTTCACCCCTGCTCCTACTCTATGTGGGAAGAGAACTCTGGACTTCTTTTGAGAAGACTACTTATTTCTAGATATTAGGATGGTGTGCCAGACATAAAGATGTGTTACTCAGATTCTCCTTCCAAGAAAGTGCTCATGGCTGAGCTGTGAGAGTGAGGTTAGCTGATAGCCTCCACTGTTAACTCATTCAGATTTGCCTCAGTTCTTGAGCTAAGGTACTGGTCTTCTTGGGGTGGCCCAGCTAATGACTGAGCACTACTGTGGTACAAGGTCCTATCTGTGTCTGCCTAATGCAGGATGCTTCTAACATGCTTCAGAGCTTCCCACTGGCCTGACAGAGACGTTGTCAGCTCTATGTCATCTTTTCCTAATCCTTCCATAGTCTTGCTGCCTCCTTTTTCCTTTCACAAATGTTATTCCCTGATAAGCCTTTTATACCACTAAATCTGTCTCAGCATCTGCTTTTTGAGGACCCAGCTACCACAGATGGATTGTAGTTGGCTCCAAACAACCTTTCATCAGTGAAGGGAGTGGATATTTTAGAACTGGATTTGAGCTGGTACCGGCAGAATGGGTGCTGGGAACCAAGAAATACTTCTACTCTGGCACATGAATTAAATAAACTTGTGTTTCTTCCTGTTCTTCTTGGCACTGGTAATGTCTTGGTATTATATAACATGGCTTGAATGTTCTCACTGGCTTTCTCAATGAGTGATTTGTTCAATTAGTCAAGAGTGTGACTGAAGACAAGGTCACTAAGTCCATTTCCAGCCAGCCAGTTGGCGTGAGTCAAGTTGCTGGGCTATAAATTGACGGTTATCTATTTATATATGGATTCCATAAGCCCCAGTCATTTGGGGGCTTGTATGCCAATCATTTCTCAACCACCTGGCAGACTGTCCCCCTTCCTTTGGGTCACTTATAAAATGCCCTATATTTGGCATTGAGTGAGGAAGTCTTAATGTCTTAGTGACATTAAGGTCACTTATGTCACTTAATGTGGCATTAAGTCTTAAGACTTAATGTCTTAAGGTCTTAGTGACCAAGTTAACTTAACTTGAAGCCATGAATGGAAAAGAATAGTTTTTGCTTTTTGGTATGGAAGTATCTCCTAATTCCTTATGAGAAGAACAGTATCTCCAAATCATCAATCCATCCATTCATCTTTCAAATATTTGTTTACTAAAAAGAGTTGTTACTTGTCCTTCACTTGATCAGGCTCTTGGCAGCTACAACTACAGAACTGTATTTTTGAGGAATCTACACGCAGCTTCTTCAGTAGTAACTACAAAGCAGACGCCTCTGAGCATTACTGTTTCCTGTTCCGTTGGTCCTTCATGTCAGAAACATTAAGCTTTGACCTGTGCAGTGAAGTCATGAGAGTAGGGAGTCTGGGGTCAGACAGTCTTGGGTTCAAATATGGGTTCTCCCACAGACTGGCTGTGTGATCTTGGTTGGTTTACTTAACCTCTCAAGTCTTAGTTCATACCTCTGTAAAACAGGAAACCTATCATATAGAGGTATTATGAGGATTATATGAAAGACTATTTGTAAAGCACTTATCTAGTATGGAGCTCTTTATTTCTGACATTAAAATATTATTTTTACATATCAGGCCCTTGGACAGAGGATACTTGTACTGCTGTATCCTCATTGTAACTATTTGCCTTAGTAAGTGGATTCTGGCACAGTCCAATCCTTGAACTTTTAAAAGTGACTTTGAACAAGGCCTTCTTTCTTTGATTACCAAATTGTTCCCAAGTTTGATGAACTCTAAAAGCTTTAAATATAACAGTTGCTGATGCAACTTGACTGTAATATAGCAGTTTGGATTCAGGTGTCATGTTTGAAATGTGGCTATATGATTGCATATTAGCTCTCTGGTCTTAAGAGGTCGGTAGATATTCGGGGCCTAGGAAGTTCAGCCCTGGAATAACTGGCTACCCTTAACAAGAATGAGGACCATCTCAGCTGATCCCATAGAAGAGAAGGTGCAAAGGTCAGCTCCCCAGCACAGCAGCAGAAGCCATGAGGTACACTTAGTCCATCTGCTGCTGTTGTGCTGACTGAGACCGGCTCATCAGAAGTGCTGTTTGTCCGCTAGCAGAGAGGAAGGAGTCCATTTCCTTGGGGCTCATTGGCTAGCAAACCAAGTCAATTCTCACCCCTTTCTCCACAAAACCTTTACTTCCCAGAGACCCTCTCTACCCCTCTTCACTGGACTGGGAGAGGGCTGAAGTCTTTTAAAGCGTGTGTTCCTTAGATGAAGCTTCAGTCATCTGGAGGGAAAAAGTTCTGGCTGTGTACCTGAAATTAAGTGATTGGTTTTTAATTGAATCAAATTATGGTTTTTTTCTCCTTTTATTCTTCATCTTCATTACTATTGGCTTCTCTGTTTTTATATATGTGTATATGTGTGTGTGCATATATATACATTTTATATACGTGTGTGTGTGTGTGTGTGTGTGTGTATATATATATATATATTTTTTTTTTTTTGCCAGTATTTTCTCCCAGTCTGTGGCTTGTCTTTTGTCTTCATTACAGTAGGCTTCTGTTTTTATATGTGTGTGTGTGTGTGTGTGTGTGTGTGTAAATATGTATATGTATATATATTTGCCAGTATTTTCTCCTGGTCTGTGGCTTGTCTTTCATTCCTTTTATTTTTTTATTTTTAAAAAAAAATTTTTTTTTTCAACGTTTATTTATTTTTGGGACAGAGAGGGACAGAGCATGAACGGGGGAGGGGCAGAGAGAGAGGGAGACACAGAATCGGAAACAGGCTCCAGGCTCTGAGCCATCAGCCCAGAGCCCGACGCGGGACTCGAACTCCCGGACCGGGAGATCGTGACCTGGCTGAAGTCGGACGCTTAACCGACTGCGCCACCCAGGTGCCCCCTTTCATTCCTTTTAAAGAATGACTTTTAAAGAACAGAACTATTTGATTTTGATGATATCCAATTTATGACTCATGCTTTTGGTATTGTATCTAGGATATCTTTGCCTAACGTAGGGTCACAGAGGTTTTCTTCTCTGTTTTTGAAAAGTTCTGTAGGGGCACCTGGGTGGCTCAGTTGGTTAAGTGTCCGCCCTTGGCTCAGGTCACCATGTACGGTTTGTGGGTTCAAGCCCCACATTGGGCTCTGCACTGACAGCTCAGAGCCTGGAGCCTGCTTCAGATTCTCTCTCTCTCTCTCTCTCTCTCTCTCTCTCTGCCCCTACCCTGCTTGTGCTCTCAAAAATAGACGTTAAAAAAAGTTTTGTAGCTTTAGATTTTTCAATTTGTGTCTATGATCCATTTTGAGTTAATTTTTGTATACGACATAAGGATTGAACTCCCCAGCATCATTTGTTGAGAATATATCCTTTGTCAAAAATCAGTCATTCATTAATACAACACTGTCTTTATTATGATAGCTTTATTTTAAAAATCTTGAAATAGAACAATGTTTATCTTCCAAGTTCATCAATTTCAAATTTATTTTAGCTATTCTAGACCCTTTGCATTTTCAAATTTTTAAAATATATTTGCCAGTTTCTCACAAAAAATGACTACAGGGATATTGATTTTTGGTTAATCAAATGGAGGGAATAAAGTACACAGACTTTGCCACCAATTGAAGGTCAGTTCTCCCATCTCAAGGGACAGAAAACCCATAACCAGCCCATAATGGCTAAAATTATATAGACCTCAAAATACCAGTGCCTGGATATCAGTTGAACATAAATTAGGAATGGCCACACAGGAGCTGGCAAGACTTTTTAAAGCGAGCCACAGATTGAATGCCACAACCCCTAGGTTCACTGCTCTCTACCCAGCTCCTCCTTTGATACCAACCTCTTTCTGTTTGGGGGAAGTGAAAAAGGGGACAAGGCACAAGGCAGAAATGAACCATAACTTTAACAAGCCCCTTTCTAACTTTCAAGACCTATGCTAAGTCCCACCTTCTCCAGAAATAATTCTCTGACCCTACCAGCCCAATATGTGCTAAACATGATGAGGGTTCTTTCTATACACATCATCTCATTGAATCCCTATAGTAATCTATGAGGCATGTATAAGGAAACTAAGTATCAGAGGAAGTTAAATCTGTCCTCATGGCTTCAAAATGACAGAAATAGGAAGGAAGCCCAGATCTACATAACTCCAAAGTCATGCTCCCTCTTTTTTTAAATGTTCATTTATTTATTTGGGGGTGGGGGGTGGGGAGGGGGAGAGAGAGAGAATGAATGAATCCTAACCAAGCTCCATGATGTCAGTGCAGAGCCAGAACTCATGAACTGTGAGATCATGACCTGAGTGGAAATCAAGAGTCAGATGCTTAACCAACTGAGCCACTCAGGCACCCCCAAAGGCGTGCTCTTAAGCCCTTTCTACGTGATACCACCTCTCTAGTGTCACTCCTTTTCTGACCTACAATGGTATGGACTTAATCCCACTCAGTTGGGTTATTTCATATGCTTGTAGTGTCAGGCTTTTATTGATTATATGAAGTGTTTCCCCAACTCCATTGATAGTTACTTGAAGCAAGGGATGATATCTTGTACTTCTCCATTTCTCTTATGGGGCATATGGTATAGTGAGGTATACTCAGTGATTAAACACTTGTCCATTCATTGTGGGGAAAGAAAAAAATGTAGTGATTGAGTTCAGAGAATAAGGAAAAGAAATTAAAATATACTGAATAGAAGCCATATTTCATTATTTTATTCAAACCTGTTTTGATCAACTCTATTTTACTGCTTTGTGGAAGGTACTATCATCTTTGGTAGAGACAGTGTCTTTGCTTCTGAAATTAGTAAAATTGAAGTGATGCACCTAATTCTGCACACCATGTGAACAATGGAACATAGATTCCCTACACATTCCCTTTCCAATTTTTATTCCATTCCTGCCTCACATAATTGGCTCTCTGATTCCAAGCCAGATCCACAGTTAAATCTGGTTCCAAAAGGCAGGGTTTTTTCCACTATTTTTCTTGAGTGTTTTGAGAAATTTAAGGTCATTAAGTAGATCTAAAAGAGAGGAGATTGCCAAGTTTCAAAAGGGCAAGAACAGTCTTTGGCCTCACACCAGTGAATGATATACCATTTCGTGGAGGGGGAGGAGGGAAGGTGGTGTCCAATGGACGAAAAAACTGGACCCAGAACAGATATAAAAACAGAGGAGCCGGGGAGTGGAGCCACCATCAGGGAGAGACTCGCTGCCAGTGACTATAGGGAAGACCGTGCTATTTTCCTGCCAAGATGAAGCTGCTGTTGCTGTGTCTAGGGCTGATTCTAGTCTGTGCCCATGAGGAAGAAAACGTTGTGAGAAGCAACATCGATATTTCAAAGGTAGAGTCTGTAGAGTATAGTAGCTTCTGCCCTTGTGGGGTAGCGTGGAGGATTCTGAAGTAACGTGGCCCTACCAGAGGACAGGAGTTCCTTGATGTATTAGACCAAAGGGGTGGTTTCAGACTTTTGACTAAGAGCAGTTGTACCATATTAAAAGAGAACACTTGGGGACCTCTGTTCTTGCTTTAGGGATGGTGGAAAGAGCCCTAGATGTAGTACCAATTGACCTGAGTTCTAATTCCATCTTCACATCATTATTATGAGTCCTGGCGCACAGGCCAGGTTCAAGGAGACAAGTATTCCTATGGAGTTCCCTCTCCCCTTTTCTTACCCAATCATTTTACTGATTTATTGCAGATTTCAGGAGAGTGGTATTCCATTCTCTTGGCTTCAGATGTTAAGGAAAAGATAGAAGAAAATGGTAGCATGAGGGTTTTTGTCGAACACATCAAAGCCCTGGACAACTCTTCTCTGTCCTTTGTATTTCATACAAAGTAAGTGTGGTCTTTGTCACTTGGGAGAGGAAACACGGGAGTCTGAATATGGTGTTGGAACTCTGTTTGTGTGAGGGTACACATACCTTCTGGGTTTGTATTGAGAATAAGAGTCCATTATCTGACACTGATCCAGGACCTGAAGAACCTGGGCCTTTTCTAGATTCAAAGATAAGAATTATGACAGAAACAAATTCAAATAGGAGTAGAGGAAGTACGGACGGGGTAGAGGGTATCAGAATCATAAGTAACAGTACAGCATAAGTTTGGAGCACAGGACTTGGAATTGACAGCCTGTCTCTCTCTTGAATCTCTTATGTATGACCAAGAAACTTCATCTGTTTCCACCCCAATTTTCCCTTGGGTAAAGAGGATGATAATTCTCTTTAATGGTTTATTTTTTTTGCAAGGACCATGTGAGGTAATGTTTGGAGAGCACTTCTGTGAGAGGCTGGCACATGGTGAACACTAAGCTAATTATCTAGACAGGTAGTTGTAGTGATAATAGTGGGAAGTAGTGGCAGAGTGACAGTAATGGAAGTAGTTGACTCATTCTTAAAGTATCACAGAGTAAAATAATGTAAATAAAAGCTCTTTGGAAACTGTACTCCAAAAACATTCAACAGTGAAGTGGAATCAGAAGCCCAAATTATAGGTAGAGTGTGAGGGAGCTGGGGCATCAATATCTCTTGGACATCAGCTTATTCTGTTTTACAGAGAGAACGGAAAGTGTACTGAAGTATTTCTGGTTGCTGACAAAACAGAGGATGGTGTATATAGTGTTGTGTGTAAGTATATTAAAAAGTCTTTCTAAATTCTACTTCCACTCCAAGAATTTAATAAACGCCAAGATCTTGACCAATTCCTGATCAATAGCTTATGTACATTATATAATGAGGGGCCATCTAATAGCCAAACCCTGAACCTGGAAGAACCTTGGGTAAAAAAAGTCAATGCCTGGCACATAATACCATCAGATAAAGAAGGTAGTTTGCTTATATGTACCTCCAGCAAGAAAATTGACAAAAAAAATAAGTGGTGGGACAGCTTCTCATTCCCTGCCTACTTTCTGATGATGTCTGCTGGTCATTGCTTTAGCACATCATCGCTCAGGATATAGAGCACTGGGTATGTAATGCCAGCGGGCCTATAGAGAGGATAGAGACACATAGTTGGCAGAAATGGTCAAGGGAGGTGGGTGAGTCTCAGGGAGGATGATAGAGCATAAGTTGCTGCTATGGCTGAATTTTTCTACTACTAGTAGTCAAATACCAGTATCCCTTGGATGTCGCCTCATGAAGCCCAGGGAGATGTAAATGAAGACATTAAATATTACTCTCTCTATCTTCCAGGATATGCACTTGAATTTGTTTCATGGTTGAAAATAAGTAAAGGGGTTTCCTTACTCTCCGTGGATCTAACAAGCTCTGACCTATCAAGCTCTGAGAGGCCAGCACACGGTGGCACAGGTTCTGAACTGTGTTCTGTTTCCTCCACAGATGATGGATACAATATATTTAGCATAGTTGAAACGGTCTATGATGAGTATCTCCTGTTACATCTTCTGAATTTTGACAAGAAGAGACCATTCCAACTGGTAGAGTTCTATGGTACGGTATTTTCATGCTGACACTCATCTTGGGGTGGGGAAGGAGGGGAAGGAAGGTAAACCTGGAGACAAAGTGGTCCTCCCAGTTTTTATCCTGGAATGTCTCTCCTCCTCTGAAGACAGATGCTCACCTTTGGTAATCTGTCTTCCTGCCAGAACCATATCCTAAAGATGTCAAATGCAAGACAGGTTATAACCCATCCCCAAGACTTCCGCCTAAGCACCCAATCAGTGCTGTCCATTTTCCATCCATCTGGAGCCACCCCCTTATGAGCCTCAGTGACAAATACATAAGACACAGCAGTTACTGTCACTCTCCCCACAGCCCGAAAACCAGATGTGAGCCAAAAACTCAAGGAAAAGTTTGTGAAATACTGCCAAGAACATGGGATTGTTAACATAGTTGACCTGACTGAAGTTGGTAAGTATTGTTATTTTCTAGTTTTCTCTTCTTAAATTCCCATGTTACTGAAGGGGGAAAAAAACAATAACAACAACAACAACAAAAAAAAAAAAACAAGAGAAGGCAGTACCCCCAATCAGTCCCCTTTGCCTTAACCTAGAGAATCATTTGGTTTCTCTCTGGCAAATAAACTGGGTTCGGTGTTTGTATGTGTTCTGTCTCTACAGATCGCTGTTTACAGGCCCGAGGAAGTGAAGTGGCCCAGGACTCCAGGTTGGTGATCTCTGATGGAAAGGGGGTGGCCCTGGGATCAGTGCCTTCCAAAAGCATTAGGAGTTTGTGTCCAAAGATGACAATAAAAATAATTTGGTAAGGAAGCTTGTGAGGAGAGCTTGAGACATGGAATTGGAGGAGCTGGGTTCAGGACTCATTCCTACCATGAACTTTTGAACAAATGACCTAAGCATTTACCAAGGGAATAATGATGTCTACCCTGCAGAGTTACCATGTGGACATAATGCTGGCAAAAGACTTCAGTAATTGATGACATGCTAAAAATCATTAAGACTTAAAATTTGAAATGGAGAAAGGGTAATAGGACACGAGTATGAAACTCACATCCATTTCTGTGTTTATGGTTGGTCTTCCAAGCCCAGAAGGCATTTCACCCTCCCAATTTACAACAAACATTTCTTCCTTTGATCTTTGTACATCCTTAACTTTTCACCTGGGAATAGAGCTGTCTGAACTTCCAGTTGTCTTTTAAGCTGGAAAACAGACACTGAATCTTCTCATCAGTTTCCTACCTTAGATTTATTGTGGAGCTTCATTCAGATAATGTAGCTTGCGTAAAGCAGACATTTAATAAAAGGTAGCTTATGGCTTTGCCGTTATCTCTCAATTTATCTAAAACTCTTCAAAACTTCTAGTGCTGAAGGTGGCAGAACAAGCCTCGGATCCTTCATTGCTCTCTTTTTTTCATAGATTCAGTTTGGGGACAATAAATATGAGATCAGCAGTAGAAAAAAGGGGGGGGCATTTATTCATTGCCCTCCCTCCCCTATTCGGGCAGATAACATGTTACAATACAGCTTGACATCTACTGTTCACCATTTGTCTCTATAACAGAAGTTCTTTTTGCTTCAATTCAATCCAAGGAATGCTTAATAAGTTTCTGTGTTCTCTTTTTCATTTGCTTATTTAGTGTTGAGTGAATGCTTCCTTACCTGGGCTCCAGGATCTTCCCTTCTGTGGTCCCCACACCATCTAGTGACAAGTGCTGTGACCTGATTTCCATCATAATCACATAGGAAAGCATTATCTCTGCATCTTCAGAATCTTCCTTAATTGTCTAGGAAAACATCAACCAACCAAGATTTCAAGATTTTCTCCAAGTTTTCTAGCTGTCTTTCCCATACCCAGGAGAACTCTATCATGAATAAGAACTTCCTGTACCTGGTCAATAAATGATTAGCCTTGCAGTCCTGTGGTTTGTGTATATGGGAGTGTGGGGCCGACAAAAAGCAAATGGGGGGACCTCCTTGGCTCTGCACCCATAATCCTTCTCTAGCTTCTCAGAATCTTTCCTGAGTTTCTCCCTCTGCAGTAATTCTCTGTCCCCATGAGTGCTGGTTGCCCTTTGATTTGCCTGTTTCTTGATGATCTGATAAGATAAACTTTCCCATAATTTGCCCCGTCTTAGAATTCTCTTTCTCCATGGACTGTTGCTGAGGCTGGTACCAGCTCAACATGTTTCAGGACATGTCCCCATATTTTAGCTTCTCTGTGTCATCCGTCCTATTAGATGGTTAGTGTCCTTCCGTACTCTTGGAAAAGTTCCTTCAATCATCACTGTTATCTGTTGTGAACATATTAAGTGAGATTCCATTAAGTGTGAGCAATACCTACCTTCAATAATCTGGGCTTGGTACAGTCAGGAGGCATCAAGGAGGCAAAATGCTATCAGCCTCTTCTTTTGGGAGCTTACAGGGAAAGGGAAAAGGAAATTAATGATCTTCCACTCACAATCCTTTTGCAACAGTGTAAAACTTACACATGAGTGTTGGGGCAGAGCAAGACCTGGGTGGGAGTTATCATACAAAAAGAATGACTCAGTTGTTATGAACGTACGGTTAATTAGGGAGAGCTTTATAGGCATGTGACCCTCCCCACATCTTACTCTGCCTCCAGGTCAGAAGAATAAGTTAGGTTCAGACTTAATTGCTCCAGACTTAAGCATTTGGTCTTATTGGCTGAAATACGTCAATAGGCTTTGTAGAAAGTCAACCTGTCATGCATGCGAAGATCCTTTTTTTTGTTTAACTGAAGTGTGGTTGACAGACAATGCTGTTAGTATCAGGTATACAACACTGATTAAACAAGTCTACCAAAATGGAGTGCCATCTCCCCGATGCCAGAACTCAAGAAAATCTAGGACCCCTCATTTTTAAATGTTAGCACTTAAGGGATAGAACAGCTGTTACCCAGAGGGGCATGGCCCAACATAACCCTGAGAGTGCTTAAGACATTACCAACAATAACAGTGCAAGGAGGGCCACAATGATGATCGATGAGGGAAGATGGCTGGGTGTGCCACATGTCAGCCAAGAGGGAAGCACAAAAAGACCCTCTGTTGTTCCTAGGTCAAGATGGCAGCTGGAGCTCACACTGAAACTCTTACCTGTACTTCCCAACTCCCACAAAGTTATTTTCATCCGTGAGTGGTTGCTAAAATAGGTGTTTCTGTTGGGGTATGCGATGAGGGGTCACACCGCCTATTCCACCATCTTGCTGATGTCAACCCAGATTAGCTCACCAAAAAGACACAGACAGAAGGACATTGAGTTTTCAAACCTGTTTTCTAGAGTATCAAATGAATCAGGCATCAGATGAAAGTTATGGTGGAAGCAGCCATCGCGGGGAGCTATGCTATTGTTTCTTTGTACACTGTTCAGGAACTGGAGGGCCAATCCCCTTGGGAATTTTCCACCATCATATTTAAATTCTTAGTTGCTTTTTAATAGTTTCTTATCATCTCATTGCCCATCAGCACATTCTTGGGTCTGAAAACAAATTGAGCTGATTAAAGGAAGGAAAATAAATCTACTGCAAAGAACACCACAGAATAATACTCCAAATGCAGGCAAGTGTGAATTAAGATTACTCTGTAGATCATATGTACCACGTTTCCTTCCAAGAGTTAAAAGTATATGCGAGGAAACTCTGCTTGTGCATCAAATGCAGTGAAGACTCTTCTTTGGCCTTCAGCTGGACAGGAGAAATGGGTCCCGGATTGATTTTCTGTTCACTGTAACAAATCACTACAAATTTAGTGGCTTCAAAACAGCACAAGTTTTGGAGGTCAGAAGACTGACACAGGGCCCACTGGGCCAAAACTAAGTGAACCCCAAGTCTGTCAATTTATTCAGATAATCTTCTATGTCCTTTCTTAGAGTTTTTAAGTTTTCTCCTTAGTAATGTTTTTTATTTATTTTTGAGAAAGAGTGAGCGAGCAGGGGAGGAACAGAGGGAGACAGAGGATCCCAAGCAGGCTCTGTGCTGACAACAGAGAGCCTGATGTGGGGCTCGAACTCACGAATTGTGTGATCATGCCGTGAGCCAAAGTCAGAGGCTTAACCGACTGAGCCACCCAGGCGCCCTTCACCTTAGTAATTTTCTAATTTTCTTGTGTGTTCTTGGTTGTTGGTTCCCATATACTTTCACTCTTTGTTTTCTGGGTTTTTTAACCATTAGTTATTACCATGAGTTTTTGCTCGTATAGAGAAATGTTATTGATTTTTGTAAGTTGATCTCTTTAGCGACTTTGATGGCATTTTTTAATTACAATAAAATCAATCTAATACTTTGTGGATTCTGTTGGTTTTATAGATATGGTCATATTATCTGCAAATACATGTTAATGTAGGTCTTCCAATCCTTACACGTCTCTTTCTCTTTTTTTCTCTTTTCTCCCTGTAACATTAGCCAGAACCTCAGGAATACTTTAAACATTGAAACCACACTTTCTTTACTAGCGTTTGGCAAACTGTAGCCCACAGGCCAATCCTTCCCTCTGCCTATTTTTGGATAGCCCGTGAGCCAAGAACATTTGCAATCCATGTGATATTAGAAACACTAATTTTCAACCCCAATTAAGCAAAATGTTATTCCCTCCTCCAATTCCATTCTAATAGACCTACATTAAAATAAATTATACTCAATATATTTTAAATTTCATCAGAAATATGAAAATACGTTTTGTGTTATTATATTGGTACCTACATAATATTTTTGATTTTCACCTCTTGGCCTGCAAAGCCTAAAATATTTATTATGTGGTCTTTTAGAGAAAGAAGTTTGCCGGTTCTCTTTTCTATACATGGCCTCTTTCCCCCACAAATAAACAGGTTTGCCAAACTGAACCCCTCAGAGTGCTTTCAGTAAGATGGGCATTTGATTATACATGATTGTGGGATGAAAGAGATATTTATAAGCTGTCCCATTACTGCTCTTCTTCAAATATCATGACTGACTTAAACCTGAATGGAGGAAATTTAGATAAATGTCAAATAAACTCCCAGAGTAAATATCAAACTAGGACACCCTGAGGTTATTTGGGGATTTCAAGGACAAGGATAAAGATTCCAAATCTCTATTCTTGGCTTAGAGGACCTTGTCATTTGATTTCTCCTGTCCCAGAACTTTAGTTGAAACTGTCTGTTCCTGGAAGCAAGCCCATTAAGATACTAGCTGTTATTGTTAAAAATTAGCATTTCAGAAACACTGTTCTGTTGGTTTCAAGAAATTTATGATGGATATGTTTTGGTTATTAGAATAATAGACAATTTTGGTAAAGAAAGAGGGCTGGAGTGCCAGATTGTTCAGGAGAGCCTGGCCAGGAAATAAGACCTGGTCAACAGCACAGACAACGATTATCCAGCTGCCAGGATTCCCACAACCTAACATAGCTACCTTCATTCTCCATGTTTCTGTCAAGGCTGAATTAGTTATGCACATAATTTTTTTTTTAATTTTTTTTTAACGTTTATTTATTTTTGAGACAGAGACAGAGCATGAACGGCAGAGGGTCAGAGAGAGGGAGACACAGAATCCAAAACAGGCTCCAGGCTCTGAGCTGTCAGCACAGAGCCCGACGCGGGGCTTGAACTCACGGACTGTGACATCGTGACCTGAGCCAAAGTCGGCCGCTCAACTGACTGAGCCACCCAGGCGCCCCAGTTATGCACATAATTTTTTGCATTTTCTAGAGATTTATGTCAATGCTGTCACCAGTATGTATGCTTCTTTTGTTGTTCTGGCTAATTTCAGCTGGCGTAATTATTTTGAGGCTCATTGATTTTGTGCTCGTCAGTAGTCTGTTCCTTTTTATTGGTGAATAGTGTCCTGTTTTACAATGTATTAAAATTTTTAATCTATTCATCTGTTAGTGGACACTTGGCTTTAATAACTAAAGCACAATGAACATTCACGTATAAGTCTATCTATGGACATGCTTCTTTTGGGTCATACCTAGGAGCGGAATAGCTGGGCCATTTACTAGGTGTGTGTTTAAGTTTTTAAAGAAATTGACAGACTCTAGAGTGGCTGCATCATTTTACGTTTCCATCAGCAGTGTATGAGATTTCCAGTTCTTCCATATCCTCACCAACACCTGGTATTTTAATGTTTATTTTTGAGAGAGACAGAACGCTAGTGGGGAAGGGCCAGAGAGAGAGGGAGACACAGAATCCGAAGCAGGCTTCAGGCTCTGAGCTGTCAGCACAGAGCCTGACACAGGGCGAGATCTCATGAACTGTGTGACTCTGACGTGAAGTCAGAAATTTAGCCAACTGGGCCACCCAGGCACCCCCACTTGGTATTTTAGGTAGGAAAAATTAATGTGTTACACAGAACCCCAAACTTCCCAACGTTCCCTAAAATCCAAGGAAAACACATGAAGTGCCTATGTGGAAATGAAACTGGTAACCAAAGGGTTAACAGATGTACTAAGTACCTTTGCAACTTATTACCCAGACTTTTTTTTTTCCTCCTTTGCCTTTAAATATCCCTGACTACAGGAACGACTATCCAATGGAAAGAAGATGGTCTCTTTAGCAAGTGGTGCTGGGAGAACTGGATAGCAACATGAAGGGGAATGAAAGTGGACCACTCTCTTACACCATATACAAAAATAAACTCAAAATGGATGAAAGACCTAAATGTGAGACAGGAAACCATCAAAACCCTTGAGGGCAAAACAGGCAACAATCTCTTTGACCTCAGCTGCAGCAATTTCTTACTCCACATGTCTCCCAAGGCAAGGAATATAAAAGCAAAAATGAACTATTGGGACCTCATCAAGATAAAAAGCTTCTGCACAACAAAGGAAACAGTCAGCAAAACTAAAAGACAACCAACGGAATGAGAGAAGATATTTGCAAATGACATACCGAATAAAGGGTTAGTATTCAAAATCTATAAAGAACTTACCAAACTCGGGGCGCCTGGGTGGCGCAGTCGGTTAAGCATCCGACTTCAGCCAGGTCACGATCTCGCGGTCCGTGAGTTTGAGCCCCGCGTCAGGCTCTGGGCTGATGGCTCAGAGCCTGGAGCCTGTTTCCGATTCTGTGTCTCCCTCTCTCTCTGCCCCTACCCTGTTCATGCTCTGTCTCTCTCTGTCCCAAAAGTAAGTAAACGTTCAAAAAAAAAAAAGAAAATTAAAAAAAAAAAAAAAAAGAACTTACCAAACTCAACACCCAAAAAAAAATAATCCAGTGAAGAAATGGGTACAAGACATGAATACTTTTCCAAAGAAGACATCCAGATGGCCAACAGACACATGAAAAGATGCTCAACAGCACTCACCATCAGAAATACAAATCAAAACCACAATGAGATACCACCTCACACTGGTCAGAATGGCTAAAATGAACAACCCAGGCAACAACAGATGGTGGTGAGGATGTGGAGAAACGGGAACCCTCTTGCACTGTTGGTGGGAATGCAAACTGGTACATCCACTCCAGAAAACAGCGTGGAGTTTCCTCAAAAAATTAAAAATAGAATTACCCTACAACCCAGCAATAGCACTACTAGGAATGTATCTAAAGGATACAGGAGTGCAGATTCATAGGGGCCCATGTACCCCAATGTTTATAGCAGCACTTTCAACAATAGTCAAATTATGGAAAGAGCCCAAATGTCCATCAACTGATGAACGGATAAAGAATATGTGGTTTATAGACACAATGGAATATCACTTGGCAACGAGAAAGAATGAAATCTTGCCATTTGCAACAGTGTGGATGGAACTGGAGGGTATTATGCTAAGTGAAATAAACCAGTCAGAGAAAGACATGTTTTCACTCCTATGTGGAATTTGAGAAACTTAACAGAAGACCATGGGAGAAGGGAAGGGAAGAAGTCTCAAAGAAAGAGGGAGGCAAACCGTAAGAGACTCTTAAATGCAGAGAACAAACTGAGGGTTGATAGGGTGGGGGGGGGGGGATGCGGGGAGGGGATAGAGGGGAAAATGGATGATGGGCATTGAGGAGGGCATTTGTTGGGATGAGCACTGGATGTTGTATGTAAGTGATGAATCATGGGAATCTACTCTCGAAGCCAAGAGTACGCTGTATATACTGTATGTTTGCTAGCTTGACAATAAATTAAAAATAAAATATTAACTAACTAGCTAGCTATCCCTGACTGTCCTGCTTCTGGGAGACAGATTTGAGGCTTGTTCTCCCATCTCCTCATTTGACTGCCTTGGTATCCCACAGTCTGGCTTTGCTGTGTGTCAGGCTCACAAAGCCAGGGTCAGTTACAAATTAGGCAAGCCAGCCACATGCTCTTTGCCTGTGGTTCATGGGTCCCCAGCTGTAACACAAGTCCCATGAGGAAGGCAAGCAGCTGCCTAGGCTCTTTGTCCTAGGGACTGTCCCCAGGACTCCACCCTGACAGAGGGCCACCGACCTTCTTTGATGCTTAATTTAATTCTTGTGGCAAAGAAACCTGTTTCTGGGTCTTTTTTAGTTTCCATTTGGCGAGTACCCCGTGAGGGTAGGTTCTTCTTCCTCCCATGTGGGTTGGCTCTCTTACCCTCTTTTTTCTTGCTCCTTAATGGAGCAAGAAGGGGTTAACTAGAAAGCCATTTGGTTCAATTGATGAAGCCCCGACTTTCAGAGAGGAACACATGAATGCTCACAGAGGTACTCTGAGCTTTGGTTTGTTGCCACAGCTTTTGGTATCTTCAGATAAAACCAGCCATGTTCTAACTGGAAAATGGGAAATGACGATTCATTTCCTGCCTACAGCCCCTTTGGGCTGTATTCTCCAAAACTGGGCAATTTTTTTTTTTATAACATTGACAGAAATATTCATTTGACTCTGGAGAAAAATGGCCAATAATGGATCTGTAAATTACACCATCTTGCGATTTTATTTTATAAAAGGGAGATATTTGGAAATTGGGCCTTTAAGATTTTGTTTGCACCTGATTTGCATATTTGTATGTGGTCATGTATGTTGTCAGTGTGAGATATTTTCTCTAACCTTCGGTGGTATTGCTGAGATCAGCTTGTAAAAAGAGCTTTATTTCCTTGGTTTAAAGGCAAGCACTTGTAAGAATTAGCCATTCTAAAACTCAGAGGCAGGTTTGAGGCATGCTCTCCAGACTCTTAATTTGACTGCCCTTTCTTTGGACTTTCCTTGAAGTCTCCAGGGTTGGCTTTGCTGCCCGTCGGGCAGATGAACATGGGTTCAGTTACAAAACCAGTAAATTGTAATACTGACATGTAAAAAGCTTAAAACATTGCTTCATCACCAGAAATGAACGTGGTTGCTTTGTGTTCAGTAAGACTGGGATGCTTTTCCTAGAACAAAGATGTGTATCCCTTTTGTTGATTCTGAAGTTCTACCAATTGTATTTGGAATATAATTCAATCTTTCCCCACAGATTAAAAATGTGGGGTTTTTTGCTTTTTCTCATATTTTAGTTTACAGTGTAATAATGATTTCAGGAACAGAATTTAGTGATTGATCACTTACATATAACACCCAGTGCTCATCCCAACAAGTGCCCTCCTTGATGCCCCTTGTCCATTTAGCCCATCCCCCCACCCAACACCCCTCTAAGCAACCCTCAGTTTGTTCTCTGCATTTAAGAGTCTCTTATGGTTTGCCTCCCTGTTTTTATCTTATTTTTACTTGCCTTTCCTTATGTTCATCTGTTTCTTAAATTCCACAAGTGAAATCGTGATATTTGTCTTTATTTTGCTTAGTTCCATCCATGTTGTTGCAAATGGCAAGATCTCATTCTTTTGATCACGGAGTAATATTCCCTTGTATATATCTATACCACATCTTCTTTACCCCATTCATCAGTTGGACATTTGGGCTGTTGTTGATAGCACTGCTATAAACATTGGAGTGCATGTGCCCCTTCAAAACAGCATTTTTTTTAATCCTTTGGATAAATACCTAGTAGTGCAATTTCTGGGTTACAGGGTAGTTCTAATTTTTTGAAGGAACCTCCATACTGTTTTCCAGAGTGGCTGTACCAGTGTGCATTCCCACCAACAGTGCAAAATCATTCTCTGCATCCTCAAAAAATGTGGTTTTTAGGGGCGCCTGGGTGGCGCAGTCGGTTAAGCGTCCGACTTCAGCCAGGTCACAATCTCGCGGTCCGGGAGTTCGAGCCCCGCGTCAGGCTCTGGGCTGATGGCTCAGAGCCTGGAGCCTGTTTCCGATTCTGTGTCTCCTCTCTCTCTGCCCCTCCCCCATTCATGCTCTGTCTCTCTCTGTCCCAAAAATAAACGTTGAAAAAAAAATGTGGTTTTTAAATGTAAGTTTTCCCTAAACATTTGTCCCCAAACCCATTATTCTGATACAACTATTCCATGAAGAGTTGGGTATTGCAAACTAGAAGACCAGGAACATTGTCTAGTGTATGCCTTTATTTCTGGTTTTCCCCTGGGGTACATCCTAGTATCACTCTCTCCACTCACCCACCCACCCCTGCACCACACGTCTTGGAGCTGGGTGTGACCATGTGGCTTGTTCGAGCAGTAATCATTAGAAGTGATGTACATCACTTTCTGGAAGGAGTTTTGAGAGCCAGTATGCATTTTATTCATCTCTTCCTTTGCTACATTGCCAGTACTCCATAGTCACTCTATCTACCTGGTCCCAGAGGGTGATGACCCAAAGCTCCAACTTGTGATGGTGGTTTGCTTTGAGAAAGAAATCTTTATGGCATTGAGCCACTGGGAGTTGAAGGCTGTTATCACAGTGTAACATGGCCTACCCTGCCCAATACATGGGAGTCCATTATGGACCCTCAGGTTTTGCTAGGAAAGCAAAATTCCTTTAAGTTTTCAAGTATATTGCCATGGAGTTATACCTAACATTCTCGTGTATTTTGTAGTCTTGTCTAATTATGTTATTAGGTGTGTTGCCTTTCTTAATCTAATTCTACTCTTGTGCTATATGAATCAACCTATTGACAAAGACGAACAAACTTTTATTTTAAAGACAAAAGTTTTATTTTGTCTTTAACCTAAGTTAGGGCAGCTGCCTGGGCACAAAGAGTGCTCCAGTGAAGGAACATTTAGTACAGGGTTATAGGTGTTTTTATATAAAAAGTTACAAATGACAAAGAACATTCCAGAACGTTACAGGATTTATCTTATGTTCTTAGTATGTACAAGCCTGTATAACTTTAATCTTATGGGAACAAGGTTTCTTTTAAATCTTTGTGTTTTTTATTTTTGTAATATGAAATTTATTGTCCAATTGGTTTCCATTGGTGGTTTTTTTTTTTTTAAACAAAGCTGTTTTGAAAGGGTACCTGCACCCCAGTGTTTACAGCAGTGCTATCAATAGCCAAAGTGTGGAAAGAACCCAAATGTCCATCAGTTGAGGAGTGGATAAAGATACGCGTGTATACATATATACACATATATATACATAACGGAGTATTACTTGGCAATCAAAAGGAATGGAAATCTTGCCATTTGAAAACTACATGGATGGAACTAGAGAGTATTATGCTAAGCAAAATTAGAGGAAGACAAATATAACTTCACTCATGAATTTAAGGTACAGAAAAGAACATAAGGGAGAAGCAAAAATGTAAGAACAAGAAAGGGGACAAAACATAAGAGACTTCAAATACAGAGAACTGAGGGTTGCTGGAGGGGTTGTGGGTGGAGAGATAGGCTAAATGGGTAAGGGGCATTAAGGAGGACACCTGTTGGGATGAGCACTGTGTTATATGTAGGGAATGAGTCACTGGAATCTACTCCTGAAATTACTGCACTATTACGCTAACTTATATGTAAATTAAGAAAAGAGGGGCACCTGGGTAGCTCAGGAACTTGATTCAAGTGGAATTTCAGGGGGAAGAAAAACCGTTTTGTTTTTGTAACTCCAGTATACCACATGCAGTAGGAAGTCCTACTGAACACCAAAAATATGACACATAATATGCAGGAAGATTTGTAGAAAAGCACATGGATAAGAGAACCATGTTGTTATCACAAAATAGATACAAACAGAACAAAGCACAAATTTACTGTTAGAGTTCTACATCCAGGTGACTCTTAGATGTTACCTGCATTAGAAATCTTAGCCTCCATCTTCAAAATGCTTCAGCCTTCTCAGGCCACCCTCTAGATGTATTTAACAGTTTTAAGCTTAAGTTTCCAGCAACGTTCTTACTGCTTCAAGGCATGTTTACAAATACATCTGTAAAATGCTTGGAGAATGTGTTAAGAGAATAGCACAATTAGCTATGTGGCCTGGAAGGCTGCTTCTATTTACAAGATTACTGCTAGGGCTCCCAGTTAAACATGGTAACTTGGACACAGGATTACCTGTGTTCTATCCTGAAACCCCAACTATAGCGAACTTAGATGTTTGAGAGGAGAATGGAGGCAGAATCCCTTAAAAACCAAAGAATAAGAGGAGGTAATAGAAAAGAATGAAAACAGATTTGGGAGTTGGCAAGCAGAACATCAAAGGCTGTGTTAGCAAACCAGAGAGTCAGAATGCAGCATCTGCTGGGGAAAGAGAAAGCTAAGAAGAATTGGGATCTTTTATGCAGCACTCCGGAACAAAAGGGACAAAAGGAACATCTGGTACGAGAGATCTGAAATGCCCTATGGCACCACCCCTGTGGCAAGCCAAGAAAGGAGATGGTCCAGATTGGTACCAGGGGGAGAGTAGCAAGGGCAGTGAGGAGTAGCAAGTTTCTGGATGTATTTTGAAAGACAACCAATAGGATTTCTTGATGGTACGTGTAGGAAGAGAAAAAGAATGACATCTTGGGTTTTTGCCCAAGCAACAGGAAAAGTGGAGTTGACATTAGCTGGAAGAAAATTACAAGTTTAAAAAAGACCAGGCGTTCACATGTAGACAAGTTTGAGATGCCTATTGGACATCCAAGTGGCAATGGTGAGCCATTACCCGTTATCAGTGGTCAAGAAACTAACATGCCTTCTACCCTTCTGTCTTCCCAGTCTGTCACCCAGGCACGTGAAAAAAATCCAGATGTAAGTGATCACAACACATACGGAAATGCCATTGAAGATTGGCTGCTCCCCTCCCCAAACAATATTCACTCCTCATTTCTATATTGTCTTGGCTTCTGGCAAGTTTTCCTATGAAAAATCATAATGGTTCACTGACTGGCATAGTTAAGCCAACAGGAGTCAAGACCAGATCCATTCAATTTGTACTCTAACAATATCAGAATCTGCAATATTGTCCTCAGGTATACCCCAGGGTTCCAGCTGAAGCAAGCCCATGAAGCCACTAGTGTCCATCTACATAAGTGGCTCTTTCCTTAGGTTTCTGTATCAACTAAAGCATTAATCCACAAGGTACAGGATGTATTAACAATTGCAGTTACCTTGGCCCCGAAGGGGGAAGTCTAGGGTAATTCCCTCATCCATAACAACCCAAACCAGAGAATTAAGGCTGACCTGGGTGCCCACTAGGACCAAGGAGGTGCTTCCTTAAACACTTCCAGGTGACCTCTTCAGGTGTAAGCCACTGTTTTAGGAGAGAGAAAAGCTGATGTGTAGTTTCCACATAAGCCATACAATCCCAGGAGAGAATATAGTGCCCTTGGAAGAGTTTAGTTTTGGTAAGTTCCCTGAACTAGGATCTACATTCTGCAGAAAGCACAGGTTGACAGCAGCTCCAACATGGCCTCCTAGCCGACAGAAAGTCTTTGGGTCTCCGGCTCATCCATTTGGAAGGTCTGAAGACCATTTAGTTTGTCCCAGTGCTAGCTGGGTCACATCTATCTACATCATAGAATGGTCAGAGCCATCTGACCGAGGAGGGCAGACTCAGCCAGTAAATTTCTTTCACCCATTTGGGAGGGACCTACCGTGGACTTTCTCCTACAACACAGCTGAGGACAGTTCTGAAAGACAGGTCATTAATGCCCTTTCCTCCCCCGACCTGAGCTGCTTTGTTGTTCCCCACCACCCAGTTCTTCTGTCCCATGTCAGTAGCTATAGCCACTTTCTGTCCAGTCATCCCTTACTCATTCGAGCTTTTCATCAAGAATCAGGTGAGAGACAGACCTTTTTCTAAAACTTGATACTTAAGTTGGAATCCCTTGGGCATCCCTTTCAGGGAAGAGGCTGATAAACAACCTGAAGTACTATCAGGGGCGAGACAGGCCCTGACTGCCACAGGTGGGGGTGGTCAGAGGGCTGCTGAAATCCATCTGTAAAGCAGGAGAAGGGGAAACCTCCCTTGCGATATGGCCATCCCCACTGTGGGAGAAGCAGGTCAACTTACGGCTCAAGTCACAGGCTGACATGCAACAGTAGCCTCTGCATCAAGAGCAGAGTTAGGTTCGATCAGACAGTTGATCCCAGTAGGTCTCAGATGCCTGGGCATAAGCCAGTTCTGAGTGACCCCGACGGTTCAATCAGCAAGCATAACATCTTTGATTGTTCCACTTGGAGAAGTGCAGCCTGCCCAGACAGCCAGGCCATTGACAACAGCTCACACGTCTGTGTTCTGCCCAATGGGGTGACCACATCTACTTCTACTGCAGGGCTGGCTCTGAGGGGGAACAGCTATACCAGCTCAGTGGACACTGCTAGGTTTCAACTTCTCTAAAACCTCATCAAGCCAGTGTGTTGTAGGCTCAGAAGATGGCCCCACTGGGCTAGGGTCTTTGGCTCCAGCTGGGGACAAATGGGGTGTGTGCAGTAACTGAAGCTTCCATAAGGAATTGTGTACTTTTCCCCCAAGACAAGACAAGATACTGCTGGGGTCAAGACAGCAATGTTCTTGAATAGATGAGGCCATTTCTTGACAAGACTTTTGGGCTTTTTCTCCCTTGTTAGTCTCAGAGTCCAAGTTAACCAACCCCAGAATGGCAATTTGAGAACTGAGCATCACAAGGCCTTCACAGATCAATTATTCCAACTCACTAAGAGCAGCTTTCCAAAAGGAGTCCCTCTGATGTGGCTATAAGTCTTAAAACCCCAAGGGCAAGTCCAGGTAAAATCTGTCTCCCTTTGTTAAAGGCTCTAATCTGCAGAGTCAAACTTGTTCGGTCTCAAATGCTTAAAGAATCTGTGTTAGGGGTCCTTTGTTTGTGGGGTTAGGATGTAGAAGTTAGGGCAAAGATAGCCCCTTTTCCCCCTTGAGTGCTGGAGAGATGGAATATCCTGAACCCACCTATACGAACAGAAGAAATTTTACTTGGCACCCAGCCCCTCGGATTTTTTCAGATTTGTCCACCACCCCTGCTGACAGAAGTGTGTAACACTGGTCAGGGCCATGGAAACAGAGGTCTTGTTGGTTGGCAGTCAGAAGCCTATGTAGTGAGAACTTCGGACATCAGAGGGTAGAGGCTCCCATGATGAATTCTGACCCTCATACTGGCAGCAAATGGCAGTGGAGTTAGTCCTACTAGTGATTTTCTATATAGAGCTCTTCCCCTAGCAGGCTAATCCCCTCTGGAATGGGGAAAGGCAAGCATACAACTCTTACAGGATGCAGCAAAAGTGGTTCTAAGAGGGACGTTTATAGCAATACAGGTCTACCTCAAGAAAAACTGCGACCTAACCTTACACATACATCTGAAGGGCTGGGGGAGCGGGGGGGACACACACACACACAACCATAGGCCAATATCTCACAAATATAGATGAAAAAATCCTCAAAACTTAAGCAAACCAAATCCAAGTAAACATTTAAAAAATCCTACAGCACGATCAAGTGGGATTTATTCCTGGGATGCAAGACTGGTTCAGTTTTCACTTATCAACATGATACATCACATCAATAAGACAAAGCATGCAAACCACATGATCAAATAGATGCAGAAAAAGCATTTGACGAAGTGTAACATGTATTCACGTTAAAAACTCTGCCAAGTTTAGAGAAAACATACCTCAACATAACAAAGGCCATGTATGAAAAACCCACAGTGAACATCATACTCAGTAGTGAAAAACAGTTTTCCCCTAAGGTCAGGAATAAGACAAGGATGTCCACTTTTATTCATCATAGTGCTGTAAGTCCTAGCCATAGCAGTCAGACAACGTAAATCAAAGGCATCCGAATTAGCAAAGAAATAAAACTACTTGTAGATGACCTGCTGTATGTAAAAAACCTTAAAGCTCCACCAAAAATTATTAGAACTGATTATTGTATTCTGTAAAGTCACAGGATATAAAATCAGTATACAGGGGCACCTGTCAGGGCTGGCTCAGTCAGTAGTGCATGCAACTCTTGATCTTGGGGTGGTGAATTTGAGCCCCATATGGGAGGTAGGAGTTTAAAGAAAAACAATTTTAAACATCAGCGTACAGAAATTTGTATTCGTCTCCACTAATAACGAAGCAGCAGAAAGTGAAATTAAGCAGACAATCCCACTCATGGGGTGCCTGAGTGGCTCAGTTAAGCATCCAACTTCATCTCAGGTCATGATCACACAGTTTGGGAGTTAGAGCCTTGCATTGGGCTCTGACAGCTCAGAGCAGAGCTTGCTTCAGAGTCTGGGCCTCCTATCTGCCCCTCCCCCGCTCATACTCTCAAAAATAAGCATTAAAAGATTTACAAAGAAAACCATCCCATCCACAACTGCACCAAAGACAGTAAATTATTGAATAAACTTATCCAAAGAGGTGAAAGACCTGTACTCGAAAAGCTAACAGATGAAATTCAAGATGCAAAGAAATGGAAAGACATTCCATACTTGAGTTGAAAGAACAAATATCATTAAGATGTCTATACTACACAAAACAATCTGCAGATTTAATACAATCCCTGTCAAAAATACCAACAGTATTTTTTCACAAAACTACAACAATCCTAAAGTGTATGGAACCCTAAGATTTGTATGGAACCATAGAAGACCTCAAGTAGCCAAAGAAATCTTGGAAAAGAAAAACCAAATGAGAAGTGTCAATTTTAGATTAAGTTATATATTATAAAGCAGTAATAATTAGAACAGTATGGAACTGGCACAAAAGTAAACAGATCAATGGAATAGGACAGAAAAACCTAGAAATAACCCACAATTATGTGGTCAATTAATCTTTAATAAGGAGGTATGAACATACAATGGGAAAAAGTCTCAAATGGTACTGGGAAACTGGACAGCTACATGCAAAAGAATGAAACTGGACCACTCTTTCACCATGAACAAAAACTCAGTAATGGATTAAAGACCTAAGTGGGAGACCTAAAACCACAAAAATCCTTGAGAGCACAGGCAGTAATCTGACATCAGCTACAGCAATGTTTTTCTACATCAGTCTCCTAAGGCAAAAACAAAAAATACAAGACAACTATTGTGACTACCCCAAAATAAAGAGTTCCTGCACAGTGAAGGAACGGGAGAAGATATTTGCAAGTGATGTATCCAACAAAGAGTAACAAAAGTATATAAAGAACAGTGACAACTTAACACCCAAAAAATAGTCCATTTAAAAAGTGGGCAGATGTCGACATTTCTCCAAAGAGGACATAGAGATGGCCGACAGACATGAAAATATGTTCAACCTCATTCATCATATGGAAAATGCAAATCAAAACAGATATCACCTCAGTCCTATCAGGATGGCAAACACACACACACACACACACACACGAAGAAAGTGTTAGCAAGGATGTGGAGACAAAGGAACCATTGTGTATTGGTGGGAATACAGACTGGTGTAACAGCTCTGGAAAACTGCATGAAGCTTCCTCAAAAAGTTAAAAATCTAACTACCTTGCTTCCAGTAACTGCACTACTGGGTATTTACCCAGAGAAATACCCCCCCACACACACACACAGACACACAAATTCAAAGGGATACATACACTCCAATGTTTATTGCATTATTTACAATAGCCAAGATATGTAAGGTGTCAGTGTCCATCGATGGATGAACGGATAAATATGTGGTATGTGATTATTCAGCCATAATGAAATCTTGCCATTTGCAACAACATGGCTAGAGCTACAGAGTACAATGCTATGTGAGAAGTCAGAAAGACAAATACCAGATGATCTCACTCACGTGGAATTTAAACAAATGAGCGAAGAAAAAAAAAAACTTAACTAAAGAGAACTGATGGTTACCAGAAAGGGGGGGGGGAGGGGAATGGGTCAGATAAGTGAAGGGGATTAAGCAGTACACTTATGATCAATAAAAAATGAAATTTAAACTCCCACAGTCAGATGTAGACACAACAAAGAAAGCATACTGGGTCAGCCCAAAGGATCCCATAACCCAAGATCACATTAGTTTTTCTCCTCACCAGGACCTTAAGCCCCATCCAGGCATCCCTTCCTGCCCTCGACCCAAGTAGGATGGAGACTTTGGTGCCTGTGTCCCCACACTGCCCCCATCCAGTATTCCCTAGATATGGCTTTTTCCTTAGAGTGGCTGGTGGGAGGGATGCAGGAGCAGCGGAGAGGCAGAGTCCAGCTCCGCACCAGCAAGCAAGGCTTATGTACTGTTTCCAACAGCCCGTCAACTGCTCATAGCATCTCCCAGTGGAAGAGTGAGCCACCACCAACAGCACTATTTGGGCTTCAGGTTTCAATCCCACCTTGCACCGGTCAGTCTCCTTCACGGGTAGGCCAGAGAGAGGCTCTTAGCCTATCACCACTTGGGCCAAGAGCACTTGCTACCAGATCCCAGGGTATTTGCTTCTCCTATCCCCTAACCCAGGCTGCAAAGGGTCTTGTCCTTTCTTTCCCAGAAAGCCACATTTCATTCAGCATCCCACTCTATCAAAACGATCAAGAACTGTGGAGAGTCTGAGACTATCTTGCTTGCAAGCTAAGGAGACCTGCCACGTTCTACATGCTTCCCAGCAGACGGCAGGAGCTTCACATTTGGAGTCCCTTTGCACCCCCACCCCCACCCCAAGTCCCCTGGCAGCAACATGGATCAGGCTCAGGTTGATTCTATGCACAGAATGGCTGTCACAGGAACCCTAATATCCGGAAACCCCACCAGTTTAAAGAGGCTGCCAACAAAATGGCGGATTTCAGCCACCTATCATAAGAACATTTCCTCAGGAGTATTCAGGAAAAAACCAGCTTAGTTTTCAGTGACTTACAAATGGAATTCCGGCGAGATACGGATCTCTGCAATAGAGGTACCAGTGCCTACCAGTTCCTACTGCTCTCCTCCCACATCTTGCTAGATCCTCCAACACCAGCCCTCAGCTTGGGTCTGGCTGAAATCCAGAGCCCATTTTGTTCTCCATCAGCTCCGTGCTGTGGTTCTGACAACATGGCCTGGCCTCCTGCTTGTATAGGAGATTCCATTTTTTTCTTTGAGGATGTGGTCCCTTGACTTGCTCAGTGCTGTGGGTGGGACCTGTGGAAGCAAACTTACATCACACAGGGGACACTCCTTCCCCTTTCCCAGGGGGTGTTCTCTTGGGAAAAACCAGGGGACCTACCTTGTCCTGACAGGAGTGCTCTCTTCCCATTCCCTCCAAATGAAGATTACTTTTTAATGGTCTTCATGGTCCCCCATTAGTATTTAACTTCCTCAAATTCCAGGTTTGAGGCCTTCGGAGTCTGGGGTCTGTCAGGAAAGTCTGCTGGTTTGGTGAGAGCGAAGAGGGTTGCAGGGGCCTGTTATTTCGGCTGGCAGAATGGGACTGGGGGATATGGAGAAGTCTGAGTTTTAACTCAGGCCTACACTGCACTCATTTTTCAGGAGAGGCTCTCCGATGACCAAGGCTGCCCTAGGGAATCATTGAATTTGAAGCCAATTAGGAGAGTGAAGAAAAGTGGAGGTGTTTGTTAAAAAAGAAAACAATTTAAGTTTCGAGAGAGCTAGAGCAAGCACACGAGCAAGCAGAGGAGAGGCAGGGAGAGAGGATCCCAAGCAGGCTTTGCGCTGAGTGTGGAGCCTACTTGGGATTCTCTCTTCCTCTCTGCCCCTCACGTCCTCTCTCAAAATTAACTTAAAACCACCCTCCACCCCGGAAGTGAACAGGTGAAACTTGCCAAGTGCTCGACCTCAGCATACAGCCAGGCCTCATCATCCTCACACTTCCTACTTGGGTCCAGGCTCCAGGTGTTTTCCTTTGTGTCCCCGGGCCCAACCCAACGAATGGGAGAAGAGAGCCTTAGCAAAGTTGCTCTCCATGGGGAGTGATTTCTGTCCCCAGGGAACGTTTGGCAATAGATACATGTTTTGGTTATTGCAGCTAGGAAGGGGATGCTACTGACATCTAGTGGGTGGAGGCCAGAGTTGTTGTTAAACATCCCAAGTGCGTAAGATAGTCCACCTGCCCCCCACAGTAAAGAATTACACAGTCCCAAGGATCAGTAGTGCCGAGGAGGAGAAACCTTGCAAGGGGTGAGTGTAAGTCTACCCTCAGATGAGCTCGGTTGGCGTTTAAGGCACAGAAATCCCTCATTCAGACACTTCATACAGGTGCACTGAGTTTTTTTAGATGTATTTTTAAAAGCTTATTATTTTTGAGAGAAAGCATGAGGAGAGAAGCAGAGGGAGAGAGAGGAACAGAAGTTCGGAAGCAGCCTCTGCACTGACAAACCATGAGATCATGGCCTGAGCCGAAGTGGGATGCTCAACCAACCGAGCCACCCAGGTGCCCTGGGTGCACGGAACATCCCCTATTAGGCTTAAAGAGATTTTCCATAATTTTCTCTGAAGCGCCACTGTCTGCCTCCAGCAGAAAATAGTCTTCCTGATTTCAAAATAGACTTTGACCCTTTCTATTTGAAATTGAATCTCTTCTGGATTAGTACCCCATGCTTTCAGGATTTCTCCCTTATTTTTGTTTTTCACTCCCTGAAAAAAATTCCTAGGGGGGATTGTTCTCACTTTGGGGAGACGGCAGTGACAGCCATCAAGTGCCCGCTGGCTCGTGCTGACTTTCAGGGGCATGCAGCCCCTGCTGCCCCCAATGCTAAAGCCCTTCCCAGCCCCGTGTCCTCTCCCCTCCACTTCCCTGGTCTCTTCTCAGCTGCTCTTCCTAAGAAGGGGGCCAGTGCAGGTACCCCGCTCCTCTTTCTGGGAGGATTACCATTCCCAAGCAGTGAGGAATGGTCTTCCGCTCGCCCTACAACACTCCAGAGCCCAGAGGACTGCTGGGGGGGTGGGGGGGAGTGGGTTTGACCTCTCACTTCCCCACCTCCAGCCACCACCCTGCTCTGCGGCGGTGGCCTAGCTGGAGGCGCTTTCCGTACAGGTCACCTTCATTCTCTGCCTCTCCTCACACTCCCCCAGAAATCTGGTCTGGGGCTTCAGTTGTGACCCCACTCCTTAGTACTGGGGGGCACCAGAAAGAGGTAGCTCAGGGTCACTCAGAAACACTCACCAACACAGAACGCTCTTAACATTCCCTTCCAATTCTCAGGCCAACTCACGTCCTCCTTCTGTGGATAGAAGCAGCTTTCTTCCAGGTCCTTGGTTATTCGTAAGGCAACAGACCCCTAGGCCAGGGCACCTGGGGGCGTACAGAATCCAGAACAAGTGGTCACACTCTGGCCTCAGCTTCAGACCTCCATAATTGGAAGCCCTGAGGGGGAAAGCAGCCTCTTGGGTGTTGAGCTGTGACGGTGGTAAGAGGGAGGGGAAGAAAAGGACACAAATAGGGAAGAAAAGTTACCTTGATGGTTACAGCTGACAATTGAGGGGAAGGGAGCTGGTGCTGGGGTCCTGCTGACCACTGGGAGCGGTCACGTACGAACTCTGCCAGAGCTTCATACTTTTCCAAGAAAAGCCAGCGACCTGGAGATGTGCATGAAATGTCTTGGTTTTAAGTAATGCCAAGATCTTGTAGACCAAGGGAGACTGGTTTGGTGGCCTGATATGTCCTGTGTGCTGTAGGCTGGTCTTAGCCTGCCCTCTGGCAACCACAGGGGGTACGTGGGAGGGAGAGAGACAGAAAGAGCCATTCTTCCAAACCCTGGGACAGAGCTTACCATCTGAAGTTTCCCCCCAAGACAAGAATCTCACTGCCAGCAGCTTGAAGTCCATGTTCACTGTTGTCTGAACCGCCAAGACCAAGAGTTTCAACGTCCTAGCAGTGTCAGGCTTCTGTGCTTAAATACTTTCCCCCAGATGAGCCCCAAGCTGGAGGGGGGCTGGACTGCAGGCTACAGGTGAGTCAACTGACCCCAGCTGTGCAGACGGGAGGCAGCAATCCCTGACCCATGGCTGATTGGTTCAGGAGCCTTCTAGGAGCCAACCTACAAGTGAGGATGATTCTGCCTCTCTCAGTAAGTTACTGGTGCACCTGGGCTTAAATTGTAAGTCCCTTGTGCATGAAAAAAGGATTTTTTTTTCCTCTTAAAGGAAAATATGTCCCATTCATATGTTAAGCCTTTTGCTGCATATACATAAGCCTTTTGCTCCTTGAAAAATAGCGTGTTTTGCATGAATTAAAACTTTATGTCGATGTGGCATCACACTTTTCCTTCTGCAACTGCTTTTTCCCATTCACATCCTGGTTGTAAGATCTAAATAAACAGAAACGGGTAAAATCGTAACCATAAGGAATTTTTTCTTTTTTTATTGTGGTAAAACACACATGATATAAACTTTACCCTCTTACCTATTTTCAAGTGTACCGTTTTAGCAGGTGTTAAGTACATTCACAGGGTTGTGCAACCATCATTACCACTCACCTCCAAAATGTTTTCCAACTTATAATATTAAAACTCTATACCCATCACTATAGAATATTTTTATTTGGAAAATTCCAGATTAAATAACAAAATATAAGAATATAGAAAATTTAGATAATCATTATTAATAATCCAAATATTATATATATACATATATATATATAGAGAGAGAGAGAGGACTATGAAAATAGCATATATTCACTATTTTGGGGGGGTATAATACCTGTGGTCATGGGTTTATTTTATTTTATTTTTTTAAATTTACATCCAAGTTAGCATATAATACAACAATGATTTCAGGAGTAGATTCCTTAGTGCCCCTTACCCATTTAGCCCATCCCCCCCTCCCACAACCCCTCCAGTAACCCTCAGTTTGTTCTCCATATTTATGAGTCTCTTCTGTTTTGTCCCCCTCCCTGTTTTTTATGTATTTTTTTGTTTCCCTTCCCTTATGTTCATCTGTTTTGTCCCTTAAAGTCCTCATATGAATGAAATCATATGATATTTGTCTTTCTCTGACTGAGTAATTTCACTTAGCATAATACCCTCCAGTTCCATCCACATAGTTGTAAATGGCAAGATTTCATTCTTTTTGATTGCCGAATAATACTCCATCATATATATATATATATATATCACATTTTCTTTATCCATTCATCCATCGATGGACATTTGGGCTCTTTCCATACTTTGGCTATTGTTGATAGCACTGCTGTAAACATTGGGGTGCATGTGCCCCTTCAAAACAGCATACCTCTATCCCTTGCATAAATACCTAGTAGTGCAATTGCTGGGTCCTAGGGTAGTTCTATTTTTAGTTTTTTTGAGGAACCTCCATACTGTTTTCCAGAGTGGCTGCACCAGCTTGCACTCCCAACCTGTGGTCATGTTTTAGGCCACAAGGAAATTATTCATTAATTCCGTGGTTATAGAAAATTTAAAACTTTGATTTAATCTTTTAAAACTCTTTTTAAATGTTTGTTTATTTATTTATTTATTTATTTATTTTGATAGAGAGTGTGCACGTGAGCAGGGGAGGGGAAGTGAGAGAAGGAGACAAAGAATCCCAAGCAGGCTCCGTGCTCAGTGAAGAGCCTGACCTGGGGATTGATCTTACGAACTCAAGATCATGACCTGAGCCAAAATCAAGAGTCAGACACTTAACCAACTGAGCCACCCAGACACCCCTAAAAAAAAATCTTTAAAAATTTTTTTTGATGTTTACTTATTTTTGAGAGAGAGAGTGAACAGGGAAGGGGCAGAGAGAGATAGAGACATAGAATCCAAAGCAGGCTCTAGGCTCTGAGCTGTCAGCACAGAGCCCGATGCAGGGCTCGAACTCACAGATGAGGGGCTTGAACTCACAGACCAGGAGATCATGACCTGGGCCAAAGTTGCACACTTAACCAACTGAGTCACGTAGGCACCCCCGAATAAAATCTTTTAAAACTCTAGATGTTAAGTCACAGTGCTATTAAATGGGAAACCTTGAGACATTATAGCCTTGTTCATACAAGTACTTTAAGAATTAAGAGTTCAGTGACACTTCCTGGTGCTAAACATGTCTTTTGCACATCATGCTCTGAGGTGACTGTCCCCACAAATAACAGGGCTCAGGAGGGGAGTGTTGAAAGTCTGCCTATCCAAATGTCTGTAAGCTAAGAACTGACTGCAAACTTCCTGCTCCTCATGGGATGTGACCTTCCGGTTCATAAAAGGGACCAATTGTTTATAGGAATGCAGTCTGTTCAGTTGGACTAATCAAGCATCGACCAAAAAACAGGCAAATCACTAAATAGAAAGGCCAATGGAGAAAACAAAACAGAAAATCCAGATATGTAACCAAGTGCATATGGGAATTTTATATAAAATAAGGCAGTATATCCCGTCACCAGGGAAAGGGTAGACTTTTAATAAGTGGTATTGCCATGACTGACTAGGTCCATGGAAAAAGAGAACACTAGGATATGCTTCAAAATGGCTCAGAGAGCTACAGATAAGGGGGGAGAAACCAGAAGAACGAGAAGCAATAAAAGAAAACATTGATAAAATTGACTGCACACAAAAATCAGAAAGCTTTTGCATGACAAAATATACTCTATGGAACAATCAAAAGATAACTGACAAACTGAGAAAAAAATGTTGGTAACATATCACAAAGTGTGAATATCGCTAATTTTCTTAAAAGCTTTTAAAATTCAAAAAGAAAATAATTGATGTCAGGATGAGAAAAAATGGGGAAAAAATAGGAACAGACCACAGAAGCATAAATGCAGATGACCCTTAAATATGAAGAGATAATGCACCTCACTCAGAGGAGAAAAACAAGTTAAAATTATACCGAGATACAATTTCTTACCCATCCAATTGGCAGAAACTCCCCAGTCCGACCATCTGCTGTGTTGGTGAGGCAACGGGCAGACAGGTGCTCTCAGAAGCCGCCGGTGGTCTTCTGGGGTCTTTCTCTGGAGGTTCATGTAAACCAGCCAGCAGGACTATAGCACCACCTGCTGCAAATGTCAAATTAAAAAAAAAAAAAAAAAAAAAAAAAAGCAGATGACCTTTTTTTTAAAAGTTGAAACAACTGGTAGAAAGGATTTGAAATCCCCCCCCCCCTTTTTGTCTTCTTTAAATCACTGGAGATAATGTGTGTATTAAGCCTTTTAAATTATTTTTGCTGAATTTTACTTTTCTAAAAAAACTTTCATCACTTTCCTCTAACTAAAACCATTGCCTGATTTATGTTTCCAACTGTGACAGGCCTCATTCCGTTAAGAAAGTCACACGTGCACACACTACCAGCTTTTATTGATAATAATAAATCTTCAGTGATCTTTAAATGTAAATATATTGCTGAGGAGCACCAAAACAAATGATGACTGCGATGGACTGAACATGGCAACATGAAAATCCATGCATTAGGTGTCTAACATAATGCTGTGCCTTTTGTTTTCTATATGTTTGAGTCACAGATGAACAGAGCGCTGCATCAAGATGACAAGAGAGCTCCAAATCCATTACAGTATGGGGTCAAGAGTATTTGTCAATGAGAATACTTTTCAAGTAACCCCACTGGTCGCTTTAGAATTCCAAAATGAAAACTGTTACAATGGCGACATCTGGTGGTCACCCTCTTAACCAAACGACTAAATGAAGCACCACCAACAGTGGAACAATCTGAGATGATGTGTCTCCTTGTGTGATATACTAGGAAGCACACTGCATCACCTATGACAAATTCTTGCCCTAAATGTTTAACTTGAAGTTAATCGGGCCTTTAGCCCTAGGCTCCAGTTTACAGGACATGCAAGGGATACAGGAACAGGTTAAATAGCACAATGGGGAAACAGACCATTCCAGAAGGTAGAGTATTAAAACACAAAACAAAACAAAAAACAAACAAACACCTGGCCTATTCTCTTCAAAAAGTCAAAATCGTGGCGGCAAAAAGTCAATGATGTAGGGAAAACAGTAGGAGGATTGTTCTCAGGGTACTATTGATCACTGATCTGTTACTTGAAGTTTCTGATAAAGGTTCACTGTAGCCAATAGAGTCACATTTTTGGTAGATGAGGTAAAGAACTGCATGGTGCTTACATTTGACAAAATCCCAGAAAGCTGCAAGACGTTACTAATAAGTTCTGGAGTTGAAAGGAACTTTTCTAAACCATCAGTTATAAAACTACTGTCCCATCAAAAAGTGATCAGTGTGCAACAAACCTGAAGGGGAAAAAAAAAACCCAATATTACAGAGATGTGTCAGGCAGTTAATATAATTTGTGATATTTGAGGTATGTTTTAGCTTTGTGATATTTGAGGTACAGTTTAGCTTTGTGACATTTGCAATTTGTTGTGATTTATTTTCCCATTTTTTTTAAAGCTCCATGCTCAGCAGGACTTGAACTCACAACCCTGAGATCAAGAGTCACATGCTTAACCAACTGAGCCACCCAAGCACCCCTATTTTCTTATTCTTTTTTTTAAATTTTTTTTAACATTTATTTATTTTTGAGACAGAGAGAGACAGAGCATGAACGGGGGGAGGGCCAGAGAGAGAGGGAGACACAGAATCTGAAGCAGGCTCCAGGCTCTGAGCTGCAGCACAGAGCCTGATGCGGGGCTCGAACTCACGGACCGTGAGATCGTGACCTGAGCGAAGTCGGACGCTCAACCGACTGAGCCACCCAGGCGCCCCTTCTTATTCTTAATAAGTACTCATTTTGGGGTCTAATTTTGTTTGAGTAATTTTAAATTTTGTTAAGAAGGTCCCCAAAATTATATAAGCTCAGGTCCCACAAAACTTGGGTCTGAATGTGATGTCAGACAAGGTGCTTTCCCTCCAAGCCTGGAGAGTGGGGAGGGGCGGTGGGAAAGGGACAGTAATGAAGCTGGAGAAGGGAACCGAGGGCAAGCCACAAAAGGTCTTGATGCTAAGGGGCTTTTCTCTTGCAGAAAACAGGGAGCCAAGAAGAGCCCTAGGCAAGGGAGTAACGTGATCAGAGATCAGAACTTCCACGAGCCTTGTAGGGGAGCCCCGGATCAGGGAGACCCAGGGCCGCCTAATGCAAGAGTCCAAGTGGGAATAGGTGAGGACAGGTTTTCAAGAGCTAGGGATCCAGCCGTGAGCTTTACCCAAACTTCAGGAGAGACCGCAACGAGAAGGGTTGTTTAAAACCTGATAGCACATTCCCCTTTAAGACGGTTCTTTAGGGGCGCCTGGGTGGCTCGGGTGGCTAAGTGTCTGACTCTTGATTTCGCCTCAGGTCATGATCTCACGGTTTCAGGAATTCAAGCCCCAAGTCAGGCTCTGTGCTGACAGTGTGGAACCTGTTTGGGATTCTCTCTCCCTCTCTCTCTGCTCCTCCCCCTTCCTCCCTCCCTTCTCCCCCTCTCAAAATAAATAAATAAACTTAAAAAATTTTTTCATGTTTATTTAGTCATATACTTGGATTTCCTGTCCCTTTAAGCTATCTCCGTAGAAACGATTCATTATATGATTCCACAACTTAATCGGTTTGCTAACAGTTTTTCGATCAGGTGTTTACACACGGGGGTTTACTTCATTTCACTTATAAGCGATACTATAAAGGTGCCTTAACTCAAGCATCAGACCACCTTTTGGTATAACATATAGCATAAAACATTTTTTAAAAATGCTGGCAGTACAGGTTGTAAATCAAATTAGCTCACAATGTGCACACGTGTTTCCTGTAGGGGAGCAGTATTGTTGCTATACCACAGTCAACCTGGGCCCACCCCCTATATTACAAAACAAAAAAGTACCTAGCACAATTGATTTAAAATGCCTTTTTGTTCTGAGATTGCCCCAAATCGCCACTGTTTGTGACAGCAAGTTCAGCCATTTACTGTTTTTCTTCAGAGAGAAACAGACACTCTTCTTTTAAGTAAGCTCCACACCCAGCAGGGGGCTTGAACTCATGGCCCCGAGATCAACAGTCACAGGCTCCACCAGCTGAACCAGCCAGGCATCCTGAGAAACAGACACTCTCAATAACCATCTTTGCCCTCTGTCTACCAGATGGGCCTGCGCTGGCAGCAGCTGTTTGGGGCAGCACAGATTAGAAAACAATCACTTTAAAAGGATTATCCACCGGGCGCCTGGGTGACTGCGGCTCAGGGCATGACCTTGCAGTTTGTGAGTTCGAGCCCCACAATGGGCTCTGTGCTGACAGCTCGGAGCCTGCTTCAGATTCCGTGTCTCCCTCTCTCTCTGCCCCTCCTCCCCCACACATGCTCTCTCTCTCTCTCTCACTGTCTCAGAAATAACATTCTTTTAAAATATTATTAAAATTTATATTTTAATATAATATTAATTATTGAATTAAAAAAATAAATAATACTGTGTATTATCTATTACACAGTAGTGTTGTGTAATACTTTGATTCAGCAGCTAAACTAATATGTCTCTGGCCTTAATTTCCCAAATGCCAGAATCCTTAAAGGTTTTGATTAGGCATGAGCAAACGAGAAAGATGAGGAACTCTTCTTACACAGAAAAGCTGAACTTGAGGGACTTTTCTGTTGATTCTCAGATCATGTTTACTTATTTATTTATTTATTGAAAGTTTATTTATCTATTTTTGAGAGAGAGAGCACGAGAGAGCACGAGCAGGGGAGGAGCAGAGAGAGAGGGAGAGAGACAGAAAATCCCAAACAGGCCCCCACACTGTCAGCACAGAGCCCAATGCAGGGCTCAAACTCACAAACCGCGAGATCATGACCTGAGCCGAAATCAAGAGTCGGACATTTAAACCACTGAGTCACCAGGCGCCCCTCAGATCATGTTTTTAAATAAAAAGCCTTTTATACTAATTCACCTGTTAAAGTACGAATAAAGAAATTATTCTTTTCAAATATTTGATCAGAAAGTGAGCACACATATTTAACAGAATTCCTGATATATAATAATACATTGTGAGATGCTAAATCATATGCTATTTTAATCATGTAGACAACATCTAGACTGATCAAAACTCTGAGAAATTTTTATATGGCTTTACATGGGGGGAGCTCAAATGTTAATAAACTTGTATTTTATACATACCCCAAATAAAGTGGATTCTCGTGAGATGTTGTGCAAAGCTGGAAATAGACAATGCTGGCAGGACGCTCCTGGCTGATCAGGCTGAGCACGCCGGTCCAAGACCTCAAAAGCATGTGAGAGGCAGGGGTGGCTGCAGGCCAAGGAAGAGAAGATCAAACCTTTATGCAAGGAGGGAGAGAGGTAGAATTAAGTCTCTGCCTGTTTGCACAGTGCCCTCATCAAAAATGGAGCATTAAATAAAACACATCTTTATACACCAGGGGTTACTTTAGGTCACATAGTCTTAAACCTGAAATTAGAATGTCCCCTTCAATATATTCATTGACATTTTGATGTTCGTTGCACAAATAGGTCTTCTCCCTTCTCCTAGGGCTGAGGCCAGCTGCAGACTTCAGGGGAATGCCTTTTTCTCTTTTTTCCTGCTACTCGTCCCTCAGATTCCTAACAGCAGCTCCTAGCCTGTCTGAGTTTGGATTGCAGGAAGAAGTGAAAAGGTTAGTGCTTGGCCGATACTACATAAGATGGCTTTGTGTTCTCTGACCTTGGCAGGCGGTTAAAGCTGACACTTTCTTGTGTGGGTGCCCATGAGGGGTTGTCCTAACTGCTACCCCATGCTGTAGCCAGGGCTCCTTTGACTTGCTTCTTCCTGTCCGTACATCCATCTCCAGCATCTTCCTATAATATGTCCTACAATCTTCCCTGGAAGGTCATCCTCTTGGATTAATCATGGTGAATATTTTCTGTAACCATTTCTGAGAATCTGTGGGTTTTGTCCTGCCTTTTGTGGGGAATACAGTTGTTTTCCAAGTGCACACTCTACTGTGTTCCACGGCCACTTTGGCATATTCAGCTCTGGATCAGACACCGGTTCCCTGGGTCCCCAACAGCAGAGAACAGGTGTTCAGATCCATCAGATGGACAGGATCCCTGAAGGAGGCCTTTGCCCCTAGTTACTGAGAGGTGACCGCTAGGCCCTTAGAATATCCCACCTGATAGGAGTGCTTTGGTTTACCTACGGGCCTTGGGCTATACCAGATAGTCTAACAGCGTGGCTTATGATGGGGGGTTAAGGCCACACAGTTTCAGCTGGACCTCCAAGGGACTAGAGACTAAAGAAAGTTCAGCCACACAGGCTCCCAACTCTGTCTGCATGATGGAGCTCTAATAATAACTCTGAATACCGAGGCTCAGGTGAGTTTCTCCGGTTGGCAATACTCCATGCATATTGTCACACATTTTTTCCAGAAGAGTAGAACCGGTGTTGTCCATGGCTCCCTTGAGAGAAGACAGCTGTAGGCTCTGTCCTATGCACTGTTTCCCTTGGATGACTTCAATCTGTATCCTTCTGCTGTAATCAAGCATAACTGTGAGTATCACAGCTTTCATTGAATTCTGCGAGTCTTTTGAATGAATTATCAGACCTGCAGGTCGTCTTGGGAACTCTCCAAACTCACCATTGGTGTCAAAAGTGAAGATCTTGGAGACAGTCTCCCTTACATTGCAAGTATCTTGCACAAGCAGATGTTCAATAAACACTTTTTCTTTCTTTTTTTTTTTTTTTTTAATTTTTTCCCAACCTTTATTTATTTTTGGGACAGAGAGAGACAGAGCATGAATGGGGGAGGGGCAGAGAGAGAGGGAGACACAGAATCGGAAACAGGCTCCAGGCTCTGAGCCATCAGCCCAGAGCCCGACGCGGGGCTCGAACTCACGGACCGCAAGATCGTGACCTGGCTGAAGTCGGACACTCAACCGACTGCGCCACCCAGGCGCCCCTTCTTTCTTTTTTTTTTAAGTTTATTTCTTTACTTTGAGAGAGAGAGCACAAGTGGGGGAGGGGCAGTGAGGAAAGACAGAATCCCAAGCAGGCTCTCCCCTGCCAGCACAGGACCCGATGTGGGGCCCGAACTCATCAACTGTGAGATCATGACCTGAGCTGTGATCAAGAGTCAGACGCTTAACCGACGCAGCCACCCAGGCGCTCCAGTATTTTTTGAATGAAGGAGAAATGAAGCAATCTGTATATACTAACAGAGGAAGCCAGGCCAGTTACCTAAGGGTAGTGTTTTCTCAAATACAGTATGATAAAATTTTGTGTTCACATGACTTGCATGACAAAATTAAACTTTTTAATCCTGTGGGTTTTCTTCCCACGTACACTTGGACTTTTCCGGTCAAATCTCAAACATATTTCCATTGCTACACGACTTTAAAATTGAAACACCAAGCCGTTTTCTGCCTGAAGAGGGGGAATAACAGCGATATTAGAAAGCTCTGTACAGATCATAGGAGGGTTTGAGGCTGGCCTCGCAGCAAGGTGTACTTTCCTCCAGAGCTACTCCAGTGTGGACACCCAGAGGGCAGCTGGCCGCAGGAGAGACAGACCTTCCACGGATACCTGGCAAGTGCTTCACACAGTCAGGAATGACCATGCCAAGAAGCCTCAGGAGTACAAAGCTGCTGGCTGTGGACAAAGTGAGGTCTCCTCTCAGTATGAGACCATACTATTTGTGACCCCAGAGAAGGATAAAGCCTAGAAGTGTAACTTTGAGGGCTTCCTCCCTGCTCTCCTTCCTTTGGGAACACAAGGAAAGCTCTCTGTCTCCTTTGGCACCTTTGACCTCAGGGACAGGTTACTTTCCATAGACATTTCAGGGCCATCATTTCCTTCTACAGTATTTTCCAGAGTGAATAGCTGTGAGGCAGTTGCCATAGAATCATATGAGAGAACAGAGCGTTCACATGACAATGAAGCCCAGACGTGGAGAAAAGAACTTCACATTCCTGATTCCTATCAGCTTTGTGATGGTGTGAATTCTTCCAGAAAGCAATTCTGGCCTCAGAAATCACCAAAGAAATATTGGCTACATTATCCAAGACCTGGGATCACTGCTTTCAACTTTCGGGTTTCCAATTGAGGGATAAAATTTTGATCAGATCTCCTCAGGTAATGCAAAATTTTACTTCAGATTCCCATACTGTCCTTTGAAGAATTCTCACTTCAACTCTAGAAATTTAAAGTCATCTTCCACTTTCAAACTTCAGTGGGTCAGTTCTTCATTAATGTAATCCATGTGTGAGGTGGTGCCTCCTAGCCCTTTAATTTCTAGAGAACACTGGCTTGCACCACCCCCCCCCAACAGTCTATAGAAGCCCAAAGCTTTCTCAATATTCCCTATAAGTTCCCAGGGGGTCCTCAGGTTTTCCTGGCTTCCAGCCTCGTTGTGGGCTGCTTTTCTCTGCTCAGCCTCTTCTACAATTTTCACAGAACTCCCATGTTCACAATTTTAAGTGTTTTATATTTTCTCAAAAATTTGGCGCAAGTTCAGTAGTGGAAGCAACCTCATATTGAACTTGAGATATCACCATTCTCAAAAATATCCACCTGGGTGGCTCAGTCAGTTAAGCATCTGACTCTTGATTTTGGCTCAGGTCATGATCTCATGATTCGTGGGATCAAGCCCTGCATCAGGCTCCATGCTGATGGCATGGAGCCTGCTTGGGATTCTCTCTCCCTCGCTCTCTGCCCCTCCCCTGCTCATGCCCACTCTTTATCTTTCTCAAAATAAATAAATAAACTTTAAAAACTATATATACTTTAAATCCCCACACAAAACACCCCATCTAATCGTACCATCTCTCTCCATCCTTTCTTCTCCAACCTATCCCAACATGTTTCATCATTGTAGCAGAGTCATTTAATCATCCTACTTTGTCACCATCGTTCTTGCTCTTTTTTTTTTTTTTTTTTTTTTTTTTTTTTAGGTATAAAATTTCTTTAATCAAAAGGATTGCTCTTCCCTCAACACAAATGCACACGTTAAAAGTAAAAAATATATATGAGAGAGACACATATTTACACAAATTAGAAACCACAGTCGCGAGTCCTGGGTTAGGGGTTGAGAGAATGGACATCAGGGGCAACTGAAGGATGGCTTCTCATCTGCTCTAGATGTCTCCCAGTCATCTCTCTGGCCATGGTGGGTAGACCAGGGTGGGACAGGGTACAGCTCCAGTCTGATGGCAGAGTTACTGGCAAACTGTGGCAAGGAGGTCCCTCTCCAGAGAGTTTCTTAGGAGCACTGGGGATGACAGGCGATGCTGTAGCAGGTAGAACTGAAGTGGTTGGGGCAGAGTGGGTGAAGGGCTGTACTCCATGCTGGACAAAAAGGATGATACCGATGCTGGCTCCAGTGCCTAAAGGACCGTGGCTCAGGGAAATGGTACCTGGGGAACTGAGGGGTGGGTTGCAAATTGGAGTGGTGTGGGTCCAAGTGAGGTGCATGGCTGGCCATTCTGTGAGGTGCCAAGGCTGCTTCGATTTCAACACTAGATGTCCTAGCTGTGTCTGGTCCATCTTTTCCGTGGGAGGTGCAGGAGAGGAAGCAGCTGGATGGCTGTGGTGGCTTGGAAAATGCTTGGTCAGTTTGTGCCTGCTACTGCCCAAGGATGACTTCTGAGCAGCTATACGAGGAAACCAAGTCTTTAACATCCCTTCCACCTGTAGCAAGGTTCCTAGGTAACGCTCCCCCATCTGGGGCTTTTGCAAAACACCTACAATACGCTGGATCCTGTCCATTGCCACGCTCTGCTGGAAACTGCTCAATCCTCTCTCAAATCGACCCATCTTCAGCCCATTCAGTAGGTCTGTGAGAGGGCGGATGAAACCTTGGAGCTCTTTACACTTCTGAGCAAAAAGCAGGTCTCCTTCTGTGATACAACCCTGGATGTTTACAGTGGTCTGTAATTCACCGTCTCTTGATCTTTTGACCCCAGATCCTGCCATAGGAGAGGCCAAGCCCCGCTGTTCCAAGTAAGATGTTGTATGTTGGTTGCTGGAGACCTTGGGCCGTTGCCTGCGTCGGGTCTGCTCAGCCCAGGCTGCCTCCGGCTTCTCCAACTCCGTCGCTCTCGGCTACCCACCTCCGCCTCTCTCCCACTCACCATCGTTCTTGCTCTTGAGTCCCATTCTCTATTAATCAGTTTATCAAGACATTTGCCTAAACAACAGACAGTTCTCTGAGTGAAAAGAACCCTGTGTAAACAATTAAAGTGTTTTTTCTTCATTTGATAAAGAACTGCTGGGTTCAACCAATCAATGATTATCCCTGCAGACCGTTCATTCATGGAAACAGACACTGTTTTATACTGGGTTCCCTCAGGACAGACTCTGAAACAGAGTATGTAGAAGGTCCGTCAAGGAGTGTTCTTGGAGGTACCCCTGTGAGGAAATCAGGAAGGCAGGATTGGGCAGAAGCAGAGAGATTGCAGTAGGATTGCAACGGACACCATAGCTCTGGAGCTGTGCTTCCTGGGAATGACATGGAAATTCGGGCAAAATGGTTCATTGTGCCAAGTGTGATTATGTAATTACTAGGGAGAAATACAGCTATGGGCCGGCAATATTGCCAGCAGCCAATATTAGATGCATTTGCCCTGAAGAAGGGATCTGAGTAAATTCTACAATATCCACTGAAGCTCATGCTTTGCCTCTCAGATGCATGTGGGAATGACTTCTCCATAATTCTGGTTGGCTTGGTTTGCTGGGAAACTTACAAAACAAGGGCTAGTGAGAAAAACTATAGACCTCCCTCCCCCCCACACACACTGCCACAGCTAAATTGAGGGTATAAATGATACTCATCATCCCCTCTCCACCTCCCATTACATATTCCCCTCAGCCCCCGCTGATCTGTGTAACTTACCTGGAGAGATGACCAAGACCATCATCCCTAAGGTGGCTGTGCCTACATCTACTGTCTTTCCCAGGCTTTGGCTACTACCCTTGTCCACTTACCATTAAAACTGGCCCTTCATGGATCTTTCGAGCACTAAACATATCCTTCCCTACCCCACTGAGTAGCAGCAGCACTAATTACTCCTGAATTTCCTTTCTTGCCTGCTAGTCTCTTGACACACGAGGCTAGAAGTGCCTGAGCAAGAGCCATAGCTTAAAGTTCGATGGAATTCTTACTGTGTTCCCTGGTGGAAGCGGTCCCTTCCAGACCCGCAAAGTGAAAGCTACAGGGACGGGAAGCACAAATTCCCCCAAGGGGGTCACTTGGAGTGATGGTAAGTGGAGCCATTTCTACTTCCATCTTTTGGTTTCCAGAGCTATACATTCTGCCTTCCGGGAACAGGGAAAAGCACCTTCTAATGGTCACTGATTTAGGATGTCCTGGATATGGTACCTCATCCTGATAGGATGTTAACTCTAAACTGATATCTTGGCTGGTCTTACAAAGACTATTCCACCGCTCTACCAGGCTGGTGACCTCTAGGTGATGAAATATGTGATAGAACTAGTGGATCCCACGACCGTGCACCAGCTACCATGTTTCTTTTGCTGCAAAGTAGGACCCTTAGCTTTGATCACTTGCTGATACCAGTCTATAAGATCTCAGGGGGTGGTGCTGGCTGAGACCCCACATCAGGGAAGATAGACCCATATAAAGAATATGTATTGATCCTGGTCAAGGCGATAGCTGCCCCTTCTAGTGCACAAGGGACATATTACAGTCAAGTTGCCGTCAAGTGGCTGGTTAGTTTCCGTGGGGATGATGCTCTGTCAGGGGCTCAGTGCTGGTCTCGGCTTCCAACAGGCTGGACTTTCAACAGACGCAACATTCCTACCTTGGCAAACTTACACAACCAGCTATACCTCCCAGAAATTTTCTGTTGGGAGGACTTCCTGCTCTCTAGCAGCACCACTCCTGAGAAAGGCGCTGGTACAGCAGCAGACCCTCGGCTTGCGTGGGCTTATTAAACGGACACATTTGTGAACCGACCTCAACTTTCTTTGCCCCTCCATCAGCTGTCCTAAGAAATCCCTCAGGCAGCTAGTGCTGAGAGAGAGGCACTGGATGACATGGGATCTGGGCCACCTGTTCGTGCAGCGAGCTCGCCGTCCTCTGGCCCTCCTTGTGTCCCATCCCAGTGTACCCCCTTCATCTTATGACAAATCGCTCTAGGCCCACCCAACCTCACAGTTCGCTAGTCTATAGATGGCATAGCCTTTCTCCAGTAAGTGCAATATCCACTACGTTCTCCTTCATGGAATTTGGAATTCGAGTAGGTTAACAGAGTTTTAATCATATTGTTCTCTCTGGTCTGGGTTACATTTTAATCCCAGAGGCCAGAAATATTCTTCCTCAGGGGTGCCTGGGTGGCTTAGCGGGTTAAGCATGCGACTTCGGCTCAGGTCATGATCTATTTGTGAGTTCGAGCCCCACGTCGGGCTCTGTGCTGACAGCTCAGAGCCTGGAGCCTGCTTCGGATTCTGTGTCTCCCTCTCTCTCTGCCCTTCCCTGACTCGAGCTCTGTCTCTCAAAAATAAATAAGCATTAGGGGTGCCTGGGTGGCTCAGTGGGTTAAGTGTCCGACTTTGGCTTGGGTCATGATCTCACAGGTTTTTGTTTTTTTTTTTTTTAATTTTTTTTTTTCAACGTTTATTTATTTTTGGGACAGAGAGAGACAGAGCATGAACGGGGGAGGGGCAGAGAGAGAGGGAGACACAGAATCAGAAACAGGCTCCAGGCTCCAAGCCGTCAGCCCAGAGCCTGACGTGGGGCTCGAACTCACGGACTGCGAGATCGTGACCTGGCTGAAGTCGGACGCTTAACCGACTGTGCCACCCAGGCGCCCCCATGATCTCACAGTTTGTGGGCTCAAGCCCACGTCAGGCTCTGTGCTGACAGCTTGCTTGGAGCCTGGAGGCTGCTCCGGATTCTGTCTCCCTTTCTCTCTGCCCCTCCCCGGCTCACACCCTGTCTCTGTCTCTCTCAAAAATAAACATTTAAAAATAAATAAATAAATAAACATTAAACGTGTTTAAAAAATATTCTTTTTTTGGTCATTGATAGATAGTTGGTCACTGCATATTTTATCTTTATCACTACTATTACGCCTCTAAGCTTCTCCCCACTAGTCAAAAGAGCCAAATTTCCTAACCCTGTGGTAAGGAATCTTCACCGGAATGTCTTTGCCCCTCCTGTGGACTTCAGAGCCAGGCTTTAAGTAAGTTCTGTAAATTTTCATGGGAAAAGCCTTCCAGGCACAATGGTATTGAGCTTTCCTTAAATACATTTTATTCTGTGTATTTTATATGAATTTTCCTGTGAGCTGGTCGAATTATTGGGTTCTTTATGTACACTCTTTCTGAGTGACCGCATTTATTCCCACGGCTTCTACTACCAGTATGCCATGTCTTAGATCAATCACCATTACCATCCCAGGATCTAAAAGTATGCTAGCTATAACTCCGTTACTCATGACCCATCGTTTTTATTAAATCACAAATCTGATAGGCTAAGAGTGCTATGCTGTTAAATTTTGCACACGGCACTACTTATGAGGCTGAGCACTTGTTCAAGGTGAAAATTACCTTTTCCTATTTGAATCGACTCTTCTGGTCACTGGAGTGGAATCTGTGGCACTCTCCCCAGCTCGCTCTTCCGGGACTGACACATTAAGCCCCTCAGATGCTAAGAGGGTTCATGGCTGTCGGCGGTCAGCTGAGGAGAGAGCTGCTGGGAACAGATTTCAGCTGAGGAGAGAGCTGCTTCACCGGAAGTCACACCCCCTTCTCCAGGACAGTCTGAACCCAGTGGCTGATCAAGTTGTGGGGAGGGAGACCTAAACTTAACAGAAGACCACGGGGGAGGTGAAGAAAAAAAAAAAGGTTAGAGAGGGAGGGAGCCACAACATAAGAGACTCCTAAAAACTGAGAACAAACTGAGGGTTTATGGGGGGTGGGAGGGAGGGGTGGGTGGGTGATGGGTATTGAGGAGGGCACCTTTTGGGATGAGCACTGTGTGTTGTATGGAAACCAATTTGACAATAAATTTCATTAAAAAAAAAAAAGGCTTAGCGGCCTTGCCTCAAGCTGGGCCAGCTCTGAAGGATCATCCCACCTCCCCATAAGGTCAGCTGAGGCCTTATTGCAACTGCATTGCAGTTCACCTCCACCCTCTGACGGCCCTTCTCCCTCTCCCTCCTGGTGATGGTCCCCGCAGCACTCCATGATAAACCTCCCACACACAAATCTCTATCTCAGAGTCCGCTCCATAGGGAACCCAATGTATGCGCCCATTTTTAAAACCTGAGAATATTTGTCTTATTGTTAAAAAAAATTTTTTTTTAATGTTTCATTTTTTGAGAGACAGAGAGAGACAGAGCATGAGTGGGGGAGGGGCAGAGAAAGGGAGACAGAATCCGAAGCAGGCTCCAGGCTTTGAGCTGTCAGCACAGAGCCTGATGCAGGGCTTGAACTCATGAACCGTGAGATCATGACCTGAGCTGAAGTCGGATGCTCAACGAACTGAGCCACCCAGGTGCCTCCTCTCTTACCCTTTATTATGGGACTGTCCTCACCTTCCTTCCCCATCTTGCTCTTCTGAGCTAAGATATGATATGGAAGAGATTGTTGACCCAAAGTGGGGTCACTTGCTAACTCCTGGACTGGGGCTCCAGTCTCTGATCCCTTCTCTAAAATAGGTGCTCTGGTGTCTTGGTCCTCAGAGGTGGTAAGGTGGTGAGAAATTGAGCCCTATCTACCTACCTCTAAAGAAAAACTGAGGCCTCAGCTAAAAAAGGTTGAGGTCCAAAGATACCAAAATAGGGCAGTATAAGCCTGGGGTTTTGGAAAAAGAAGGACTATGTGCTGACAGGGAATTGGGAGAGAGTTCTCACACTGAGGGAAGTGAGCCAGTAGAAAGGAACTCCTCTGTGTCCTCTGAGCCCAAACCCCGTGAAAAGTCTAGGCTTACACTTGTTGGTCTCCTATATGACAAGGGGACAGAGGCAGGAATCTCTGATTTCAGAAAACAATTAGAGCAGGTCTCCTATTCTCCGTGAAATGTGGTAAATTTGAGAAAACTTGCCTCATGTGATATTTTCCTAAGACATGTTCAGTGAAAAAGTATTTATCTTTGAGTAGCTTAAAAGCTCAAAACTGCCCAGAACACAAGATGTTCTCCCCTAGGGTGCCTTCGTCCCACGTAATACCTTATGTACATGTGGCCCATAGTACCTTCTTCCCTGTGGCCTTCTCCAGTGCCTCCAGTCCTTCCTCTTTACTGTAGAATCCTGATCCGTTACTTGATCCCTCACCATCCTAATTCTTCAACAGGCTCCTTTCCAGTGCCTCTCTTCCCTCTGTCCCAAATCCTCCCCAATAACTACGCTTGAAGGCCAACATCATGTTGCAGAATTCCACAAGGCACCGCTGACACCATGGTCTATGTGAATGCCACCTCCTGGAGCTGAGGAGGGCACACGATGGGACGCGTCAACAGTGATGGATGGGGAAGGGAGCTCCCTCTGCTCACTAGGTGGCGCTCAGGCAGTTTTCAACTGCACGATGTGCCGATGGTTCAGAGATTGACCAAAACGATTTGGTGAGTTTATTACCATTTTTTAAGTCAAGTAACCCTCTATTACAAGGGTCCTGGGATTATAGACTCAGATTCTTTATTTTATTTTTATTATTATTATTATATTTTTTTATTTGAGAGAGAGGGAGCACAAGCGGGGGACAGGGGCAGAGGGAGAGAGAGAGATTTCCAAGCAGGCTCCACGCTCAGCACAGAGCCTGATGTGGGGCTTGATTCCACAATCTTGACATCATGACCTGAGAGGAAATAAAGAGATGCTCAACTGACCGAGCCACCCAGGCATCCCTGGACTCAGTCTTTAAAAAAGTTTTGAGTTTGCATAGCCTCAGCTTTAAACATCTCTAGTAGTATAATTCCTACTAAAACAGCTTATCTGCTGTTCAGTCATTTGCCTGTACATTCATTCAAGAAGCATTTACTGAGCACCTACTATGTATCAGGCACTGTGCTCTATAATGAGGATTCAGGTGAGGATAAAAAGAAAAAAAGCATGATGTCTACACTCATGGACCTTGCAGGCATTAATCAAAAATTCATACAGATACCGTTAAACTGTAACAGTGGAAAGAACTGCAGATGAGAGGTACATGATGCTATGAGAACACTTAATCGCTCAAGACATGAAATCCAGGGAAGGCTTCCTTGAGACTGGATGACTGAGTTAACATCTGAAGGGAGAGTAGGCGTTGATGAGATAAAATGGAAGTGGAATGTCATGAGCAGAGATAAAAGCATGAGGGGAGTTTGAGGAAGCAAATGATGAAGACCAGTGTGGGTGGACCACTGTGAGCAAAGGAGTGTTGAGTAGGGGTGAGGGCAGACAGGAGCAGTAGGGAGAGCCAGACCCAATAAGCCTTCCAGGCCATGACACAGACTGTGGTCTTTATTCCGACAATAATTGGAAACCGCTGAAAGGTAATAAGTAGGAAAATGATTTGATCATGTCTGCACTTTACACAAAGAACTTTGGCTGCAGCATGGCTAACATAGTGGAGGGGCCTTACTGATGTGGGAAATAATTGATAAGATTATTGTAGTAGATTGGGAGAGAGAAGTTGGTGGCTTGGACCGAGGTAGGTGTTTGCAAGGAATTCTTGCCTTAGAGCAAAGCAAAACTTACCTCTAGTGGCCCTGGCAATTTCTTCTGGGATCACAAAGAACAAGTCAACTCCCCATCAACATGGCGGTCCTTTAAGTAGATTAAGGAATGGGCTGTCCCACCTCCTTTTCACTTGAGCTCATTGAGGGATTTGGTCTTTTTTGGCCAACTGAGACTGTTCCATCTTGCCCTCGTCACTTCGTCCTCCTTTCTTCCTGTTTAAGAAGGTATGATTCTTCTTACAGTTCCTCAGATGTACTAAATATTAACTCACTGTCTTCACTGCCCCTTTTGGAACAATCTTAGTCGGCCAATAAAGACCAAATCCCTCAATGGGCCCAAGCTTCTGGAAGATTAATATGAACGCAAAAGATGGCACTGAGATGGTGCCCTGATTACAGTACGAAGACAAACAAGAAAGAGTTAAACCTACAACCTGGCAGCTAGAAAACCAGAAATTAACACCCTAGTCTCCATCAGGCTGACAATAACAAAAATCAACAGTTATCGAGACTCTTTTAAACATATTACATACTTTAACTCACTTTGTCCTCACGACAACCCTTAGGGTAGGTCCTAACATTGTTCCCATTCCACTAATGAGGAAAAAAGGTAGGGGAGACTAAAATCACACGGCTGGTAGGCATCAGAGCCAGGACGCAAAGACTAGCCTGACTTCAAGGGCCTGTGCTCTGAGCGACCACACTACCCTGCCTTCCTGGACAAAGAAAATGATCTTCAAACTTGAAAGGGAAAAATAAATATGATGAAAAGGAATTAACCCAAAATGGCTTAGAGAAGAAGATAACCAAAGAATTCAGAATCACTTGATTAAATTCCAATATAACGCCCAAATGAAAAATATTTTAAGACAACAAACGAAGAGTCAGATATAAATCCAAAATAAGTCGCTCATCTTTAAGAAATATTGGAAGATGGCTGGAGATGCTCAACAAATTAAAAAGACAAATTTCCAAAACAGAGAAAGGATCGCTTTTAAGGAACTGACTTCCTTTATATTTCTCTCCATCTTACCTCACTTCCCTACTAGTATCTTTTATCATTGTCCGGGAAGTACCAAATAGCTTTAGAAAAGGCTCTGAAATTCTGGCTCTTTTAACCAGTTACCCACTCATTTTTCACAAATATTTCTTGAAAATCTGCTCCAAGCCACACAGACTGCTTGGTGCTGGAGAGTTGAAACAGGGTTCCTATCCTCAAGCAACTTTCTAGTGAGTCATATCATTACTGATACAGTAATTACAAAAATGGGGGCATAATTATCAACTGAGTCATAAACCAAATGTGCTATAGTTATTTAAGAAATTGGTCCCAGAGAAGTTTCTGGTTTTTTAGTGAAAAGCCAGACTGCAAATGGCTCTTCTATTATATTATTTTAATGAATTGTACACAATGGAAATCCATATTTAAAATCTTCCAATGCCATTAAAAGTTGGAGCGTAGTCTTACAGGAAGATTATGCCTAAAATTAGAATAAAAATTAAGGTTCTAAAATTATACTACACAAATCATTGAAACATCGTTAAAAACCTTAATTTAAAAACTGAAAGTGAAGAATGTGCTTTATAAGTCAGTTTTAAGACTTACTGAGATATACTTCATACGCCATAAAATTCATTCTCTTTAATGGTACAAGGTAGTGGATTTTAGTATATTCACAAGGTTCTGCAGCCACTGCCACAAATTCAGCACCCTTTCTATTGCCACCTCCCTACAGGCCCCGGTGACCACAGATCTATTTTCTGTCTCTATGGATTTGCCTAACCTGGATATTGCATATAAATGAAATCACAGAATATGAGGCCTTTTCTGTCTGACTTCTTTCACTTAGAATACGTTCAAGGTTCATCCATGGTATAGCATGTACGTGCACTTCATTGCTTTTTATGATGGAATAATATCCTATTGTAGGGACATGTCACATTTTATCTGTTCATCAGTTGATGAAAATATGGGTTGTTCCCACTTTTTGGCTATTATACATAATGCTGCTACGAACTTTTATGTTCCAGTTTTTGTGTGGACATATGCTTTCTATTTTCTGGGGTATATACCTAGGAGTAGGACTGCTGGATCACATGCTGAGTCTATGTCTAACCTTTTGAGGATTTGCCAGAATGTTTTCCAAAGTGGCTACACCATTTTCCACTCCACCAGCAGTATGCAAGGCAACATTTATTATTGTCTTTCTTTTTCTTATTATAGCCATCCTAGGGGGTGTGAAGTGATATCTCATGTAGTTTTAATTTGCATTTCCCTGACGGATGATGATGTTGAGCATATTTTCATGTGCTGATTGGTCATTTGTATATGTGCTCTGGAGAAACATCTATTGGTATCCTTTGCCCGTATATATATATATATATATTTTTTTTTTTTTTGAGAGAGAGAGAGAGAGAAACCACACATGAGTGAGGGGCAGAGAGAGAGAGAGAGAAAAAGAAGGAAAGAAAGAAAGAAAGAAAGAGAAAGAAAGAAAGAAGGAAAGAAAGAAAAAGAAGGAAAGAAAAAGAAAGAAACAAGGAAAGAAAGAGAAAGAAAGAAACAAAGAAAGAAAGAAACAAAGAAATAAACAAAGAAGGAAAGAAAGAGAAAGAAAGAGAGAGAGAGAGAAGTGGGGCTTACCTGAAGTGGGACTCAAGCTCACCCGATGTGGGACTCAAACTCATGAAGCATAAGATTGTTACCTGAGCTGAAGTCAGATGCTTAACACCTGAGCCACCCAGGTGCCCATCCTTTGCCGATTTTTAAACTGAGTCATCTATCCTTTTATTATTGAGTTGTAGGCATTCTTTATATATCCTAGATACAAGTCCTTTATTATATATACGATTTGTAAACATTTTCTCTCATTCTGTGGGTTGTTTTTTAATTTTCTTGAAGGTGTTCTTTAGAACACAAAAGTTTCTGATCTGGATGAAATCCAATTGGCCGGTGAGTTTTGAGCATGAGTGGTGGATGGACGTCACTTCCTGGGCCAACTATTTAATTGCCAATGTGAGTATCTCTAGAACTCACTTTAAATGGTGACCAGAAGTGTTTTAGTTGGTGGTGGTCCTGAAGGATTACAGTGAGCAGAGCCCTCCTGCTAACCCATGGTAATAGAAATGTAGCCTGAGAGAGAAATAAATCTTTGTCATTTTAAGTCACTGAGATTTGGAAATTATTTGTTACCACAGCATAACCAAGCCAATCATGACTGATACACATGTCTTTTGTAATTCATTAGTTATCAGAATATTAGCTCTATGAACTATTGAGTACTTCATATTTCTTTCCATATTCAATCAAGAATTTCATATAGTCATTTCATGATATGGGAAAATGCCCTTGATATATTAAGTGAGAATACAAACTTTCAAATTTAAACTGTTTACAAGTTTATTTATTTTTGAGAGAGCGAGAGAGCGAGAGAGAAAGAGAGCATGAGCAGGGGAGGGGCAGAGAGAGAGAAAGAGAGAGAGAGGAAAAGAGAGAGAGAATTCCAGACTCTATGCTGTCAGCACTGAGCCCGATGTGGGGCTCGAACTCATGAACCATGAGATCATGACCTGAGCCCAAGTCAAGAGTCAGACCTTTGACTGAGCCACCCAAGCACCCCAAAAACTTTTAAATTTAAAAACAAAGTGCTAGAGTGTTGACAGTGGTCATGTCTCTCAGTTGGATTGGATTTTTATTTTTTCTTCAGAGCTTGTCTATATGTTGGCATTTATTTTTATAATTTTATATTCAATATTCACCTATTTAAAACATACATCTACCTTAGAAATGGCATTTATATGTTTATTATTAGAAGAAAATCTAGGGGTGTTAGGGTGGCTCAATTGGTTGAGCATGAGACTCTTGATTTCAGCTCAGGTCATGATCCCAGGGTTAAGGGATCGAGCCTCATGTAAGGCTCCTTGCTGAGAACTTAAGGTTCTCTCTCTCTCTCCCTCTACCCCTGGCTTGTGTGCTCTCTCTCTCTCTTCTAAGGAAGAAGAAGAAGAAGAGGGGTCCCTGGGTGGCTCAGTCACTTAGACTTCGGCTCAGGTCATGACATCCCAGTTTGTGAGTTCGAGCCCCATGTCGGGCTCTGTCCTGACAGCTCAGAGCCTGAAGCCTGCTTCAGATTCTGTGTCTCCCTCTCTGTGCCCCTCTCTGCCTTACACTCTGTCTCTCTCAAAAATAAATAAGCATTAAAAAAATGTTTTTAGGGGCACTTAGGTGGCTCAGTGGGTTAAGCGTCCGACTTCAGTTCAGGTCATGATCTCACAGTTCATGGGTTTGAGCCCCGCATCGGGCTCTGTGCTGACAGCTCAGAGCCTGGAGCCTGCTTCGGGTTCTCTGTGCCCCTCCTCCACTCGCACTCTGTCTCTCTCTCTCTCTCAAAAATAAACAAATGGTAAAAAAATTAAAAATGTTTTTAATAAAAAGAAGAAGAAAATTGAGCATGAAAGATGTCAACCATTCTGTATACTTCTATCTGGCCGTCTAACATTTATAGAAAATTATGACAAGAATTGTTACCTCATATCAACAGAATACATCTCCTACACATTTAAGTGATCAGCCAGAGGACACAATTTTACACGCACTGAGTACCAGTGCAATGGATCACACTAATTTCATATTTTTCATTTAATGTTCTGGAATCGGGAGTTACATAACATAATCACAAATATAGGTTTATGTCAAATGAGCTGCAGATTATCTTTATTATATGAAAGCTTGTCCAAGATATAATATGGCTTTTATCTCAAGATGATGAATGGATATACGCATTACCCCTTCTTCCACTCAAAATATTATTGAATGCAGAGGGAATATAAGCATAAATAAGAATAGCTCCATGAGTCAGAAACAAACAGGATAGAGGCCATCAGCGACCCAGGATGATCAAGGAACATCGGGAAAATGCTGAGCAGATAGAATCCGATTGAAGGCAAAACCCATGGAGCAGAGAAGTCCCCAAAAGCAAACCAGTCGAAAGAGGAGAGAGAGAGAGTGCCGTTCTGCCCCTTTATTAAAGGGAAGTCATGTGACAAACTCCCACTGCAATGACTCAACCCAAATGTTCAACACACGGACTTGACTCCTGGAAGGGGAAGCAGAGGCATATTATTTTCTTCTTGGCCCTTCTGTGATTCTGCAAGTTTCACAATATCCACATGTGGGAAATCCCCTTAACTGTTCCATTTCTTCCTCAGCCTTTTACACCAGGTTTGTGTGTCCCTAACACTTTCACTCCCTGAAACCAGAAAGTGACTATGTGCCTAATCAGCTACAGAGCTGTTTCCAGGACAGTGTGATGGCCATGCTTCTCCACAATCTACTTTTTCTATTTCACAAAGCGAGATCTGACTGAGAAAATAGTTCAGGCAAGCAGATACTGAGTCAGGGTGACTCATATGCACACATATTTCAGTTTTAAAATAGAAGGAATGCTGCCCTTTTTTTCTTGCTTTCTGTCTTCCCTAAATAACACGACATGGTTTTTGAGACAGGGCTTAGGTAGTTAGGAACGGAAACTCTATTCTCATTTCTTAATTTTTTTTTTTTTAACATTGGGAGCATTTTTCACTTCGAGGTAGCTGATCACGTGTTGGGTGAGGAGTAGAGCTCAGAGCCCCACTCCCTAAATTAGGGAAGTTCAAGTCTCCATCAGCACCTGACAGGTGGGATCTTTAATCCTAGAGAATCCCTGTGGTGAAGCTCCTGAGGGGATAGAAGTTGGCGGGGGGGTGGGTGGGGGGGTGGGGGGGTGGTTAGGGTGGTTAGGCTGAGCTGAGAAGCACAAATGTGTGTGTGTGTGTGTGTGTGTGTGTGCGAAGAGTTGTTATATCCCGACCAAAGAGGATCAGCCAGAGCTGGTTAGCTGAGGTGGATGTGATCCCAAAGCCTCCTTTGCCAGAAAGGTTTCTTGGTGTATATATATGAGGAGCTGCCAGGAGGTAACGAGACAGGAAATATGAAAATGTGGGCTGTAGCTCCTGGCTGTACATCCGGCCCCACTGCAAAGCTTTCAATAAATCGGGGCTTGGAGAAATTTAGCAGAATTCTGAGTTGACCTTTGTAGATTTTACTGAGCGGTGACAATCTGTCCAAAGTGAGTACTGATGAGGCTAAGAGTCTCATCCCAAAGGATGTTAAACTTAGCCCCATGGCCACATGCTACTCTGCTGCAAATCCATGCTAAGATGCCGGAGGGTTAAGTTTAGTGTATCCACCATCACTGCTGGAGACAGGGCGAGTAATGCCTTGGAAGGTCTGAGTCACAGAACTTAAAGACTAGTCCTTACTAACGAGGACTTGGGGCCTCAGCTTTTTCAGGAGGCTGGTCTAAATAATAACTAACATTTCGCTTTCCTATCTCTAAAAGTCTGAACCCATGGGTTCCCCAGATAAGATCAACGGAGTATATTTATTCACTGATTTGACAAACACGAATTGCATGCCGCTAGGTGCCAGATGATGTGTTTTCGCTTTGATGGCAACAAGAACGTGGTCCCAGCCCTCGTTGATTTTACAGTCCAATGGCACCAAATATATGAATCAAATTTATCACCAGAGCCACTGTAAAAATTGCAACTGTGACAAGAAAAGGAGTTATATAGTACCAAGGACCCCTATAAGGGGGGGAGGGGAACAATGACTTATCTAGAAAAGTCAGCAAATGCTTTCCTGAGGAAGTAGGACTGGAGCTGAGGCCCAAACGATAAGTAGATGGTAGCTAGGCAAAACACAGGACATTAGCCGGTTCTAGATAGAAGTAACAGCATGTGCAAAGGCCTGTGGTAGGAAGAGCAAAGAACATTTGGGAAGCCAATATGGCTGGAGTAAAGACAATAAGAAGGAAACATGGTACAAGATGAAGGGGGAAAAGTAAGTAATGACCAGACTATGCAAGGCTGGCAGGCCACTGGTATGGGGACTCAGCTTTAGAACAGAATGTGTGTTGTGTAGAGACAAATCTGGTTTTAGTCCAGGAGAGGAATGAAAATGGATACAGATAAACCAATTAGTAGTTTATTGTGTTGGGCCAAGCAGGAGATGACAACTCAAAGTAGGGTGCTGCGCTAAAAACAGAAAGAAGTGGCTAGAATCTAGAGATATTTAGGAGGTTAAATCAATATGCTTTTGTAAGGGATTGTGTCAAGAAGGCTAGAGAAAGATATCAAGTGTATCTTTCATCTTCTAGCTTATACATCTGGATGAATGACAGTGCTGTCACAGTGATAGGGAATGCTGTAATGGGGGTGAGTTTGGTCTTATGTTGAGAAGACATCCAGCAGGTAGTTCATGGGTGTCTCTTGGAGACAACTTAAGTCATCTACATACACACGGTAGTTAAAGCTACATGTGTGGATGAGATTATTTAGAGGAGAGACTAAGGAGAAAGCCTATGAAAGGAGCCTGAGGAATTCTAACTTTAGAGACTGATTAGAGTTTGAGGAATCTCCAAAAGTGAAAGAGAAGAGTGGTCATAGAGATAAGCCAGGAGGGTGTGGTGTCACCTAAACAAGAGAGTAAACTGAAAGGTCTAGGAAAGAGGTCAAAATGCTCAAAGTTTGCTCAGAGTCAAGTAGGGTGATGTGGGATCACTGGTGACCTCAGAAAACCTGTTTTCTGACACGAAAGAGCTGGAAGTAAAGTAGAATATGGTAGAAGAGCTTGAAAGCTTGAGAAGAACGGCTAAAGTCTGAACGTGTGATTTTGGAGAATGAAAGACTGAGGGTTGGCTGGAGAAACAAGGTAGGACTGTGGACTGTGAAACAGTTGGACTGTCATTGGAGTTAGTGAAGGTATCATTCAAATCTGCCCTACGGTGACACTTCCCCCAACAGTCCTCAGTTACTTGAATGCCAGAGGGTCATTGGGTTCATCAAGGGGTTGATGTGAGTTGAAAAGACAGAAGCACCAGAGAGTTTGATCTATTTTAGAGGGTGTTGTTGAAATAATGTTCCAAGAAATCAAAGATAAATAGTAGAGGAAGGGAAGAGAAGGAAAAGGCTATGGTTTGGAAAATCATACATTAGTATAGGGTTATGTGGCTCCTGATTGGACCATACAATCACGGACGTGAAAGCAGTTGAACAAGCAACACAGAAGAAGAGGCTGTAGTCAGAGTGGGATCTTTGCATGGATGGTTTTGGAGGTGACACAGCTATAGCTGATGAACAGATCCAGAATCCAAGGGGGGTCTGTGACTCACGAAGGGGTAAGTTCACTAGAGATGAGAGGCCATGGGTTTGACTCCATCAAATCTCTGCCATTTGCAATTGATAGAAAACCGGAATCGAACTGGCAATTACAAAAGAGAATGCAGAAGCTTTTGTTACTAAAAAGGAGAGGGAGTGGTTTAGCCTCAGGCATAGCTCAATGTGCTCTGCTCAGGCTCTCCTCCGTACAGGTTCCCATCTCTGGCAAGCTCTTCTCTGGTAGCAGCAAAACAGCTGCCAGCACCAGGCTTTTATCCTCACCAGTCAATATTCTCTTCCCTAACTATTTAAGCCAAAGTCCTGGGCCTCAGTCTTATTGGTCTGAATCTGGGTCACATTTCCTTCTCTAAACCAATCACTGTGATCCCAAGACACTCACTGTGATGGGCCGGAGCTGAGTGTTGTTACCAGAGTAAGAGTCGATGTATCCTGACCGGCAAAACCAGCAGATGTCTTTCTTCTTCTGCAGTGTTGAGCAGGTTGTTCAAGAAGCTATTCAGGTTGGAAGCATAGCCTGGGGTAGAGAGGAATCCTATAAAGCCAGAGTCTGTGATGAAAGAAGAGCCTGGTCTGGCCTGGCATCAGTGACGTCATGTGTGAAGCAGAACTGGAGTATTAGTACAAGTACCTTTTGATAACTCTACAGACTGAAACATCTTTGAGGACAAAGGATCTTGTATCCCTGGTACTTTCTAGCGGGCTTGATATTTAAAAAATGCTTGTATATGGATGGATGGATGGATGGATAGGTAGATGGGTGGGTGGATGGATGGATAATGAATGAATGAGCAAATGAAGCACTGAGTTTGAAAATATCCTCAGCAGGAACAGGTTCACAGTATTTGATGGAAGTGTTCAACAAAGAAATTCATTTTTTTTTAAATTTTTTTTTTTAACGTTTATTTTTGAGACAGAGAGAGACAGAGCATGAACGGGGGAGGGTCAGAGAGAGGGAGACACAGAATCTGAAACAGGCTCCAGGCTCTGAGCTGTCAGCAGAGAGCCCGACGCGGGGCTCGAACTCACGGAACGTGAGATCATGACCTGAGCCAAAGTCGGACGCTTAACCGACTGAGCCACCCAGGCGCCCCAAAGAAATTCATTTTTAAAACATCTCTCTTCTATTCAATTATGTCAGAAATGGAGCACCATGAAAATAACAGACTCCAAAGTCACACAAACCCAGGTGCGAATTCTGGCTCTGTATGAGCTTGTGCAAATGACAAGCTCCCTCAGTCTCTGTTTTCTCACCTATAAAATTGGGCAGCACGACGGGGCCGCCTCCAGCAGAAAGGCCGATGAGACAATCTCCCAAGAGGTGTCACTCATTATGTTGATACACTGATTACAGACGGGGCCCAGCTCTCAGCCTGACACTATAAAAAAAAAACCTCCATTTCGTCAGCACATGGAGAGGAAGCCATTTCCAGATAGAGTCCCACGTGAACCAACTTACAAAGGCGGATAGATGAACCAGAATGCCAACTTAATAATTTACCATAGGAAAGTACCATAGGAAGTAAAAACCATGACCAGAAGATTGCTCGTGGTCATGCAAGGGGACTGAGGCTGCCTCTTGCTGGGGGTGATGGACTGGCCACTGGGAAACCCTTCACAGACAGGGCTTGGATGGTCACAGACAGGGCTTGTCTCTGCCTCCTAGGATGAGTTGGTACATCTTCCCTTGGTTCCATTACATTTTTGTGTCCGCGAGGGCATCTGATTTTCCCCATTTGCAATGTCTGGGGGAAAGACTGAACTCAGCCCCTGAAATATTAACAACAGAGAATAACACCTCAAGGGTGTCCCTGGTCCTCAAGATCTGGATCAATGGCCTAACTCCCCAAGTCCGTAGCCTATTAAGTCCTAAGCCTTGTTCCAGATTCCAGCAAATCCCTGGGAGATCGATGTTCTTGTGGTGTCCTCCTCCTCCTCCTCCTCCTGCTGCTCAGCATTGTGTCCGCCCAGACACCAACCGCAGCTTTTTTACTCATTTCCACCAAAACACCGCACTCACTCCACCAAAACATTCCCGAGGAGACTTTTCTAAAGAACTGAGGGAGCAGGGAGCAGCCTCAGGAAGGGTTCACATACACACAAGAAGACAACGAACGATCTGCTTAAAACCCTTATTAGACATTTCTATTGTTCTAAAGTCCTGACCACCCAGACATGGGGGATTCCTGTCCTGGCCCATCCCACCAATGCCCCAGACTCACTCACTTCCTCCCCACACCTCTTTTTCCTCGCCCCTCCCCCGCACCCCCCCCCCCCTTCTCTCCCCACCCCTCCCTCTGGAGAGCACCAGCCGAGTCCCTGTCCTCAACTCACTCACAGAGCTTCTACCCCCTCTCAGGAGCCTCGTCCATAGCTGAAACTCAGGCCTGGGGATTTCACCTTCTAACCGATCTAAGGTGTTTTCCCAACAAACACCGTTCCTTTCTAAAATGAATTTTGGAGCCATCCGTTAAGAAAACAGAAGTGTTTCCTAACTTGATTGTAAAGTGCCTGGGATATACATTTGATGAATAAAGTTCCATCCACTCCTTTGTTCCTCTCCACTTATGTAATACACTGTTGATCAATAATAATTACATGATGACTAAGGCGTTTCTGCTCCTTTCCACATTCCTGTGCTGGTTGAGAGGGCACCCTCAAATAAAGTCCCTAGTGCTTGTATTTTCCCAATAGCTATAGGCTTGCAAAGACTAGTGCCAAATACTGACTTCCCAACTTACTAGCTGTGTGGCCTTGTGCAAATTACTTAACCTCGCTGGCCCCAGTTTCTCCAGCCATAAAATGAAGTGATAGACTAGCTTATGGACTTCTTGGGAGGACTACATTCATTCATTCCTGTAAAGTGCTTAGAACACAGTAAGGGCTCAGTAAATATTAGCTGCTCCTCTTTTTTTTTTTTTTTTAAGTCCCTTTCTCCTCAAATAGTGTGACTTTTGTACTTTAATAAAGTCAACCTTGAGCTAGAGACTAAAGTGGCAGGGTCAGGGTTCACCTTGGCTCAAGGCCATACCCTGCTAATAGTCTAGGATGGCCAGGCACTAACTCAGCTGGAGCCTACAGTCAGAGATGGAGGGGGTAGTGGGACATGATGAAAATATAATCCAAACTAGAGTGGCCGAAACTGGCAGAAATACAGACTGCCCCGGGTCTAGTTCATTTCCGGGTCAGAGGATGAGGTCCAAGGTTGGAGGGTCCCGGGGCTGGCTAGCATCATGATGACCTGTCCTAGATCCAGGGGGAATCTCTCAGAGGCCCCTCAAATTTCCTTAGTTTCACAAGAGGATGAGAAGAATTGAGACAACATGGACCCTCCCAGGGAGGATAAAGTCTACCCTCTAGAGTCTGCAACCCCAAGAGTAGACAGACTGCTTGATGAAATGGCCAAAGTGGCCCATACAGTTCAGGTTGCCATTCTCATGGCCATATCTGACTGCTGAATACCATTTCCCCGTAACCTACCCATCCCCTGGAGCCTCTGCCCCACACAGGGACAGGCTGGCTTGAACTGGTTCGCTGCAGCCTCTGAAAAAACGGGGTTAGGAATGGAGTGGGAGAGCCAGGCATGGGCTGGGTGAAACCGGCACCTCCCAAGGTGGGCCTAGGCAAGGGGAGGAAGAAGGGAATGAGAAAGCTTTGAGGGGGACTGCAGGACACATCTTAATGGGAGATGGGTCTATTTGCAGAAGGCAGAGTTGTCTGGGTCGGACACAAAGGGCTGAGCAGTGACCGGGAGGGGAACAGAAGATTATAGCTCAGTTACAAGGCAAACATAACTGCACAAACTCATTTGGAGTTTAGTCCCTTCTTCCATGAATACATTATCTGTTTGACTTTATAAATGCTCCCTGCACACCTGAGTCTCCCTTGTGCGGCTTCAGGGTCCTGCTGGTCCATGCTGCCATGGCTGTGTCAGGGCCAAACAGACAAGGAGACAGGTTGTGTGTTTTGACTCTCCATCCCTGCAGTGACCCTGAAGAAGAGTCTTTCTTCTTGGGGCATTAAAAAAAATTTTTTTTAATGTTTATTTATTTTTGAGAGAGAGAGAGAGAGAAAGAGAGAACAATGGGGGAAGGGCAGAGAGAGGGAGACACAGAATCCAAAACAGGCTCCAGGCTGTCAGCTCAGAGACTGACTTGGGGCTTGAACCCATGAGCCGTAAGATCATGACCTGAGCTGACATTGGACGCTTAACCGACTGAGCCACCCAGGCGCTCCCTTCTTGGTACATTTTTGCCCCTGCACCACCCATCAGCCTGATCCTTTTTGCAGAAGTGTGCACTTAAAGGAGGAAGCAAGGCAGCCAGAGTAGCAGAGGGCTCAGGCCAATCCAGGGCAGCGAGCCCGTGAAACGGAAGAGCAATTGCAAGGAAACAGAAAGGGTCCTGGGGATTTTATTCGGGAGCAGATGACTCTGGCAACTCTCTTCTTTCTGGTGGGATCTACCCCCTGCCAGAGAGTTTTGTCATCTGGAGGGACATCTAGGGCTGGCAGGACCTCTCTGTCTGTCCCTTGGCCCTGAGGTTTGAGGCTGCATCCTGCAGGCTGGGGCACATGCTAACTCCAGGCCCGCCAGTGCAGGCACTCGAAGCGGGACTGTTCTCCCGGAGGCCTTTGGCTTGGTCAAAGGGCTGAGCCTAGCTTCTCCTGAGGTTTTGTTTGTTTGGATTTTTTGTTTGTTTGCTTGCTTGCTTGCTTGTTAATTGTGGTAAGAACACTTAACACGAGAGTTTTAACAAACTTTTAAGTATATAACGTATTGTACAATGTTGTACAGCAGACCTCTGGAGATTCTTTATTTGCTTAACAGAAACTTTATGCCATTGATTAGTGATTCCTCCACCTCTGAAACCACCATTCCACTCTTTGACTCTATGAATTTGACTATTTTAGATACCTCATGTAAGTGACATCATGCAGTATTTGTTTTTCTATGACCTGCTTATTTCACTTAGCATAATGTCCTCAAGTTTCATAAATGTCACCAATTGCACAATTTCCTTCTTTTTAAAGGCTGAATAGTATTCCATTGTATGCACACATATCACATTTTGTTTATCCATTCATCCATCGGTGGACATTCAGGTTATTTCCACATCTTGGCTATTGTGAACAATACTGCAGTGAACACAGGAGTACGGACATCTCTTCGAGATCCTGAAAATAAACAAGTGGGACTCCATCAAACTAAAAAGCTTCTACACAGCAAAGGAAACATCAGAGTGAAACACAACCCCAAAATGGGAGAAAATATTGCACACTTTCCAACTGATAAGAGGCTAATCTCCAGAATATATAGAGAACACCTACAATTTAATTGTAAGAACAAAAACAAAAACAAACTAATAGCCCAATTATTAGTTGGGTTATTAGCCCATTGAAAATGAGTTAATGACCTGAATAGTTCTCCAAAGAAGACACACAGGTGGCCAACCAGCATGAAAACATACTCAACATCACTCATCATCAGAGAAATGCAAATCAAAACCACAACGAGAAATCGCTCACACCTGTCGGGATGGTTATCCTATCATTAAAAAAAGAAAGAAGATAACAAGACAACAAGTATTAGTGAGGGTGTGAGAAATTGGAAGCCTTGTGCACTGTTGGTGGGAATGCAAAATGGTGCAGCTTCTATGGAAAATAGCATGGGAGTTCCTCAAAAAATTAAAACTAGACCGACCCTATGATCGTGGGATCCCACTGCTGGGTTTTCATCCAAAAGAGCTGCAATCAACATCTCAAAGAGATAGTGGCGCTTCTCTCAAAGTCTTGCTACCCAGATCCCTACAGCAAGCAACACGGGTCCCCTGTTGCTTTTAAACCCAATAAAATAAAACCTCACACCGAAGCCCCGAGCCCAGGCAGAATCCTAAGCCCTCCCCACCACGCGCCCAGACCTGCCGTCCAGAAACAGTGGAATCTTGCTCCCCGCCGCGAGGGGGTGGGGGGGGGGGTCTCAGCCCCGGCCGCCCGGACAAGCTAGGGGAAGGTCGGGGCACGCCTGGCTGTGGGGCAATCGGCCCTCGTCAGGCGGCCGCGCTCGCCGGAGCAGCGTGACGCGGCGACCGGAGGGCGGCGACGCGGGGGGCCGAAACGGGCGGTGCGCTCCCGGGCGTCCGGCTTCCTGGGCGGCCGCTAGCCCTGCTCGGCCGGCGGGGGCGGGGGCGGGGCGCGGCCTTAAAAGGCCGGGAGGAGTGGCCGTGCCCGGGGGTCACCGGCACAGGGTCGGCCGCTGTCACACGCGCCCCGGCTCGGCCCCGTCCCGCGCGCACCCGGGAGCACGGCGCACAGTCGCGCTCGCACCGAGTCCGGCCAGCCCTTCCGGCCCGTCTCCGAGAGCCCTCATGGGCCCCGAGGCCACCTGCCCGTGGAGCGGCCCCCTGCCTCGCCTCCGGGTGAGGACCTTGATCGAGCCCGTGGTGGCGTCCACGCAGGTGGCCGCCTCCCTCTACGAGGCGGGGCTGCTCCTCGTGGTGAAGGCGTCCTTCGGAGCCGGGGCCTCCTCCAACCACAGCGCCAGCCCGTCGCCCCGGGACGCTCTGGAGGACGAACAGCAGAGGGCCATCTCCAACTTCTACATCGTCTACAACCTGGTGGCGGGCCTGACGCCCCTGCTGTCCGCCTACGGGCTGGGCTGGCTCAGCGACCGCTACCACCGCAAGATCTCCATCTGCGTGTCCCTGCTGGGCTTCCTGCTCTCCCGCCTGGGGCTGCTGCTCAAGGTGCTGCTGGACTGGCCCGTGGAGGTGCTGTACGGGGCGGCGGCGCTGAACGGGCTGTGCGGCGGCTTCTCCGCCTTCTGGTCGGGCGTCATGGCCCTGGGATCCCTCGGCTCCTCCGAGGACCGACGCTCCCTGCGCCTCATCCTCCTCGACCTGATCCTGGGCCTGGCGGGATTCTGCGGGAGCATGGCCTCGGGGCACCTCTTCAAGCAGATGACTCGGCACCACTCGGGGCAGGGCCTGGTGCTGACGGCCTGCAGCGTGAGCTGTGCCACTTTCGCACTTGTGTACAGCCTCTTGGTGCTGAAGGTCCCCGAGTCGACGGCCAGTCCCAGGACGGCACTCCCCGCTGTGGATACGGTGTCAGGCACAATTGGCACGTATCGTACCCTGGATCCCGATCAGTCAGACAAGCAGGGTGTGGAGGGGTACCCTCCATCTCCCGGGAAAGCAGTGCCCAAAAAGACTGTCATCGCCCTGCTCTTTGTGGGTGCCGTCATATATGACCTGGCAGTGGTGGGCACCGTGGACGTGATGCCCCTTTTTGTGCTCAGGGAGCCTCTCAGGTGGAATCAAGTGCAGGTGGGCTATGGTATGGCAGCCGGGTACACCATCTTCATCACCAGCTTCCTGGGCGTCCTGCTCTTCTCCCGCTGCTTCCGGGACACCACTATGATCATGATTGGGATGGTCTCCTTTGGGTCGGGAGCCCTCCTCTTGGCTTTCGTGAAAGAGACATACATGTTCTACATCGGTGAGTCTGGCATTCTCGGGGAGGCAGGACGAGGGCACGGCCGGCCCCTTGAGTCGTGGGGCCGACACCAGGGATGCTGTGGTCCGGTGTCCCCGGCTCAGCAGCCGAGACCATACCCCCTGCCTAGGAAGTTACGAGGGAGACAGGATCATGTGCAGTTGAGTTCATCTGAGTTGTACTGTCTACAGGGTCATCTGTGTTACCCGCCAAATTGGCCTCAGAGTGATGCCTGTGGCTCTAGGAGGTCAGCGGAGGTTGGTCGGTGGGGCCCGTGGTCAGGAGGGAAGGTTTCAGGTTGGCCTTCGGAGACGGGGTTGGATTTCTTCTCTCCAATTTTAAAGGGATAAAACATTAAGGTAATCAGGCTGAAAAGGTCCCTTAATTAAAGTCATTTGGGGCCAAGCATGGGCTACTCAAAAATGGATTAAAAAAAAGGCACAAATGCCTTCCACGACCAATGTAATAAATTCTTTCAAGGAAGCAGAATGAAGTTTCCACCTGAGGACACAGGTCGGACAACCACAAGCAGAGAGCTCTTTAGACCAATGTTGGAATAGAACTTTCTACACTGATAGAAATGTCCTAAATCTGGTCTGTCTGATAAAAGCAGCCGCACGCCATGTGTGGCTATTGAGCACTTGAAATGGGGCTGGCACAGCTGAGGAGCAGAATTTTCAATTTGACTTGATTTGATTTTAATTAACTCATATAGTCACACGTGGCCAGTGGCTAACACATTAGAAAAAAACAACTCTACACGGTTATCAGAGGCTCTCCCTTGGCTGAGGTCACACATCTCAGAAGACACCTAACAAAATGGCAACTTAGGTTTGGCCGACTCCCAGATAAACGGGCCACGTGCAAAAGCCAGAGTACCCCTCTCCCCTTCCCCTCCCACCACCTCTACCTTTGTCCCCCTCCCCCCCACACTTAAACACACAGCACATTGGGATTAGGAATAAGGCATGTGAGAAGGAAAGGTGGTGGCGGCTGTACGTGTGGTATACACTCCTGGATGCAGTTTGCCAAAGTTCCTGGCACTGTCTACCAGAGGGCTTCATGAATGGCGACAGAAGACACCTCTGTCCCAGGGACAAGGAGAGGAGCCTAAAGTCACTCCCGTGACATCAGCTCTACTTCCCCAGATGCCACGTAACTCTGCCGACGAAGACACCCTTCACTACCCGTCACCGTGCCAGCTGTGCCCTGCCACCTCGCAGATGGGTCTGCGGCATCTATGGCACCGTCAGAGCTCAGGGGCTCAGCCCGCCCCGGAGAGGGTGTCAGCCTGCAGGCGGAGAAACCACTCCCTGCGGGGCAAGCCCGTGGGGATTGTGGGGTGAGGGGGAGGTTCCTGGTGAGGCTTTTGCTTTTTCCGATTGAGTCCTTGGCCAAGCCTGGGCACGACGAGGAGTGTTCTCTTGTGATTTCTTTCCAGCTCGAGCTGTCATGCTGTTCGCTCTCATCCCCGTCACAACCATCCGATCGGCAATGTCCAAACTCATAAAGGACTCCTCTTACGGTGAGTGAAAGGAATCTCTCAGAAGTTCTCTGCCCGGGCCGTTTCAGAGCGGCTTGGCTTGAGGCATAGGGTTCGGACTTGCAAAAGGCCCATGAGACGGTGCCAGAAGCAGCCTGGCATACTCTAGGAACACTCCGGTGTCCATTAGAGCAGAGGGGGTGAAACCAGGAGGATGGGAGAGACTCAGAAAGTCGGTCACTGAAAAGCCACCGTCAAAGGAGGACACTGCTACCCGCAGGCTGCAGGAAGGTGCAGCCGACGGAGCCAGGAGTCCCGCTGGAACGAGCCAAGACTGAGAGGCGGCCCTGGGAAGGATGCGGAGTCTCCTGAGAGCTCCCTAGAGACTCGGCTAGCAGCTAAAATGGAAGGGACAGCAACATATCTTCTTGGTAACCTCTGTCCCTTCCACAGGAAAGGTGTTCGTCATCCTGCAGCTGTCCCTGGCTCTGACTGGGGTGGTGACGTCCACGGTGTACAACAAGATCTATCAGCTCACCATGGAGAAGTTCGTGGGCACCTGTTTTGCTCTCTCCTCCTTTCTCTCCTTCCTGGCCATCATCCCGATTGGGTAAGAAAGGAGAGTCTGGTTTGGGCTGGGGCTTTTGGGCTTAGGTCAGGGCCTCTTGGACCCTCTCCAGTCTATTATCATAAAGAATTATTTATTTGCAGCATTTACGCAGTGGGTTCTGAGGGGGCTCTCCCATAAATAAGACGTCCTCCTGTTCTCCCAAGCTAATAATCTGCCAATCTGGGAAACCCCCGAACTCGTAAATAATGAATAGAGGGCCACAATCAGCTGGTTACTTCCTGGCAGTTTTATACTTCCTTTTGATTAGAGGCTGGGATTAGATCTCCTCTTGAACCACTCCAACGTCTTTTCTGAGGTCGTTTTAGAGGAGAATCATCCTGCCTCACTTCCTAGTGTTCTCTCCACGCCCTCCAAGGGCTGGGCACCTGGCAGTGCCCCGGAATCGCACATGCCCCTGGACTGTGGGAGCTCTTGGTAGGACTTGAGCAATTCCTTTGATCTCTGTGGGGGAGTCGTCTCATTTGTAAAATAAGAACACTCAGGTCAGGGAGATAACAAGCAGGAGGAAGGCTGGAGAAGCCCAAGAGAGGCAGTCTGCGGGGCCCCTGGGTGGCTCAGTCGGTTAAGCGTCCGACTTCAGCTCAGGTCACGATCTCGAGGTCGGCGAGTTCAAGCCCCGCGTCGGGCTCTGGGCTGATGGCTGGGAGCCTGGAACCTGCTTCCGATTCTGTGTCTCCCTCTCTCTCTGCCCCTCCCCCGTTCATGCTGTGTCTCTCTCTGTCTCAAAAATAAATAAACGTTAAAAAAAAAAAAAAGAGGCAGTCTGGTTCCACGGTAAGAGCGCTAGCCTAGGACATCACCAAGATGGTCTTTGACCAGCCCTGTCCAGCGTGAGTCCCAAGAGCAAGCCATGTATGTGATTTTAAACCATCTCGTGACGTTTAAAAATGGGAAGACGGCTGAAATTAATTTTAGTAACACATTGGACTTGACCCAGCATATCCAAAATACCACTCCAACATGTCATCAATTTACAAAATTAATCAATGAGTTGTTGTTTGTTTGTTTGTTTTTTTAACTAAGTCTCTGAAATCTGCTACATGTTTTATGCTGATGGCACATCTCAGTTTGGACCCAGGTTGAGCACATTTCAGGTGTTAAGCGGCTGGCATAGCTAGTGACCGCTACATTAGACAGCACAGCTTCAACCTGTTTAGGCCTGTTTACCCCTTCTCATTTAGTGAGGTCCTCTCAGGCTTGTATCACTCCCACCAGAGGAGAAAGGAATACAATAAACCTACCCACCATAACATGTGAGGGATTTGATAAAGATTTGCATTTTGTTTTAATTTTTTAATTTTTTTTAATGTGTATTATTTTTGAGAGCGAGAGAGACAGAGAGCAAGCAGGGAAGTGGCAGAGAGAGAGGGAGACACAGAATCGGAAGCAGGCTCCAGGCTCCGACCTGTCAGCACAGAGCCCGACGAGGGGCTCGAACTCAGACTGTGAGGTCATGACCTGAGCTGAAGTCGGACGCTTAAGCTTAACCTACTGACCTACCTACCCAGGCGCCCCAAAGATTTGCATTTTTAAAGGGTCTGCCTGGTAGCACAGAGAAGTCTACACATCAATAATGGTGGCATTACAGGCAGCAGAATAGAAAATAACTGAAGGCAGGTTGAAAGAAGTGGGAAGTGGATGGGGGGAAGACCCTTGTTGGAATTCTCACATCACATCATAATGTAGGTCCCTGCCTACGTAGAAGGTTGAGCCTCCTTAGACAGAAGCCATCAATAATGAAGGCTCTTTGCTCTATTTCGTAGTTGAGAAAAGAAAGATTTGAAGTGAAGGAAGGGAAGGAGGGAGGGAGGGGGAGGGAGGGGGAGGGAGGGGGATGGAGGGAAGGAAGGGAGGAAGGAAGGCAGGCAAGCAGCTGAGAATCTGTGTAAGCAGCGGCATGATTATGAGGGCCTTCTTGGCCCAGTTCTCATTTCTTCAAGGTGTGGGACTGAGCCAGACCTGTCCTCAGACTGCCCAGCCCTTAGGCCTTTTCCTGTGCCCCTATTTTCATGCGAGTCTTGGCTGAATGGGTTGGGCTTAGCTACCAAGACTTAGCACGCAATGCAAATCTGTCAGGAGCCCCAGTTTTTTGTCCAGGTGAGTAATGGATTAGTAGCTGTGCCACTTGGAAGTTTACCCAGCCCTATTTGGCACACGGGCGAAATATTCTCATTAACCTAAACAAACAAACAAACAAAGGAAAACAAAAGAAAACCAGTCTGACTAATGGGTGGCACAGCTAGAGATATAAACGAACAAATGAAAGCCATGAGAAAATAGCAACAGTTTTCCTTGCCACAGTTTCGTTGCTTCGTGTGCGTACTAAGTGGGATCCTGTGCCTTTGTTAAGAGACTTCAGGGCACATGAAGGTGGGCTGCCCTTGAACGTCTCACCCCAGTGCGCTGTGTAACACGCACTTGGACTTGGCCATACTTTCCGTGCACAGAGTCTTATATCACAGATGCAGGGACAGAATCTTGTATCAGTCGAGTAAGTACCTGAGTGCTTGTGTGAATGAGGCACGGTAAGTAATTGCTAATTATTTCCCTGTCTTGTGGCCATTCAGCAGTAAAGAGACACATGTGCAAATAAAGCCTCATTCGCTGTATGCTGGAATCACCTAGAAAGGCTGAAAAAATCACTGATGTCTGGATCCCACCCCCAGAGATTCTGACTCGGTTGATCGGGAGAGCAGCCTGGGCCCGGGCCTTTTTAAAAGCTCTCCGGGTTATTCGAATATACAACCAAGATTGAGGACTCTGGTATAAAGGGAGTGTTTCCATTACCTTTCCCTTCCGTGAAGTCACTAAATAAACGAGATCCTGAAAAACTCTTACAGCTAGAAGAGGCCAAGGCTGAACCATCAATCATCAAGTGACAGCGACAGGGAAAACCAGTAGAGCTTTCTAACCACAGAAAGAAAAGCTACGTTCCAATGACATAAAAGCCCAGGAAGGCATGTCAGAGCAGGGAGGCAGAGGACACAATGGAGGCAGAAGGCGGGGAGGAGGGGTCCCTGGGTCAGAGCTGCCAACAGCCTGCTTGCCAGAAGGGACCGTGACCCAGGCCTGCCTGGTACCAGAGTGAGCCCATTTCACGTGACTGTGAGAACCTGCCCTCTCCTGCTTGCTCCTCTTTTTTTTTTTTAGTGTTTATTTCTTTTTTGAGAGACAAAGCACAAGTGGGGGAGGGGCAGAGAGCGAGGGAGCCACAGAATCCAAAGCAGGCTCCAGGCTCTGAGCTGTCAGCTCCGACTCGGAGCTCAAACCCACGGACTGCAAGATCATGACCTGTCCGAAGTCAGATGAGCAACCTACTGAGCCACCCAGGCGCCCCACCCTCTTGCTCCTCTTGCAGTTGGGAGATGCTGAAGAAAGAACTTTCTGGCTCTGCCCATCCTCAACCCACTTGCCACTCTATCCCTCTCCTCCCTCCCCACCTGTTTCTTAGTAATAGTAATAGCAACCCTGTAACTAGCTCTTATCATGTGCCAGCTACTACTTAAAATGTTTTAATGAATTTAATCTTCCCCCAAAGCCCTCTGACGTAATTACTATTACTGTTCTGCAAATAAGGATACAGAGGCGCTGAGGTATCACGTAACCTGCCAAAGGTTCAGAGCCTGTAGTAAGTGGCAGAGACAGGATTTGAACGCAGGCAGTCTCTGATCCTCTACACCGCACTGCTTCTTAGTAGAGTCACCAGGTACCAGGGTGCCACCTGTGCCGTCTCCTTAGAGAGCTCCCTCCGCGGGCTAGCTGTGCTCTCCTGGATTCTTACCGGAACGGACACGCGAGCGGCCACCCTCTCTCTCCCCAACCTCCTCCTCACGGTCAGCTTCTGCAAAGGCTCGAGTGCACCTGCTGCCTGCGTCCTCACCGCCCACTCACTTCTCAGCCCAGACGTCCGAGGTCCCCCCTCGACCAGCAGCGCTCTTCTCACTAGGGCCGCCGACCACTCTCAAAGCTGGATCCAGTGGACTCGCTCAGCCCTCATCTCACCCCACGTGATTTCTCCGCGGCCCCAGCACCCATGCTCACTCTTGGCCGTCACTGGGCTTTCTCAGCACCTCATCACTTCTTCTCTACACACCTCCAAATGGAAGATTCTTTGGGGCTCTGCTCTGGGTTCTCGCTTCATACGCTCTCTCGAAGCAATCTAAAGCACTTGTTTCAAGACTTCAAATTACCACCTGAGTTTCCAAAATTGGGTTCTTGACGCCTTCCTCCGCCTGCTCCCCCTCCAGCCTTTGCCGCCTCCCTAAATGGCACCACCACTCACCCGGGGGAGGAACCGTCACCGAAGTCTGCCCTCATCTTCACCTCCCACACCTCCAATCCGTCAGGCCTCACTGACTCTACCTTCAAAACAGTCCTCAAATTCATCCTTTTTTTTTTTTTTTTTTTTTTTTTTTTTAAATCACTACTGCTACCACCCCTAGGCCAGAGCACTTGAACGACCGGATTAGCCTCTGGACCGTTCCTCCCATGTCCACTCTTGTTCCCTCCCATCCTCTCTCCACCAGGTGCCCAGAGCAATTTCCTTCAAGTGTTTAAACAGATCACATCATCTCCTGCTCAAAGCTCTGCTCTTGGCTTTCACCGCTGTTAGGATACAAACCCAATGTCTTCCCATGGACCACAAGGTCCTCTGTAACCTGGCTTTGCCAACCTCCGTAATTTCTGTTTCTGTCACTAACCACCCTCCGCGACCCCAGGTGTCAGCCCCAGGAGCGACCCCTCATGCTCTTCCCCCTTCTGCGCCCATGCCTCCTTTTTAACCCAACTAGATGTGGTCTTAAGCAGCATTTTCTCAAAAAGCTTTTGAGACAAATCCCTTTCTTAATCTAAATTAGGTCCTTTTATCATATGCTCCCAAAGCTTCCTCCATTTTCCTTCATAGCCTGATAGTTGACGGTTAGGGGTTATCTTTTCATACGCTTGCCTACCAGACTGTAGGCTCCCTGAGGGGAGGAACCATGGCCGTTTGGCTCAGCACATATCATCTGTGTCCAGCAGAGAGGCTGGCCTGTAAGAAGTACTCAAAAAGTATTTGTTTAATGAACGATCTATTGGAAGGATGTGGCACCTACTAGCCAGCATTGCTGGCCATCCGTATCCCAGAGCTGCCTGTCGGCTGACCATGAAGGCAGTGGCCGGCCATCGCCACCTGGCTTTGCTACTGGGGTTTACAGTGGGGGGTCAGCCGCAGAGGCAGGGCTGCGACCTGGTGTCGGCCCACATCTGGACTTTCCTGCCAGCTCTTTAATACAATGAGTTTTGTCTCAAGTACAGTGCGTGTTCCTCTCTGTAGAGCTCTGGGACTCATGGAAGGTGGGACATCAGAGATTTTGGAAGTTCCCACAAAGCTTTCCCTTAGAAGGTTTGGACTTAAGTTGGCACCCCATCCAGTGGCTTCCAGGCGTTGACCATCAGCCAGGAAGATGTTGCTGTAGCCTAGAAACTGAGGTTCCTAGAGCTCAAGCATGAGAAAACCGAGGATCCCAGAGGTGGAAGGACATGCCAAAGGTCACACAGATCCGAGACTTCAAGTCAGAGCTCCTAATTCCCAGGCCTCCCCCCTTTTTTTTTTTTTTTTTTTTTTTTTTACAAATATTTGAAAACAATGTAATGAGAATTTATGGAACAGATAAAGGGGCTATGGAAGGACAGAAGATGAGGCAGCGAATTCTGCTTGGATTAGCCCAATTTTGATCTTGAAATACATGTGGGAGTTCATCAGGCAGTAGTGAGATGGAGAGAGATTTCAGGAAAAGGAAAATGTAGATGCAAAGGGCTTGAGGTAGTATAGGGCTGGAATGGGCCATCTCTCCACTCAGAACAACATTCTGGGGACAATGGTCAGAGCCTCTCAGTCTATAGGTGATAAAAAAGGCGGCCATTGGTGGGAAGGAAAAGGCACACCCTTTGCCCCATTCCAACTGTTTGTCTTGTAATTCTTACAGCATCGTGGCCTACAAACAAGCCTCATGGCTGCAATATGGAGACATCGCAGAGAAATGAAGGTGGTGACCAACGGGAGCTGAAAATACCAGCAATGGCTTCTTTTGAAGTCAAAAGAAGGGACTGGGTGCTAGTGACCAAAGCAAGCCACTGCTCCAAAACCCCAGGTTCCAGCCGGAGTTGGCTTGGGCATGAGCTGCTCTGGCTCAGGGGTCCCTGGCGGGTGGGGAAAAGCACTTTCTTGGTGATAGAACTTTCTCAGCTTTCAGACGTCCCTGTCAGAGGTTAGGTTCTGGGGACAGTAGAGGGTGAACTTCCAAGGGTTAGATGCAGGGGGCCGTGCACAGTCACACGAGACGCATAAAGGGCTTCAGACAGCAGCCCCTTTTCTTCCAGGAGTTGGCTCTAAGGTACCACTAACTAGTCACCTGGGTGCCGTGCTGGGGGTCCCCCAGGAAAACTCAAGCCAAAGCATGCATTTTCAACAGCCTAGAGGGAGCGCAGAGGGGATGCTTTGTAAGAACTCCCAACAGTGAACATCAGCCAATATATATATATATATATATATATATATATATATATATATATTTTAATTAAAATAAAACCTTGAAAAAAGCTTTCTTCCCTGAGGCCTTGTTAGCTGTGAACACTCAGGAGAGATTTGGGGCTCAGGCTCTTGGCTTCAGGGTAGTTTTACTGCCATCATTACTGTTGTTTTTAAGAAGCAAATATCAAACGACTTTCTTTAGTGACTATTATATGGCATATTTTCAGTCAACAATACTTCTTCCCAAAGTGGGCGGTGTGGAGAGAGAGGGCAGAGGAGATAGGCCAAGAGCCGTCTTATTTTGAGGTACCTATTTTTACAGACTATTTTACTTACACATAGAAAAACAGGCTCACCTCCAAATAAAATCAACATTTACTGTATGCGTGTGAATCGTTCTTCCCCGGCCAGCCTCCCTCTATAACTACAGGCATGGCATTCTTATACGGGGGTAAAACTTAAAGCTAGGGAATGCATTTCAAGCTCCAAGCGTTTGGGCTCAGAGAGTTTACACCTCTGATCTCTTGCAGGGAATAAACAAGCCTTTCTGGCATGTCTTCTAAGGTCCCGGCACCATGCTAGGTGCTGAGATACGGCAAGCACGTGACTGCTCATGCCCTGACAGAATGTTCTGTCCAGCAGGTGGAACAGACAGAACAGCTGGCAACCACATATCCTATAATAAATGCTAGCATAAGGGAGCATCTAACCAGGTTTAGGAGAGCAGGGAAGGCTTCTCAGAAGAAGTGGACTACGGTAACCCTGGAAGGATAAGGAGTCACCCAGGCCAGAAGTTAAGGGACAGTCCAGGCAGAAGAAATAACAAGCTGGAAGGTCTGAAGGTGAAAATGTCTTTTGATATAGGAATTCAATATAAGGGGAGCAAAGAGAGGGGGAGGGACAGGTACCAAAAGGACAGAATCAAGACCAGGAGACTGGAGTGGTAGGGAGAAACAACAATACACATATAGGGCCTTAAAAAGAGTTTCTCTTTAATTTGTTTAATGTTTATCTATTTTTGAGAGAGAGAGAGAGAGAGAGAGACAACAGGGGGAGGGGCAGAGAGAGAGGGTGACAGAGAATCCAAAGCAGGCTCCAGGCTAAGCTGTCAGCACAGAGCCCGATGTGGGGTTCAAACTCATGAACCAAGGGATCATGACCTGAGCCAAAGTCAAGATGATTAGCCGACTGAGCCACCCCAGGCACCCTGAAAGTTTCTCTTTAAAGTAACAGGGATAGCTGGTGGAAGATTTCACGCAGGAGCATGGAATGCGTCCTGGCATCCCTGAGAATGAACTGGGGCAGGAAGGGGCAGAAGGAGAGAGAAGACTTGCAGAAAGGACACAAGAGCAGAGAGTCTGGTAGTAACCCAGGTGACGGACAATGGCGGACTGACTTTGGATAAGATGTGAAGGTGCACGGTCAGCAGGAGTTGGTGACAGGTGATCTGCAGAGGGTGGGGCAGATAGAGGCAAGAATGCTCAGATTTGAGGTTCAGGCAACTAGGAAGAAGGCAGAGCCTCTCCCTGAGACAGACGACATGGGCGGAGGTGGGATGGGAAGTGGAGTTCAAGGCCAAGCTTCCCTTGCTAAATTCTCACCGATTATGCTCCTTCCTCTTGGCTCCTTGCCTCCTGTCCCAGCCCCTGATCGGCTCCCCAACCCGGATGAATCTCATCATTGGCAGCTCCATTCGTGCTCCTGAAAAGCTGGCTTGGAGCATCCAGAAACATGTCCTTATTTGCTCATGCTCACCCACCATACGCTTGTGGGTTTTAGCCTGAGCTGGGCTCTCAAAGCCCCAGCACTGGCTCCTTTTCAATTTGTCACTAAGGTGGCAGTTTTGACCCTTCTCCACTTGCCACAGGTCACCAATTCTTCTAACAGAGGTTCTAACCCCTTTGATCTTCTCAAAGTGTGGTTTCTGAACCAGCAGCTTCACTATCCCCAGGGAACCTGTTAGAGATGCAAATGATTTGGCTCCACCCCAATCAAACTCTAGAAGTGGGGACCAACAATTGGTGTTTTCACAAGCCCTCAAGCTTAAGAACCAATGTTATCTATGGGCCTTTCTCTTCTTAAGAATGTTCCCTGAGTCCCTCTCCTCCTCTTCCTGCATCCTTAATTTTTTTTGTTTTTGTTAAGTTTATTTATTTTGGGGAGGGGGGCAAAGAGAGAGAGAGGGAGAGAGAATCCCAAGCAGGCTCAGTGCTGTCAGCGTGAAGCCCGACTTGAGGCTCAAACCCACAAACCAGGAAATCATGACCTGAGCCGAAACCAATAGCCAGACACTTAACCAACTGAGCCTCCCCCCAGGTGCCCCCATCCTTAATTCTTGAGGCCCATAAAGCTCTGTCCTTGGTATGTTCCCCAAGTAATCTAGTCTACTCTCAGGGATTCCAGAACACTTTTTCCAACAATCTGGTCGACACCTCCACTTGGATTTCCTCAAACATAATTCCAAACCAAATTATTCTCCCACCTCACCATCTAAGCTACTCCAACCTTTACATTTTTCTCCTGATTTTTTCACGTGTGAGTTAATGACGTCATCTCCCTGCTCCCAGGCTTGAAAACTCCATCTCATCTCTGATCCCCTCCCCTCACCACAGAAATCTCTTAAATTCATCACCCTTCCTATCGCCCATTGCCACAACTTTTATGACCTATTCCCATCTGTTCCCCAGGGCTTCAGTCTGACCACAGTCCACCAGCCTACTATCTCCATCACCTTCTTAAAGCAGTTACGAGAAATATATACCCCCCCCCTTAATTTTCATTTGACAAAGCAAACGGGAAGGATTGTTATGGGAATGCTTGATATTTAAGTTGGCCATATCTAAACAAGTAATAGAAGAGTCTTCCCGTAAAAGCAGTCCAGTCATCTAAGTGTTGGCAGACACGTTGATGCTTTATATATATACATTATCGCCAAACCCATCAGCAACCCACCAAGGGAAAGCACGTCTTCATTGCAAAGATCAATATACTGAAGTTCAGAGAAATGGGACTTGCCTAAAACCACAGAAGTAATGAGTGGAAAAAGCTGAGATCTGATCCCAAAGCTCTCTTATCCCGCCTTGCTGCCTCATTGTGTATGACTGTAGTCTTGGACTAGTGATGTCTACTGTCAGTAAGTTCAAGTGCATTTCCAGTACTTTGGGGTCATTAACCGAGCATTCCGGTCTCCCTTCGAAACACGCTCTTGACACCCTAACGAACCACAGGCATTTCTTCTTGCCTAACAGATTTTTTAAAAGCATCAGGGCAGTTAAAAAAAAAAAAAATCAGGAAATGACTGGTCCTGACTGAGATGATGTTGTGCTTTGCTATGGGATGGAGTAGGAAAAAATCCTCACGAAAGTACCTGGGCTGGCTGCCAGGCTGCCCGCCAATCACAGTGGTTGTGAACAGACACCAGGTAGTTTCTTCATTTCCCCAAATCGGTGCCAACCTGTGGGGTGTAGAAGGTAAACTGAGGATAAATCTACGGAGAAGTGGAGTAAAAATAGGTTAATTATATCTTTTTCCTGTTGCTCTGTATATCCTGATTCTTGCAGGCAAACTCATACCTCTTTAGAGAAAACAAGAAAACAAAATACAAGGCACACGTGTTTTCCTGTCGTGTAAAGTGTTATAAATGACAACACAATTCAAGGTAAAGAAAGCATCATTCGTAGGTTTATTGGTCCATTACTTTAAGTTAATTGAGGTAAAGAAACCTTTTAAATTTACAAGCTAATAGTTAACAAGCAATACAAATTCTTTTGTTTACCTCAAAATGTAATACTAATTTCATAGTAAACAATGGACAGTTTTTTTAATACACAGATATATGAAAAAAAGTGGACAAAAACCTCGTGCCAGCATCAAAAAATGCAACAAAACTTTTTTTTTCTTTTTATAATCTCTGGGTTCCATAACAAAGAAAGAAAGAAAAAGGTGACATTCTTTTTAAAGTTTGGTAGCTTCATGAAACAGACTTTGACCTGGGAATAAATCACTTTCTCGTCCACACACATTCTTGAGCACATTTTTTTTTTTTTTTCACAGCTTCTGATTTGGCTTATTGGCAGCATGGAGAGAAGAGAACACATTTACACGGAGGGAGGACTTCATCAATACCTTGGGCGGGGGGAGGGGTTCTTCTAAAATTTTAAATGTGAAGAATGACCTCTAAAAATAAGAAATACAGTCCACACTTTGGACATGACCTAAGCAAAAGTTTTGAATCTCTTTTTCAACAGTTAAAATACAAGTTAGAAAGGTTGCTGGCAGTTTATTTTATGGAAATATATCAGATGTACATCATCTCTCAATGCATTCCCAATGCGCGGACATCGAGGAATCAGGCACACGGAAGTACAATGGTTGGGGTGCCTACGGGACAGGACCAGACCTCAGGGGTGTCCAGGTGGTGGTGCTGACTGCTAACAGCTGCTGGTTTGTTGTCGGACGAAGGCCCAGCTGACACAGGTGTCTTTTTGTCATACAGATTCTCATCTTGTTGGCAATCTGCTTTCCCCTCCCCGTTCCCACACTGCAGAAAAAAGCCACCCCCCTTTTCTCCTTCCGGTACCATCGAGACTGAAGGGTTGGTCTGAGACTGTGAACAACCTGTTACTCATGGGTGGGGACAGGTGTGACCTGCTCTGACCTGGCATGCAGGAAGCCCAGAATCACCTGGTGAGGGGGTGGCATTGCCAGGGACATGCGTGTTGCAATACTCCGTCACTGGTTTTAATAGTAAAAGCTCTATTAAAATGGACTAAAGAATCAATGGGTTTTAGGTTTTTGGCATTTCAACCTGTGGAGAATTTCTATCTGACACACGCTGCTCTGAGCCCCCCCACCCCGCCCCCAGTTATCTTTTTAAAAACTGTTCCGCAGAATCGGGGTACACCATTAATATTGTCATCATCTAGAGTTCTCTGCATCTACGTGATTTGTCAATGCTGATACCATATATCCTCTACAATCGAGAGTGTGCCAAAAGGCACTAAGTTAATCTTTCACACTTTAACACACACACACACACACACACACACGGTTCAGTGGTCCCTGTGTTTCCTTACATTATCAAAAATATCATTTGGCAATAGCAATACTTAGCTTTCTCTTCCCAAAAGGCAGCCCTAATTATGAACCTCACTTTCTTATTTCTTTAAGAGGGCTGAGGACTGGCTATGTTAGACCTCTAGCATTTAAGCTGAACAACTGATTACGTTTCTAAAAAATTCTTTCTATCCAGAATCTAAAACACACTAGTTGAAGAATAAGGCATATTAGTAGGTGTTGACAATTCTCAAAAAGTAGAGTTAGGCTTTCAACAGTCTGTGGTAATTTTAAAAGTCTGGATTTGTTGATTTTCAAGTGCTAAACACACAGAATGTTTCTATATAAGACAAATATCTTACTGGTTTGTTATTTTTTTCCAAAGTACTTATTTACAGGCTATCTATAGTAGTAAAAACTGCCTGAAGAACATATTTTTCTGCCACATAGAAAGGGTTAGACAGCCAGACCCGGAATGCAATTCAAACATACAATTAAGAAACAACGATCAAACTCCCCGTGACAAAGGCCTTTCCTCCACCTTTCCTAACGCAGATAGCTCTGTGCACACTCTCATCCAGGCGACTGTAGGGAGGCCAGACATGCTTAAAGCAGAAAGCTAACCACCTATTGGGTGGGCTGATGAAAAATCAGGTTCCTGGTTTATGCACTAAATAAAAAAAAAAAAAACAAAAAAAACAAAAAAACAACCCATGAGGAAGCAGAGAACAACTCCAACACACCCAGCTTGATAGGTCAGTCTGACCCAGGGCATCATGACATTTTACTCGAATTTACTGATAAATGCCACCTGCCATCTGAATGGAGAAAACATAAGAGGCCATGTCCAATCTGTTGCCATCTTGAAAGTGAGAAGGCAAAGCCAAATTCCCAAAATGTTTTGTAAATGGGGATGGACTGCAGTGTTACTCCAGCCTGACAATTAGATTACTCAGTTTCCACGGGCCTTTGAGAGTAGGCATCCGGGAAGGTGGGCCGCAGGCTTGCTGTGCCCTGCCCTGAACACAGGCAGCCTCTCGTGAGCGGGAGCACCCTTCAGCGCAGCCCGAGGAGAGGCCAGGTCACCCCATCCTGACATCCAAACAGACGACGCCCACATGGGCCCGGGAGGCTGTGGCGATGTCTCTCTCCTGCCTGTCTCAGGGCAGAGGGTAGAGAAGGACTACTCTGCAGTGTAATGAATGGCATGAAAACAAAGCCAGGGGCCCGCGATGTCAATGCTCTTGACGGCAGGGCCAAGTCACTCGGACCCTGGGTGTGTCCCAGGCTGACACCTACCGGCCCAAGAGACACACTCCACTTGCAGACAGGCAGTCAGGTCACCGTGCCCTCCTCTAAAGCAGGACTTCCTGTCACTTCAAAACAAAGGTGGCCTCACGAGAAATGAGAATCCCTCGTGTGGATGGCGACTGGTAAGACATTTAATTCGACAACATGTAGAACACGCTCCAGGTGTGGCTGAAATTTGGCATGAAGACAAACTTAACGTTACATTCACCACGACCCCCGGAGTCCTACTGGCTTTTGTTGTTTCACCTAAAGGAAGGTGACTGGTGAGTTCAACGAGCAGCACAGTGAAATACGAGCCAATCATCTCCATAATTGCACTTATCTGAGGTCACTGGGAATCATTAGTAAGTCTTATTAAAGGACAAAACCCAACCCCAAACCTGGCTGTGAAACGTGTTCCCTCCTCCTTCAGGAAGAACAGAGGTTTTTTGGCTTTGGGCAGAGTAGCCTAGAATCCCCTTGTGGATCCACCACATGACAAGGAAGACCGCAGTGTCCGTATCTGCCACAAAGCACAAGTGCTCCCTTCAGCATCAAGTGCATCTCTAAAATCTGCTCAGTTTCTAGGAATTCTCTCCTCTTCTGCCTTAGCCTGGATTTTTAACCTGGGTGAATGAACCCTTCACTTCCCGCACCCGAGAGGCAGTTGACAGGCGTCACTCTGCATTCTGCTGCCATGTGCCCAAGACTCAAAACCTGTCCAAGTCTGTATGCCTGAGGTCAAGCGTGTCCCCAAGCAAAAGCCTCTTGGGACACAACTATGAGAGAGGAGGCAGTGATCTCAGCACCACGACTTTGTGGAGCCAAGAAGGACGGGGTGACGAAGCCTCTACGAGGCAGTCTTTGGCACAGAAGTCTCCGGTCACACTTCTCACAGGGAATCCCCTTCATGCTCACAGAGATGAAAGGGCAAATGCCTGGGACTCCTGACCCGCAGAGGCTGGATGAGCCATGGGGGTCGGGGAGGCCTGGGGAGCCTCCTTCACTGCCTACCGTCCCTTCTTCCTGGGCCTCCTCACCTCATCTGCCGCCAGCCTGAAGGAAGGGGCAAGCGTCCCTTCTCGGGCAAGACCATTTCTCCAGGGGAGCCTGGAACATATTCTGGTTCTCCCAGCTCTGGCGTCAGTGTCCCAGCTCTCCCTGGTGTCTTAAAGCACAGAAACATCACATGGCAAACAAATGGAGAAAGACAAGCCGCAAGATGCCCGAGTCCCCTCCGAGCTAGTCTTCTGCCTCCAATAACGTAAGGAACGACTGTGTCCCCCCTCCACTCCCTTCCCGTATGTCCCAGAGAGGAGCCCCATGACTGTTTTGAAGGGTTGCCTTCTTTTCCAACTAAACTTTCCACGGGAATGCTCCTGGGCTTTGGCAACTAGCGGCAGATGAGATCCTGGTCTTCCCATCAACTCTTTCCACGATTCTTTCCAAGCACTCATGACACCGGACAACGTTTTTAAAGCACGCATTCCACAAGGCAAGGCTTTGCACGTTCCTGGAGATGAGCGCTCGCTGCTGGGTCAGTCTAGTGCCTTCCACGAAATATCAAGAGAGGGCTGTCAACCCGTTATTGGATATACACCCTGTTCTACCAGCAAGCTGTCAGCTTGGACCCAGACGTCCATCATCCATACCCGCACCAACGTGATGGCTTAGAGGTAGCATGAAACACGGACTCACCACTCGGGCTAGATGGCCTGTCCTTACCCTTCTGCTTCGATGAATCACTTCTAATTGTACCAAACAAAAATTCACATCGCAGGATTTGAGAACGGCGTGAGGGGGTCTGACGGTGCAGGCAAGTACCGACGGATACAAAAGTTCTAACTGAAACCGTGACTTCCTCAAAACATGAATGAAACAGAGCCAAACTGTTCTGCGCTGGCCTACTGCTGCACCCCTGGCATCACGGCAGTGGCCACCCAAGGTCAACGCCGCGGGCGCGAGGGGGTGGAGGAACCTCGACACACTGCACGCGGCCGGGTACCTGCGGGTTACGACCCGCGTGTGCGCCAGCGCCTCGGCCCGGCTGCGTCGCGACAAGAACACTAACTGCCTCTTTGAGGCTCAGGTTGATCATTTTACGGGGAGATGAGCCACAGACGGGAGAGCGCAAACGTGGCATAGGTAGCTTCACTTCAGGAGGAAAGAAAAGGAGTTGGAAGATAGATCCTCTTCGTCGGTTTCGTGTCGGTTTGAAGACTTGAGATGCAGCCAGTGGTCACTGGGGAACGTGGCTGCAAGTTGAAGAGGTTTTAGCTTATCGAGAAGCAAAGGGCTCGCTGTTAGTACTTGTCATCTTCGAGGCCCGTCCAGGTACCGACTTTTCTTTCCGACCAGGGACTATCGAGGGTTAAAGCACTTCATATGGAACATGCACATGGAGTTCCCAGAACCTCCACTGTGTCACTACAGCACACCAGCCTCTCAACAAAAGGCCGCCCAAACACTCCGTGGACGTGGTAGGAGACACTAAATTAGGAGTTCTGGGTGAGGTAAAGGCAGACGGCACAGAGCAGACGTGGAGATGGGGCCTAGTGTACGCCCACTGACCCCAGTTACTGGGAGCTACTCTGACCTCAGACAACACGGACTTCCCACCACGGGCCTCAGCTGTACTCTGACGACACTGAACAAGCAAAAGAAAAACACTGAAGAACTTCACAGAGAAAAATGCCCCCCCCCCATTTTACACAAAAAACAGTTTCCAATCTACTGCATTCTAGTGTCAGAAACAAGTTTGGGGAGCACTGCCCCCTCGGCTCCCCGAGGTATCGCACGAGGACAAGGACACTGGCTTGCTCATTTGGGCACGGACGCATACAGACGCTGATATAAATGGTTCTATGTGAACCAGAAGCCACAAAAGAGGTGCCACTCGTCACAAGCAGGCAGCAGGCCACACTCACAGCTATAGGCCACTGTACATTAAGGACTTTCCGTGGAGGTGCCAACACCCCCTTCTAGGCTGAGACAAGTCGATGCCCACACAGGTCAATTCCAGAGTCCCCGTGTGTCTGTGGAAAACGAGACTGCCCTCTGTGCCCGCCTTCTTTGTGTCCTGGAAAAGCAAGAACCGGGCTCTCTTCCACCGCAGGCAACCGTGCTGTCCCCAAACAGGAGACTGTAATGAGATGTCAGAACGTCAGCTGGGTTGTCTCGTCCCTCAGCTGCAGATCTTAGTGTTCCAGATTTAATGGGCTCCTTCACAACACGGAGGTATGCTTCTTTCGCTGAGAGATGATTATAGCCTTACAGACTCCACCAAGGAATAAATACTAATGGAGAACCACTGTCAGACAAAGGTGGGTGGGGGGCAGGAAGGGAGAGAAATACACAAAGGAGAGATGATTCTGTGGCTGTTTTCTCAGTGCCACCTCTCTGGCACTACAGGGACGTCCCGGTGTGGGGTGCCATGCCCTGTGTAGGTAGAAGAGTCTCGGTCCCAAGAAGGAACTTACTTGGCCTCTGGTTTCTCCTGTAGTAGTGGAATAATCGACTCCCATGCCATGAGGCACTGAAATGACAACACACACACACACACATTTTCAACATCAGATTTTAGGATCAGGTTCTTAACTCTTCTCTGAGCTACCCTTTTATTGTTAGTCCCACCGGGTGACCTCTGTCTCATGTCTTGTCTAAGTAATGTACGTACATAATGTAACATCCGAGGTCTACGTGGATTATCCATCACTTAGAAACTGGGGACGTGGCCGGTGTTTGCTTTGAATATATCATCCCCGTCTCTGAGACGAAAGACAGCGGGGTCTCTATGAGGCCTTAATGTACCGTCCACACAGCTCACAGCTGGCAGAAATTCTGTCCCTTCAAAAAGCAGAAAAGATGGCAAGCTGCAAGCCCTCGGGAGGCTCTAGGTCCTCAGCCAAGAGGAAGACTTGCTCCAGGTGTGGGTAGGACTTGCACAAGGATGTAAATGATGGTGATGTGAGCCAGCCACCTGACTCAGAGTGGGTGGAAACCCCATGCGTCCTTACTGACCTCAGATGTTTTGCTTGAACGGGCCACTCTTAGATCTCCCAACAGGGAATATAGGGGGAGGAAACTCTACTTACTGCATTTCATCGGGTCCAAACATCATCATGTATCTTACATTCACTATTGCTAGTCCTCACAACTCCATGCAGTAGGATCATTATTCCTCATCTCTCTCTCTCACACACACTTCATATGGAGAAGATGAGACCCAGAGTGGTTACGTAACTTGTCTAAGACACGCAGCTAGTAAGTGGCCAAAGCGGATATTCTTTCCACTGCAGCAATCCCCTTTCATTCCAGATCCTTGTGAAGGGCCGAGAACCTGAAGACTGGCACTCTCCTCTGAGAGCACCCTACTTGGCAAAGTGATCCTCCCTTTGAGCAATCTCTTGCATAAAGGGCACAACAGAAGAACCACACAAGACCTTGTGTAGAAGGAGCTCGGGGTGAAGCAGGTCTTTGTGCTGAGTCATTTGGGAAGGAGTTCTGAGCAGGTAGGAGGAGAGAGGCATCCTTTGGTCAAGTTGGGGAGCGGAGTGGTAAAATTACTCCATGCTTCCTTCCTTGGTGACTCTGAGGTTGGAGTAGAAACTAGACTCAGACCCTACCCCATGTAAGGGAGCCCCAGGGCCCTCTGGGTCCTGCTGTCTCCCTAGACTGCAGGCCTGCTGACTCTGGGGCGCAGCTAGCCACCAGGCCCAAAGGGCCCGGGAGAAGAGAACTGCCGCTTCCGTGAGCAGCGTGTGCACGTGAATGCCCTGTGGGCACCCCCACGGGGGCCTCTGCTCCCAAACCTGGCGCCGCATCTCGCACAGTGGGGCAAGGACCCGCAGGGGTGGCTGCTGCTGGATTTCGGGCAGGCCCTTGCCCCAGGCTCTCTCTGGCTATTAGACGTGCTTCCTCACTGAGAGGGCTGGGGTCTTGCCGGCACACTCATTACCTTCTCGTAGTATTGGATGTTCTTGTCGGCCATTCCCATGAGCAGCTGCCGGAAGTCCTGCCTCTTGTTGCTCTGCCACCGCTCCATGTCGGCTTTCAGATCAGCGTTGAAACACTCCATCCGATCCTGACATTTCTCAACATCTGCCGGCACCTGGAAGGGGAGTGCATTAAAGAGGTGCTCTGTACGTGTAACTTGGTGACTCATGCCTCGAGCTCCCTGGCACGAGGCCAAATCACTACACTAAATGCCATAAACACACTCCCTCCTCGGCGGGGGGTGGTGAGGGACATTTATTTGAAGGCAGAGCCTTGGGTTTTCAGGTCTAAGAAGGAATTCCGAAAAGTGCTATCCTGACCCAAGTCTTCGAACCCATCCAAGCACAGCAGAGACTCATGGGGGAAACACCCCACCCCCGCCCCTGTTTACAAACAGGAAGAAACACTGCAATACAGAGTCCAATATCTTTGGTTCCCCCTTTTTACCCATCCCTATATAAAAACGCGTGTAGATTTTGCAAATGTACGGCACTTATTGGGCATTGCCCTACTATTCTCCTCGGTCCTGTAATGAAACCAGAAAAGGTTTTCCCGTATCATAGGAGCTATTCCCTTACTTGTGACATTTGATAATGACTACCCTCATTCATCACAGAATTAACTGTAGTAAGATTACTGGCCCACTGCTCCTCTGAACCTCACTTTACAAGTAATCTAGAGGCCTGTCTCTGCTCCCCCGGAGAGCAGATAATCAAAAATGATGAGTCAAAGTTAGGTTAATTCTGAGGAAATAGGAAGAAGATCACTTATGCGTGTCGAAAGAATCTGAAACATGAAGAAAAATATAGCAGGCAATTTCAACTTTTATTTAAAGAAGTTTAGACTTTTGCTTTGCTCTGGTGAGTTCATCCATCCTACACAGTCGGAGGGAGGGCCTTGTGGCTACTCTGGTCCCCAAAGCACAAAGCTGGCTCCTCTCCTCACTCAAGAGCACCACAAGCCTCTGAGGGCTGCCAAGGGGCCGACATACCTAAAACTGGGTCAGATGCCCACCTGCCAGATGCTTCTGGACAAAAAAATGAGGCCTTGTACATTGTAAGTGCTGAGGCCTGTGACCCCAAATGTCTCCAAGCTGTGGGGCGCCATGAGGGGTCAATCCCTACCAACCTGGGAAGTTTCATACTCAGGCCTTACAGGCAAGTAGAGGACCCAGAAAAACCAATAAAGGGAAGGCAAAGGCTGAGGAAGCCGGACACATTCAGGGCTTCCAGAAGGGCCGAGGGCCACACAGAACGTGTGGAGATGGCTGCAGACGCGGGAGCAAGGAACGTGAGCAGCCAGGGGCGGGGGTTTCAGGCTGGCCTGGCATGGGGTCTGAGCTTGGGTGAGGCAGAAGGAGTTGGGAAGAAAGAAACAGAGAGAGGCATCCCGGGAAACTTAAAAGTAAGGAACTTTTCTTTGAAGAGGGAGAAAAGCCTTTTCCAAAGCGCTGAGGTTCTGGAAGAAGAAAGAAAAAGGACTTGACTTTTTCTTCTGATGCCATGACTGAAGTCTCTCTGCCTTTCGCTGCTGCCTCACCTGTCACTTGTTGCCCACCTCGGTGGGGGGGGAAGTGAAGACCAAGTGAGCCCCCGCTTTGCCTCTTCGGAGAGGAGCCTTCCCCAGGAACACAGTGAACCAGCCTCAGCGGAGGCCCCGTGAGCCAGCGTGTCCGGGCCTCACTCTCCAGCAGGCACAGTCCACCTCCCTTATTCCTCTCCTGGCTCCTGCGCATTTAAGCATCAAGGTGCAAGTTCCCTGGAGCAACTTCCTCTTTGCTTAACAAAACTGCTGTGGCCAGGAGGGAAAGCAAAGGTCTGAAAAGGGAACCTGGTCAGGGCCCGCTGAGAAGAGGGAGGCCAGGGTCTCTGATACAAAGGAATTCTTTTCTAGGAAAGATTCCCAGGTCGGTTCTGAAGACGGGAATTCTGGTTGACCCACAAAAATTAAGAGTCAAGGGGCAGCTGGGTGACTCAGTCGGTTAAGCGTCTGACTTTTGATTTCAGCTCAGGTCATGATCTCACTGTGCGTGGGTTTGGGTCCCCGTGTCAGACTGCACTGACAGTGTGGAGCCTGCTTGGGATTCTTTCTCTCTCCCTTTCTTTCTCTGTCCCTCCCCTGCTCACGCACACGCTCTCTCTCCCGCTCTCTCAAAATAAATAAATAAATATTTTTTAAAAGTTAAGAGTCAAAACCATGGCTCTGGATTTTATGATTACCTGAGCCTCAATTTGGGAAACATTTGGGACTCATCATTTTCACGACGTACTCTGTGCTTGGCACGGAGGAAGACCGAGGTACCTTGCTCTCGGTAGATGGCTCTCGTCTCAGGTTGCCTACAGTTGAGCCGGGAAGGCACTAAAGGTGCCTGGACATCAGGGTGAGAGGTTACTGGTACTTTCTCTTCACCCAGCCCCACGGTAAGCACGCTGAGGGGGACCTGGACAGCCAGTGCAGCTTGGATGAGGGATCGGGCCTCCTTGAAGAATCAATCCCGCTGAGGAGACAGTGGGAGGAGGGCACTCCAGAGTGACAGTATGTACAGGTGAGAGAGGGAGACAATACCTGGGCCCACCTCAGGAATAGCTCACAGGCTACAGTGCCCACAAAAGCACAGAGAGAGAACGCCAGCCAGCGAGATGGCAGCAGGGGTGAGTGCGGGGGGAGTGGTGCAGAGTAAAGAACAAGAAGGCTGGGTTCCTGAGGCCAGGTTTGGTCAGCTGCCCCCTTTTTTGGAAAATAGAAAAGCCTGTGCTTCCTCTAACTATACAAACAGTTCTAGAGCCAGACTTCCAGAATTTGAATACCACAGGTACCACTTCCTAGATGGGTGATGTTGGGCCTCCCCATGCCTCAGCTTCTGTTTCCGGATAATACCAACCACCTTATAAAGTTACTATGAGGTTGAACAAGATAATATGCATAGAATACTTGGTGCCCGGCATAGATTAAATGCCTCCCAAATATTTCTTAGTTCGGATCAGTATCGATACTGTAAATTGCTATTCTTACAAGATGTAAGTGCATGTGCCTAGCCCCTCCAGCAAGAATGAACATTATGAACTTTATTCCATGCCATACAAAAAGGTTTCTTTTTTGTCTTCCAAATATAAAACATTATTAAATATATTCTTTCATACTTTACACCACTCTTCACCCATGCTACCTCACCCTGAGATTTCACCAGAGATCAGAGATGAGTCAACACCAAAATATACTGGCACGAGATCACCCCAGGTGCCCTGCAACCAGGGTGGCGGCTGTAACACAAGGGAGATGGCAGATCAGACTAACCTGGTGGAGACACAACTGACAGATGTGGCAACCCACTGCATGTGAGAAATAAGACACAGCTGTCAGAGAGGAGCCTGAAGTTTACAGTCTGGGTGACTGGGGGGGGCGACAATGCATCGTGGGGCTCAGGATAAAGGACAGGTCCATGGACCAGAAAAAGGAGGCAGCTACAGCCACGGGAAGGGTGAGCCCCACCCCCCGACCCAAGAGGGGGCTGAGACAACTCAACCATAGCAAGCACCTGGTTTGAATATGGACAAAGGACTTAAATGGATATTTATCCAAGGAAGATCTACAAATGGCCAGCGAGCCTATTAAAAAATCACTGCACATCCCTAATCATTAGGGAAATGCAAATCAAAACCACAGTGAGAACCACCTCAAATCCACTAAGACGGCTACTACAACAACAACAAAATAAGTGTTGGCCAGGATGTAGGAAATTGGAACCCCTGCACTTGTGTAAAACTTTAGTACGGCACTTCCTCAAAAAAACAAAAATGGAGTCACCATATGATCCAGCAATTCAACTTCTTTTTTTTTAAGATCTTATTTTTTTTAATTTTCTATTTAAAACATATTTTTTAAGGTTTATTTTATTTTTGAGAGAGAGAGACAGAGACAGAGTGCAAGCAGGTGAAGGGCAGAGTGAGAGGGAGACACGGAATCTGAAGCAGGCCCCAGGTTCTGAGCTGTCAGCATAGAGCCCAACGTGGGGCTCAAGTTCACGAACCACAAGATCATGACGTGGGCCAAAGTTGGATGCTAAACTGAATGAGCCACCCAGTTGCCTCTATTCTTATTTTTTTAAGTTTATTGAGAGAGAGAGAAAGCAAGAGGGAGAGAGAGAGAGAGAGAGACAGAGACAGAGACAGAAAGAGAGAGAGAATCCCAAGAAGGTTCCACGCTCAGCACAGAGCTGGACATGGGGCTCAGTCCCACAACCGTGAGATCATGATCTGAGCTGAAATCAAGAGTTGGATGCTTAACTGACTGAGTCACCCAGGTAACCCCTAAGATTTTATCTTTAAGTAATCTCTCCACTCGGGGGGGTTGGAAATCACAACCTCAAGATCAAGAGTCACGTGCTCTACTGACTGAGCCAGTCAGGCATCCCTGGCGATTCCATTTCTGGGTGAATACCAAAAGACTGAAAGCAGGATCTCACGGAGACATCTGTCCTCCCATATCCACTGTGATATTCACAACAGATAAAGGTGAAAGCAACTCAAGTATCTGTCCACAGATGGATGAATAAACAAAAAGGGGTACAGACATACAGTGGAATATTCTTCAGCCTTAAAGAGGAAGAAAATTCTGACATGCCACAACATGGATGAACCTTGAGGACATTTTGCTGAGTGAAATAAGCCAGTTATGAAAACAAACAAATATTATATGATTCTACTTACAAGAGGTGATAGAGTAGTCAAACTCCTAGAGACAGAAAGCACGATGGTGGTTTCCAGGGGCTGGGAGGAGGGGGAAATGGGGACTAATTTAATGGGTACAGAATTTCAGTTCCTCAAGATAAAAAAAGTACTCTGGAGACCCACTGCACAACGGTGTGGATTTACTTAACATGACTGAACCGTATACTCAAAAACAGTAAAGACGATGATTTTGGTTATGTGTATCTTGCCATGATGCAAAAATTTTTTAATATATGGGGAAATCAAAGAGAGGGTTGGAGGGTCAAAGGGTGGAATTCATGGAGAAGCCTAAATCTGTAGGGTTAATAAGGGGATCAGCAAAGGATACTAAGAAAAATGAGCCCAGAAGCAGGAAGGAAGTCAGAGTGAGCAGAGCCATAGAAACACAAGGATGGAGAAGGAGGAGAGGGGAGGAGGAGGTGAAGGAAGGAGGAGGAGAGGGGAGGGTGGAAAAGAAGGGACCAAGAGGAACCAGGAGTTGGGATGAGCTGTCTGAAGCAACCAGCTACTGAAGGTGCCCAACTTAATGAAGAGGAAGACGGCCGGCCCACACACTCAGGCTCCCGGTGTTCCCCCTTTTGTTTCTTTCTGGATGGTGTCCTTGTAACCATCGGTTCCCTGACCAGGGACAACCAGCATTGCTCATCTGTGTTTTAATTTTTTGATTGAGGTGTCATCAGAATTGTGCTATCTTGTGTCTGAAGGACGTGGCAATCGTGATACCCAATGCTGACGGCTGGCTGTCACTTATCACAAGACACCAACCACAGAAAAAAATCACCAGGTAAGACTCCAAAAGATAACACCTCTAAGTAGATAACAAGGCTGCGTTTGTCACAGTGGCTCCCTTCTCTCTCGTGAGAATTTTCGTTACAGAATATGGGTTGTTGGAGCGATGGGAGAGGGGTAATGTGGGACGAGCTCAAGCATTTTTGTGGGTTGGGGAGTAGGGTGGGAAGGAAATTCACATGAATATGTTGGCGTCGAAGGGAGTCTTCCCTTCACGTTCACTCCTATTGTTCATGTTAGCGTATAAGCTTCCCGTCCAGTTTGAAATGCAATGCCTCAGCCCCTCTTTGTTTCCAGTAACAGCTTTGCTGTCCTCCCTGGCTTCTAGGGAGGATCATATTCGAGGATTTCCACAAGTCTGCGGTCCTGACAAGTCCAGCAGAAGGCAGCCCAGTAAGTGCCTATCATTTCGCTGACATCAAAGCTAAAATGAGGTAAGTCGAGTCTACATAATTCAAATGTCCACTTGCCTGAGAAGAAACCTCTTCAGGGTCTGTTGAGTTTTCTCAACCCTAACAACAAGCAAAACTTTAAGTTCTATGATACTAACATTTGCCCTCAGCTCTAGGCTCACCCCCGCACACGGACAAGCCACAGCCACAGGGCTTCCAGCCAGCAGCGGGGGGCCACAGGATCCCTCCCCTTCTTCCTAAAGCAGCCACCCTGGTGTGAAATTCGCAGTGAGGGCCGAGGAGACCCGCAAGGCCACTTCTCTCTTCTGGGTTTTGGAAAGGTGATCAGTGATCACTGATCAGTGAGCCACTCCACGGCTTCACAAAAATCAACTTGCCCTCACTCTTTAGAGCCTCTTTTCAAGATTTCAACCTCAAAACAGGTTAATTCCCTAGGCTTGCTACGTCCCTCAGATGTTGTTAACACACCCAGACCCCTGTGAAAACTGCCCGTCTTTGGGCAAGATACTCTCTTTCCTGCATCCCCATGACAGACCTATGAACAAGGCTGTTCCCGCCATAGTCACAGACAGAGTCCGCCAGGTGCTTGGGGCTAAGAATCGCCCTAACCCACTTCCTGACACTCTGGCTTTTCTCTCACCAGTGGTAGCTCTGGGAAGCGGAGCTCAAAACCACACAAAACAGGGTCACCTGGGTGGCTCAGTCCATTGAGTGTCTGACTCTTGATTTTGGCTCAGGTCATGATCTCACGGCTTGAGAGTTTGGGCCCCGCATCGGGCTCTGGGCTGGTAGCACAGAGCCTGCTTGGGATCCTTTCTCTCTCCCTCTCTCTATCTCTTCCCCTCCCCTCAGAATAAATAAATAAACTTTATGAACACACACACACACACACACACACACACACGAAACAAAGCACGGCAAAACCTTCAGCTACTCACTTCCTGGGTACCTCTGATGGGCTGTCAGGGAGGACAGGCATTCGGGAGGGCTGGGAAGGCAGGGGTAACTTTAGAATGGAAGGAAACCATGCCTAAAACAGGGCAGTCAAAAAAAATTTTTTAAAGCAAAGTTAAAAACAAAAACCATAAGGGCAACAAACCAGAAAACGAGGTTCTCGGTCAGCACTCCTCCTAGAGACGAGCGGAGCTGGTATGGGAAGCAGAGGCTCCACCAGTGGAGCATCGGCTCCTACATCAGACACTGCTGCGCTGACCTTCACGTCTCCACAAATCACTCGTATGAAGCCCACAGGGCTAATGAGCAAACCGGTGCAAGCGGGGAGACGGAGCTGAGGAGCTGGGGAACTGAAGCCAGGGTGATCGGAGTCCAAATTCTGTGCTCTTTCTACCAAGCCCTTTTCCATTTGCAGAGGCCGCCAATGGAGCCCTCCTCCACCCACCAAAGTAGCTGCTGTCCCAGATCCAAACCTGGAGGCGCAATTTCTGCCGCTCCCACGGTGAGAGCACACTCATGGGCACCACCACCCCCGTGACGACAGTCCCTGTTTTGTTAATTACCACAATTGCTAAAAAACGGCAAAATGAGCACCGGCATGGCTCAGTGTCTTGCCAGAAAGAGGGCAGACCGAGACTGCTCGCCCACAGTGTGGTGAGAGAACGGAGGCATGTTTAGACCACCTACTTAGTCTCACCGGCTGGGAAGCAACCCTTCCCCCTCTTCTAAGAACTCTTGTGATCAAGAGAAGAGTCGTATAGGTGATGCTCTGGGAAGGTGAAAATGGCAATAGCAAGAAGGTTTTGACACCCACTGGGAGACGAGGAGGCACCCAGGCCGGCAAGAGGTGGAGAGCGTTAGAAAGGAGCCCCCGCAGCTTGTCTGGCTGGAACGTGGGAGCCAGAAATGGCCGCTCCCTGGGCTCCATCTGTTCCAAGGCGCTGTGACCTTTAGGCAGCCGGCAAGCCAGGACAAGGTCAGCATTTACTTTGGCGTATTATTCATAACCTTCGGCTCCTGTCTTTACAAAGGAACTGTTCCGTACGGAGCTCAACAGAGATTAAATGACAAACCAGCCTGCGAGAAAGCTTGTATTCAGTGGTGAGCAGCGATGAATGCTGTCAGAACATCTTCCAAAGACAGGGTCTTCGGCTTCCAAACTAGGCCAGTGACAGAATGTGCTAGCCCTCCCTCCCTAGCTAGGAAAAGTGACTTCTATATTTATATTGGAAAGCTAAATTGTTGAAATGAAATTTTGAAATCTATAAACACAGTATTTCTTGTCATTCCTTTAAATGAGACGGAGATATGGGCTCAGCAAATGGCACCGTGTTCCAGAATATCACAGGGATGGCTAGGAACTAGTCAAGGCAACGGGCAGCTGGAAGATGGAGGGTGGCTGTGCACACAGCTGCATTCCCATCATGGTCCCAACACACAGGACGGAAGCAGGCCAACAGCCTGTGGCAAGAGGAATGGAAGAGAGGTGCCTAGCATTCTGGCCAAGCCCCAGCTACACACACTGGGCCAGTGACAAGAGTCCCTCTCCGTACCATCTGGATTTCCATCAGATGTATGCAGACTTCACTCTCATGTAGGTCACCACGGGTGACACGGGCGGCCATGCCACAGGCATGTATTGTATGCCTGCTGCGCCCAGCACACTGGATAAAGACCTTGGGTATCAACAAAGCTGGGCAATTCATCAAGCTGTTTTGTGGCTCTTTCTTCACCCATGAAATGGGGAAGAATAATGCCTTCCCTCTGGGCCTCAGATGACTGTTGTGGTGACCGTGTGAAACAATTTACATATATATATATATTTTAATACCATATGGGGGCACCTGCGCGGCTCAGTCAGTTAAGTGTCCAACTCTTGATTTCAGCTTAGGTCATGATCTCAGTTTGTGAGTTTGAGCCCTGCATCAGGCTCCACGCTGGCTGCACGGAGCCTGCTTGGGATATTTTCTCTCTCTCTCTCTCTGTCTCTCTGTCTCTCTGTCTCTCTCTCTCTCTGTCTCTCTGTCTCTCTCTCTCTCCCTATCTGCCCCTCCCCCACTCGCACACTCACTCATGCGCTCTTTCTCTCTCAAAATCAATAAAATAAACTAAAAAAAAAAAAATGCTATATGGAGCCAGGGTGTGCCACTTCTGAGGTTTGGGTTTCCAATTTCCGCAGCTGGTTCCTTTCTGGGTGTATCACAGTATGGCTACCACAGCAGCAAGAACCAAGGCAGAGGAAGAGAAACAGTTCTGATGTAAAACTACTTCCCAGAACCCTGGGCCCCTGCTATTTATTTTTTTAATAACATTCCCTACCCCACCCCCTTTTAGAAAACAGCTATACCTTCCAATTGCAAACAAAAAGGAACACAGCAACATAATGGTAACTGGCAAGGTGCTAAGGTCAGGCTGCAGGATTTCATCCTGGCTCTCATACTTGCTAGCTGTGAGATCGTGGGCCTTGGTTTGCTCATCTCTCAAATGGGAATAATAACGGCTCCCAAACCACATGACTGTCGTATGGAGTAAGTGAGATAAGGTAAAGAGCTTAGCACGTTGTAAGCGCTCGCACATCGGCTATTACTACTCTTGTGTTTAATCCCGGCTGGGGGAAGGAAAAGGCAACACATGGCAAGGACTAGTACACCAGATGCATTTTTACAGTATGATCCTCTATCTAGACCCAGAGCCCTGTAGCTGGGGGTATCTTCCCTAAGTTCAATCAGTGCTCCTTAAACTTTGTGGTAAAGAACCACTGTTCGGTGGCTTTTTTCCCCAACAGGACAGAGCTGTAGACCTACTATGCATAACTAGTGTGTAGTTTGCTCCACATGAGCTAGTTTGACAACACTCATGCTCAGTGTTCAACAAGTGTCAAATTGCTATAAAACTGCTGACTCTCAGCTTCTGCACCTTTCCTGTCATGGATTGGCGACAGCTTATGGATGAGTAAGCAAACCACACTTGTGAGAACGCTGATCTAGACTGTTCTTCCCTTTCTCGTCAATCCCATTTTACAGACAGGAAATGCCCTTGAATGGCAACGCTGAAAGTCTTAAAAAAAAAAAAAAAACAACTCAGGAAACAGCAGAAAACTCAACCCCCCGTGCTTCCAGGAATTGCTGTTTCAAAGGGACACAGGCACCCCCATGTTTATAGCAGCACTATCAACAATAGCCAAAGTATGGAAAGAGCCCAAATGACCATCGATGGATGAATGGATAAAGAAGACATGGTATATATATATACAATGGAGTATTACTCGGCAATCAAAAAGAATGAAATCTTGCCATTCGCAACTACATGGATGGAACTAGAGGGTATTATGCTAAGTGAAATTAGTCAGTCAGAGAAAGACAAATTATCATATGACTTCACTCATATGAGGACTTTAAGAGACAAAACAGATGAACATAAGGGAAGGGAAACAAAAATAATATAAAAACAGGGAGGGGGACAAAACAGAAGAGACTCATAAATATGGAGAACAAACTGAGGGTTACCGGAGGGGTTGCGGGAGGGGGGGATGGGCTAAATGGGTAAGGGGCACTAAGGAATCTACTCCTGAAATCATTGTTCCACCATATGCTAACTAATTTGGATGTAAATTAAAAAAAATAAAATTAAAAAGAAGAGAAACAAAAAGAAACTTCCAGAAATAAGACATCAAAGAGAACAAACAGGAAAAAATGACAGTGTGAACACAGCCCAGCTGGCACTGACCACCTTAGCTGTGTGGATCTGGGGACAAGGCTTCACTCAGCGCCAGCGAGGCGACTGCAGCCTTGTGGAGCCCAGCCCTCCCTCAGGGGCTCCCCTGACCTTGGGGCGGTCTTCCTTCCTCAGGGCCACAGCTTCTAGTTTGGCTTCGTACTCTGCTTGCACTTGGTCCCTCTTCTTCAGTACGCTCTGCGGGAGGAGAGAGGGGAAGAATGTAACACAGAGTTCACAAAGGAGCCTCCAAGGCCCAGGCAGTTGATTCGCGACCCCTTTCCTCCCCCAAATCACGGCGCAGGAGGCCCAGCCGCGTGCTCCCGGGACAGTCTGGCTGTGGTGTGACACAGGCTTGTGACACGGACTCCGGAGGAAGTGGGGTGGAAGCGGGGCGGCCTGTTGTCAGAGATTTCCAGCACAGTAACAGCCTGATACTGAAAGCAACTGAAGCTCCGGGCAAGGACAAGCGGGGGACACTGCCCATCCTCAGCCACACTGATGAGAGGTCTCAGCTTCTCCGTGTGCAGAGAGGACTCAGCTGTGGAGCCTGGAGAGTGACAATCCAGGATGTTCTCTGAACCGTTTACGGAAAAGTCTATGTCAGGAGAGTTCTGGACTCTGATTCATTGAGTTGATCGCTGGTGGACTGATTCGCTCATTGATCCAAGAGCCGCTCATCTGTCCACCCCTCTGGACCACGTATGCAAAGATCAAAGAGATACAGCCCCTACCTGAGGGGTTCCAGCTAGGGAAGAGGTGCATAGTACAGAGCTGCATCTATGTACAAGTCCAGAATCCCTAGAACCACATGGTGCGTCATCTAGAGTGAGTGATAAACGAGCTCAAACAGGGCCAGCCTAGACAGGACCAGGATGAGGCAAGCCAGGTGCCCACGATGCAAAATTTAAGGAGAAAAATCTCTCTCGGGCTCCTGTAAGTGCAAGATCGGCACCTGAGCTGAGCATCTCCCTAAATCTGTGCCCTGGGCATCTCCTTTGCCTCACCTGGTTCTGGCTCAGCTGCTAAGACCACACTCGGTAGGACAGAAAAGGATGCAATCCACAGTCTAGAAAAACATCTGCTTCTCCAAGGGTTTCTTTTTCCTTCTTTGAGTGTAAGAAGCATGAACAGCAAATTAAGAGTGATTAAGAATCTTCTCGCCCACTACCTCAGAAGTCACAAAGCGCTACGGAAGTTTCCAATCTCATGCTTTTCCCATAGGCACCCTCCAGCACAGTATGGAGTCAGGCCAGGAGGAGCCATTCCCTGGCTAGGCGGGGGGCACCTTGTGTCCCTGATAATGTGCTAAAGAGTGAGGAGCAGCTGGACAGCTGAGTGCGCTCTGAGGGGAAACCTTCTCAGGCAATGTGCCAACACAGGCAAACTCAAGTCTTCCCCTGAAGTATCTCCTTTGAGAAGAGTTTTACCTTGAGAAGAACATGAGGTAAAACTTACAAGAACTTATCTTTTGTTTGCCACTCATCTTTCTCCTGAGTGCTCTGAAGTTCCCTCCCCACACCCATCAAGCTTTGAGTAGGGATGTTTGCAGTGCTGTTCCACACAACTCTCTCCTGATGCTGGAAACTGCCCATAATCCACACTTAATACAGGGGCCATTAGCCCCACCTGCTGATTGACCTCTTGAAACTGGCTGGTCTGAGCAAGGAACTGGATTTAAACTTGTGTTTAACTGATTTGAATTTAAACTTAAATAGCCACCTCTGGCTAGTGGCCGCCATATTGGACAGCACATAGATACATACAGTAAAAACACAAAAAAGTTAGGGGTCTTTTATGGATTTCATAGAACCCAGAAAATATTCTAAATCTACTAGTCTGGTACCAGCAGTAATAAAAACTTGTAATCTCTACCCAAGAGAAAGAAACACACAGTGCTATCCATGGAGACACTTACGAGGTTCCCCAAGGCATGACGGGACAGCAGGGAGGGGCCGACTGGCCTCCTCATCACTGCCGTGGACTCCCCTCATGGCACACCTCATATCCACCTGGAAAAAGCACATACCCAGGCTAGGAACGGGTTGAGCTGTTCCAGTGATATAGTCTCTGTCAGTTGTGGCAAGAACCGCATAACCAAAGCTAGAAATGCTCTCAGAACAATGCCCTGGAATCCAGTCAGCACAGTGTGGGGCTTCCTGTCCCCACCGTTCCGTTCCAAGATTCTCTGCTGGGGATGCCAAGACCCGAGAAGGGGAGGGATGGCAAGAGATGTCAGCCTCACACAGCCACACCAGACAAAATTTATCTCCTCTCCCTCTCCTAAAGCAGGTGAGGGGATCCCCAGATTCAGCCACACTCCTTCCCCTAGTTAGCGTGGACCCTCCCTGGCTTCTCGGTCACCTGCTACCCCCACGTCACCTGAAGTGACCAGAATGCTGCCTTCTCATGCAGGCTGCTGGAGGATTTGCACGTACATCCCCACCTCACTGGGCAGCAGAAAAGACTCACGACGACCCTGCAGAAGTAAAAGGGTATTATCCCCATTTTATAGATGGGAACACTAAGGTACAGCCGAGGGACCTGGCTGATGTCACACTGCTCGCAGCACAGTGGTGACTCACTCAGGCAGTTCCTGAGTGAGTTCCCACAGCGTGGGGTTTCCCAGTCTGACGGGATCCCAACCACGCTACAGGTTGGGAAACATGTTCTGAATCCAGCTGACCTAAGACTACCATCCTTGCTGGAAGCATCTTTGCTCACGGTTGGTGATGACCTGAAAGGTGCAGCCTCGTACTCCAAACAGCACATGCTATGTTGATAAAACTGGTCAGACTACCCTGTGGTTAACGGGGCCTGAGCCTGAGACTGCAGGGGCCAAGAGGCCCAGTCAGCAGCTACAGAGAGGTCCCTCCATCCCTGAGTGACAAGCAAGAGATATTCACCGTCTGGGCGTCTCAGAGAACTCTCTAGGGGTCCCTGATTCTAGTGGGTACCGTAAACCCAAAGGTGACGTGCACGGAGACACGTTGCTACTTTGCGTCTGTCTGCTCTTCTCCTACCTAGCCGTCCTCATCCTGTTTCTGCCCTGCCTTTCTGTGTCTTCATTCGTGACCCAGGCCCTGGGGATACAGCAGAGAACAACACACACAAAACTCTTGCCTTCACGGAGCTCACATTCCAGCGAGGAGGCAGACATCACACAGTAAAATATATTAATACAGAGTGAATGAGGTAGTGCCGAGCGCTGAGGAGGAAAAAGAGAATAAGACAGCAGGACGTAAAGCGCCAAGGATTTGGGGGATGACAGAACTGTCCACAAAGTAGCCAGGAAGGGCCTCGAGGAGGAAGCGGCTTTTAATCAGACGTGAAATAAATTTCTCTCATATGCTGCGGGTTTGTCTTAATGTAGAACCCTTCATCGTGATTTTGAAATGGTCCTAGTAATATGGTACTTCACTACCCTTCTTTTCAAATGTAGAGAAAAAAAATGACTCCATTTTTTAGCAAATAAATTGTAAGGAAAAATAGATGGGGAGGGATTTTTTAAATACTTAAGAAACATATCAAACTATGAATTTTATTTGGATCACGATTTGGAAAAACACCTACAAAAACAGTGCCTGAGACCCTGGGGAATGAACACTCCAGTATCATTGGAGTTTTACAGTTTATCAGTTTACTGGATATTTGAAGAAATCTTAGGAAAAAATTTTAGGTGTGATGATAATGTGGTTCTTTTTTTTAAAAGAACACTTGTATTTTAGAGATATGTTCTAAATATTTTTGTATGAAGTGCTCTGATGTCTGGGATTTGCTTTAAAATAATCTAAGGGGTTCGAGTGCCTGGGTGGCTCAGTCAGTTGAGCATCCGAGTTGGGCTCAGGTCATGATCTCATGTTTCATGGGTTTGAGCCCCGTGTCGGGCTCTGTGCTGACAGCTCAGAGCCTGGAGCCTGCTTCTGATTCTGTGTCTCCCTCTCTCTCTCAAAAATAAATAAACATTAAAACAAATAATCCAAAGGGGGGCACCTGGGTGGTTTAGTCAGTTAAGTGTCCAAGTCTTGGTTTCACCTCAGGTCATGATCTCATGGCTGGTGAGACTGAGCCCCGTGTTGGGCTCTGTGCTGTCAGAGCTTGCTTGGGATTCTCTCTCTCTCCCTCTCTCTCTGCCCCTCCCCTGCTTGTATGTGCACATTCTCCCTCTCTCTGTCTCAAAATAAATAAAGAAAACTTAATAAAATAAAATAAAATAAAATAAAATAAAATAAAATAAAATAAAAGTAAAATAATCCAAGGGGTGGAGAGCAGGTGGGCACAGAGCTAGAACAAGATGGGCCATGAGTGGGCAACTGCTCGAGCAAGCAGATGGGGATGTGGGGGATTGTTACACTTCCACTCTGCTTTTAGACGTTTCAATTTTTCCGTAATAAAAGAAAGTTAAGCAATGGACATATAATACCAGTCATCCAAAATGCTAATAACAAGCTAATAATAAATAACCACTTAACTACAATGACAACAGTGTCTGGAAGTTAAAGCAGACACATTCTGTGGTTTGGTGTTCAATCTCTGTACTGGATTTTTTCCAGGAAAATACCGCAATGGCCAGGATCGACTGGAAAGCTCAACATTCCAGCTCCACCCCCAGAGCTCACGCTCAGTCGTCGGTCGGCCGGTGAGACTGTGGGCTCACAAACTTGTGGGAGGAGGAAGAGGTAGTGCAAAACCAGCTCCCAACGCAAAAGGTCAGCAGCTACCAAAAAGCCTCCTCACGTCCGGAAGGTTTTTGAAGCTTCAAATCTTTTCGTAAGAGGGACGTTAGGATGCAGGGTTGAGGAGGCAGATGAGAGCAGTGAGGACTGCTCAGCCACACGTAGAGAACAGCAGAGCAGAATGGTTCACACCGTGATATGCCAGGGGCTGGTGACCCAAAAGAACACCCCCCCAAGGGGGATTCATGTAGAATAATGAGTGTTCAGTAATAAGGAAAGACGCTCAAATGGGAATAAAAATCAAACACCCAACACAGCCCTGTAGCTAGGTTTTGGGTGGCCCTCTACGAGAGTATTTACCTGCAGGCAGGAACATGAGTCCGACCTTGGTCCTGGTAACATAATTTCTGATTAAATGATTGAACTTAGGCCGTCCCTTTTGACATGCTCTTTTGACACATTCATTCTATTGGAAATGGACCACCTGTGAGTTAAATTTTCTAGGCCATGTGGGTAATACTGAAACCACATATTTGCCCCTGGTTTTAAGAGATATTTGTTACAAAAGTTAAAATTTTTTAATTAAAAAAAAAAAGGTATTTGTTACAGAAAATTTGGAATATAAAGAAAAACACAAAAGAAGGGGACCTCTCATCTTCTGGGCACAACTGGTAACACGGTTATGTCTTCACTCTCTAGTTTGTTCTCTTGGACGACTTCTTTGATGCTTCCCATTTCTGTGTTTTCTCTTCCTGGCACTCTTGTTATTCAGATGGTAGATACTGAGGTCTCTGGTCCTCTCATTTTCAAATGTATTTTTTTGTCTCAAATCCTCCATCTATCTTTTTGTTTCACTTTACAGGCGACTTCCTTAACTTCTAATTTTTTTTTCCTCATTTCTATCATGGTTTTAATTTCCATGAGCTCTCTGCTTTCTAGATGCTAAAAAATTCTTGTTTTATTGTTATGACATCTCTTTCTGAAGATATTAATGATTCTTTTTTCTTGGAAATGTTCTGCTCCCTCAATGACGTTTCACTCGGTAATACTTTTTTTTCTTTGTTTTTACTTGGTATTCATTTTAGAACCTTCTCTTAAATATTCAGTGACCTTGTCTGCCCACTCATCCAATAGGGAAACACTAAAAACCTAATTGAAAGCTCTCTGCATGTTGAGGGCTTGCTGACAATTCTCTACAGGGACCCTGCTGGGTCATTTCATTGAGGAACCTTCTCCAATACCAGTATCTTCAAGTTTCTTCTCTTGGTCTGTTTAGACTTTCTAGAAAAGGCTCTTCTAATCCTTGAAGGGAAGATATAAGGCTGAGAGCCAAGCACAGGAAGATGACTAAAGTGTCAACATTTGGTAATCTTTTACTTAACATCCTGATTTTAGGATTTTAGCCCTCATCCTCAACGGTGCCTGGGGTCCCTGTGTCCAGAGACCCTCTCTGTTACCCTCCAGAGAATATGCCTCCAGTTCTGGCAGAGTATAGAAGAGACAGTCACCCCTGTGTGAGGAAGGAGGTCAGAACTAGAAGCTCTAACTTCTTAAACAGATTCCTGGCTAATTTTTCTCTTCAGCTTTCTCTCCCCCAATCCCAGAGGTACTTACTTACTTAGCACTACCGATTCTCGACCTTTTTTGAAGGATTCTATGATATAAACCAGGTGGCTGCTTAGTTTTTTCCCCAAACAGTCAGCTTCAAAGGCAGCTTTTCTGAGGCACTTGAGACCATTATCCCCTCTCAATTTGCTTTCCAGTCCCCATTATACTGCTACTATTTCCTCCCCTGCTGCTTTTTATCTTTGCAGCCTTATACTTCAAACAAAACAAAAACACTCTAGTGTTATCTTGGTGAGGTCTCATGAAAAAGAAGCTTATATATTTAATCTGCCATCCCTGGGAATCTCAGATTTTTAATTTTCACATATTTTTCTAACTTTTTGAAACATTTGAGATCATGTACATTTCTACATCTTGCTTCTTCATATTTTCAAGAAATCAGGCCCTCAATCTATAATTACTTTTGTTTAGGAAAAAGGACTCCCCCCCCCCCAACTCAATTTTCCAGAAAATCTTCATCCTTGCTTTCTTTTTCTTTCTTTTTCTTTTTTTATTCAAGTTAGTTAACACACAGTGTGGTCTTAGCTTGAGGAGCAGAACCCAGTGATTCATCTCTTACATATGACACCCGTGCTCATCTTAAAAAGTGCCCTCCATAATGTCCATCACCCGTTTAACCCATCCCCACACCCAAAAGCACTACGAGTGACCAAACGTAAAGCCTCATCACTTGACTCATTAGCTCCACCTTGTGGCTTGTAAGGAAAAAGGTAGGCAGACTGCAAAAAAACACAAATAACTGACATTTGAAAAAAGCTATCCTGGAACATTGTTCAAAGTATCTCCAACTCGAAGAAAAACTCTGTCTTTAAAACCAGACTTCTGCATCTACATCTCACAACTCTAATCATGATCACCAATGACCCCCATATTATTGAATACAATGGTCACTATTGATCATGATCCTCCTAAAAACTTTTCTCTTGGCTTCCTCTACTTTTTTTCTTCTACTACCCTACCAATCCTCTGAGTCTCCTTTTCCACTTGTTCCTCCTCATAATTAGGCACTGGGCCACTAAATATTGTCATGCCTCAGGGCCAGACCTAGACTATTCACATGGAGCTCATCTCACTAGATGGTCTACTCCCCTCCCATGGATTTAAACACCATCTATTCGCAAATGACTCCCAAATTTCTATTCTCACTCTGAATTAAATTCATAACCAATTGCCATGACATCTCTACTTTAATGACTAATAGGCAGTTTTGCACTCAATATGGCCCAAACAACTTGATTCCCAACTGCCCAATCTGTTCTGCCCCGAACTTCCCCATCCCAATGAACGGGAACCACTGTCCACCCAGTCGCTAAAGCCAAAAACCTAGAGGTCATCACCAATCGTTCCTTTTCTTACTTCAGATTAATATAGCAGCAAGTCTGGTTGGCCCTTCATTCAAAATCTACCCAAAGCCACCACTGTAGCCCAAGCTCTACCACCATGGTTATCTGCCACATGGCTCCCTGTGACGGTCTCCTGAATGTCTCCTTGCCTCCACTATCATTCCCTACAACCCATTCTCCACATTGTAGCACTAGCTGCCTGCTTAAAGTAAAAATTGTATCCTGTCATTCCCCCGCATAAATCCAAATGCCTTCCCTTTTGTTCCTAAGATTAAAATCCAGACTCTTGCCAACCATGGCCTTTAAGAAGACACTACTATACATGTCCTGGCCCCTACCTATCTCTTTGACCTTGCCTCCTCCCACTTGCTCCCTTGCTCACTGGATTCCACTCACACCGGCCTTTCTGGTCTGCAAAGACCACCAAGGTCATTTCTGCTTTAGGACCTTTGTACCAGCTACTCCTTCTGCCTAAAATGGTCAATTCTGCTTTAGGACCTTTGTACCAGCTACTCCTTCTGCCTAAAATGGTCAATTCTCTGGTCCTTGCCCAGCTAACTCCTACATGTTGATTCAAGTCTGCAACCGAGGCCACCTCCTCCATGTGTCTGTTCCTTACCATCCTCTTCTGACCCTCACCCTACCCTTGTCACTCAGCAAGACCTCTGAGATAAGCATGCTCTTTGAGTTGTAGATAAACCCATTTTTTAAAAATAACAAGATACGAGACATACAATCGTTATATAATTATTAATGCTCCAAACTGACATGTCAAATTCAATTAAACATTTTCTGACCACTTTTCTATGAATAAGGCAGTGGGAAAGAAGACGGTTCTACCCTAACCTTCTTAAAGCTTCTCCTACCCATGTCCTGGTCATAAGGATGCCAGTATTCAAAAGGCACTGCCCAAAATTTGGTAAGGACTCTAAGATGTTCTCTTCCAGTCTATCACTATCCTAATTATGTTTTACACACAGTCTATAGGATGTGAAATCCCATATAAGGGCTCACCTGCACATATCTTCAGGGTGTTTAACTTGAGTCTTGGACCTGAGGGTAACTTTGGTACGCCTCCCTCTTACACATCGTTCACTCTCTCTCCTCAGCATCCTTGAAATACATGACTTCAACCATCTTTCTAGTACAAGCTGTCCTCATTGTTCACTGAACATTGTTCATCTGTTCCACAGGGCCTGATAACAACCCCACCTTTTCTGTGCTTTCTTTCTACCTCCAAATGGAACAGAACATACCCAGCCACAAGTGCATTTTTTTTTTTTTAATTTTTTTTTCAACGCTTATTTATTTTTGGGACAGAGAGAGACAGAGCATGAACGGGGGAGGGGCAGAGAGAGAGGGAGACACAGAATCGGAAACAGGCTCCAGGCTCTGAGCCATCAGCCCAGAGCCCGATGCGGGGCTCGAACTCACGGACCGCGAGATCGTGACCTGGCTGAAGTCGGACGCTTAACCGACTGCGCCACCCAGGCGCCCCACAAGTGCATTTAAAGAGAGACAATTTGAGACTCAGCCTTGAAAAGCTGGAACTGATCTGGTTTGCTTCTTGGCCAATAGTAAAGACACAGATACCAGCTGACTATTCTTGAGAACTGTGGCCGTGGAACAGAGTAAAGATTTATCAGTGGGGCTCTATTCCTTCATCTATAAGGTAAACAAGAGAGACAAGATGATCCCAGAGACCTTTTCAAACTCAGAGAGGAGACTTCACCTTAGCCCCATTAGGAGAACCTCAATGATCTCCAACATTTTCTTCATGTGGGAATCAGCTGACCCACATGTACTTCAAATTCCTACGGCCCAGGCCCCTGACTCCAAATGATGAGGATGAATTCTCACTTTGATCCACTCAAGACCATCATAGAGAAACAGACTGATGAAACATCAACACACCAAGACCTCCCCGCCAAAACAAAACTGGAAGGACTGTCTCAGTCCTGAAAAACATCCAGTCGTTGATACCAAACACATCGCAGCCAGGCCTCCAGCAAGCTCTCTACTGCATGTTTCGTTTTCATGTTGAATAGCAAAGTCTATCCCACTTACCTCCAAAATCACAAAGTTAGTTTGGAAATGGAATCACATAACTCTCTCAGAGGAATAAAACTCAGCCAAGAGGGGTGTCTGGGTGGCTCAATCGGTTAAGCATCCAACTCTTGATTTGGGCTCAGGTGATGACCTCACGGTTTGTGAGTTCAGGCCGTGCATTGGACTCTGCACTGACAGCACAGAGCCTGCTCACGATTCTCTCTCTCCCTGTCTCCCTGCCCCTCCGCCATGCTTGCTGGCACTCTCTCTTTCAAAACTAAATAAACTTAAAAAAGTCAAGCTAAGAATTCTTGAAGAGCAGCAATATCATGAGACAAAGGCAAGGGAGCCACTTAAGACACTTATTCCTTTCTCCCAAAGTCCTTAGACTTGGCCACATGAACCTTGACAATCCTTAGGAATTTGAAATAGTTGAGTGTTGGTCTAGCCCTGCATGGAGAAAATGCTGGAGGTCATGGACCCATGTCATCATGGCATTGTCATCAAGTGACTCCTGTCTTACCCAGACCACTCTGCAGAGACCTTTTCCTGTTGGAAAAAAGGGAGCAGGTGACCTTGTCTCTTTATAACCGGGCTTAGCTCAGCTCACCGATGGGACAGAGCTAAGGTTTCAGAGACCTCCAGTCAACACTTCCTCCTTCCTCTGCCCTTCCCAAAAAACACTGCATACACTCCCATTCTCCCAGCCTGAGTAACCTGATTATATGTTTTCAGGCTCAGTGAATAAGAAACTCAATACATATGCCTCATACACGGGGTGAAGAAAGAGAGCAAACAAACATGTGTTTCTTTGATGTAGAACTTCAGTTACTCACATAAGCTTGTATCTCACTATATAATTATATTCTAATAAAGACGCCAGATAAACCTGTGCTAAATGACAAACGTGAAATCCTACTTCAAGTACAAATATATATTAAGTACTAACATACTTGCCAAGTGCAAGAACAAAGTAATTTGTATTGTAATATCCCAGGACTGTGTATGCATCAGATTTTCAGTCGAGCAAGGTTAAGGGAGGATTTTTGATGGAGGATGTGTCTATATAAAAGACAAATTCAAAGATACCCCAGGGATTGTAAAATTTTTTGTTTACAAAAACAGATACTATTAACTTTACAAGTAAGGCAAAATATTCTGGCTCATTTTAAGCAAGTCAGGATGTCTTTTTTTTTTTTTTTTTGAGATATAATTGACATATAACATCATATTAGTTCCAGGTGTCCAGCATCATGATTGGATATTTGTATATATTGTGAATGTTCCCCACATAAGACTAGTTAATATCCATCACCACAGATGGCTCTAAATTTGTCTTTGATAAGAACTTTAAGATCCACTCTCCTGGCAACTTTCAAATACACAATACCGTATTATTAACGACGGTCACTATGCTGTGCATAACATCCCATGACTTATTTATTACTTATAACTGGAAGTTATAATGAAAGTTAGAATTAAATATGCAATGTGAGGGTCTCAGTAGAAAAAATGCAATAGAGAAAAATGTGTAGGAAATTCGTGGAGTCAAGAGCTGTGGTTTTCAGCCTCGGTTCCGATAATTACCAACAAAACTGCCTCAGGCTAATGATCTCACATGTGACTTTTATCCTTATCATCACCATACCTACCGTCATTTCCACCTTACTGATAAGGAAATTCTTATCATTTCCCTGCCCACTGTGAGAGCCAGACCCAACCTTGTCTTTTTAATTAAAGTGTTTGTTTCATTAGCAGTTTTATAGAGAGTATACAAGAGACAGTGAGTCATTCTAGCAGGAACGGTTTCCATTGTCCACAACGTAACATGTATCAAGAGCCTTAAAAGGTTCAGACCTGATGAAACAAAATGGAATGTGGGTAATGGGTATATGGGAGTCTGTCATACTATTCTCTTTGCTTCTATATATGTGCTTGAAATTTTCCATAATAAGGGTGTTTTTTTTTTAATTTTTTAAACTATTTGATTCATTACCTTTTACTCCTCTTCTTAAGGTATAGAATACTTTCATATTGCCATGATCTTTCTGGGTTTCCATTTTTACAACCCAAAGTTGCCTGATGAGTTTCTCTCAAGAGATTCTTGTCAATCCTCTCTTAAAGGGGTGTCCTAGATCTGTCCCAAAGACAGATTGATAAACCAGAGGTCTCCATTGGGAAGGAGGTAGGAGGCTACTTGGGATGTTCAACACAGAGCCAACCACATGTCCTTTTCTGTTGGTCAGGAAGCCTGACCCTTTTGTCTAACTGATGCCACACTGTAAGAGTCCCTGTAACTATGCTCTCAAACTGGTTTAAGTGCAGGCTGGAGTAGTTACTGGGGTAGGCATTAAAGCATCTGACCCCATCCTTATTTTGCATGGAGAATTTGAGGTTGGAAATCATTTGTCCTCACAGCTTCTCTGTCTTTTCTCATCCCTTGCTGTTAGATCAAAGCCATTCTGATTCTTATTCCATTTGTGCATCATCCCCCTCTCCCTTTTTCTTTAAAATCTTCTAAAATCTTATAACTTTCATTCTAAAATTTTGTACTGATACGCTGTGGGTTGGCTCATTTTTCATTTCTTTTGCTGGGCAATCAGCATGCCCCCTTTTTTAAAAAAATTTTTTTTTTTACATTTATTTATTTTTGAGAGACAGAGAGAGACAGAACACAAGTGGGGGATGGGCAGAGAGAGAAGGAGACACAGAATCTGAAGCAGGCTCCAGGCTCTGAGCTGTCAGCACAGAGCCCGACGCAGGGCTCAAACTCACAACCGCAAGATCATGACCTGAGCTAAAGTCAGACGCTCAACCGACTGAGCCACCCAGGTGCCTCCCCGCCTTTTTTTTTTTTTTTTTACAGCATGCCCTTTTAATCTGAAAACTCACATCCCTCAGCTCTGGAAGATCTTCTTGTATTATTTCTTTCATAATTCCCTTCCATCAGCCTTCTCTGTTCTCCCAGTTAGGATTTCTTCTCAGATAAATGTTGAACCTCTGAGATTAATCCTCTATGTCTCTTACTCTTTCACATTTTCAGTATTTTCACATTTTTGTTCTACTTTCCAACTACTTGGTTTCCTTATTTTACTTTCCAAGATTTCCTCAGCCTCATTTTTCGACTTTACTCCTCAATTTCATCTCAGCAAGTCAGATTTTAGTTTCCAAGAGCTCTAATTATCCAATTATTCTTTTTCCATAGCATCCTGTTCTTGTTTAGTACATGTTATACCTTCACGAACTCTCAGAGAACATTAAGAGTTTCTTCCACACTCTTTTCCTTCATTAATTCACATCCTTGTTTCGCCACGAATTCTATTTATATGCCTATGAGGTCAGTCCATATGTGTGATCCTACCCACCCATGAAGAAGGAAAACGACACTATGTGTGAATAGGCAATAGTTACTTTTTGAAAATGACTAAAACAAGGAACTTACTTAAGTGCACGAGAAGTGAGCATACTTACCTTCATAGAGTCAGAGTATAAAATATATTCCCTGAGCACAGGTAGAAAGTCTTCTGTCATGTCATCCGTTAGCTCTTCCAAGGCCGTCGAGCAGTTGCCAATGCAAGCTGAGACGCCCTCCAGGGGCTCAGCTAGCTCCCCTTCTAATGCACTCCACGTGGAGTACACAGGCCCATATTCTCTCAGCTCTACAAGGTACTCTGAAGGGGAAAAAGAAACTAATTAAGCCTTGGCTGGTAATTAAGACAATCACTGGTATCACTGGTATTACTGACTCAGTAACAAGAACTCCCTATAGTCAGATGTATTTCCTTGGCCATTCACTGAACTGAATGTGCTCTCCTTTAAACACAACATTGTTTATAATTTTTTTAATCTCTAAACACCCATCTTATAGTTAATATCATAACATCACCTGACTTTACCCCATAATGGGAATGCCATGACTCTGGATAATGGGGACCACAGTGCTTTCTGGGGGAAGTGGTAGGAGCTACATCAACCAACTATCTTCAAAAATAACCACTCACCTACTCATAGAGTGAAGACAGATTTTTAGCAGCAATGGGGACAGAGTTTCACATAGGTTTAGAGGGATGTTTTTAAAGGAAAGAAAAACCAGTCACAATGGAAAAATAATGGGATTTTAGGAAGTATTTTGATATGGATGTGGTCTTACGTAGGCAGAATTACTCTCACTCAGAGGTAACCCCAACACCTTGGTCCCATCAGAATTTATTCCACATGCTCCTTAGATGTGGATGGTACCAAAAGCTATCTCTAGCACCTGCAGCCATAATACCATCAGTGGGTAGAGGATAATGAAAGTACAAGGAACAAGGGGAAATGTCAATTTACTCTCAGAAAGAAAATCTAGCCCATCATTTGTCACCAGGATTCTTGCCTTTAAAGCAAAACGTTGCCATTTTTTAGTAACCAGTGGATGGCTGCTGCTGGAGAATTCTTTTCAATATGTGTCAGATCTTGGGCCAGCATGATTGTCAACACTGGTCTGATCTCTCTGGCCTCCACATGTGTGAGAAGACAAAAGGTCCTAACATTCTGGGATACAGAGAAGCAGGTGACCACAAGAGGGCTGGGGAGAAAGTGGTGGTAACAGCTTGGTAGGTTAAAGAAAGGTCTGACAAGTCCCCAGGTCAGGAAGAGTGGGTCTGAAATGAAGCAGGGGTAGGGCAGGTGAGTCAATTTCAAGTTGAAAGCTCATGAGGATCATAACTTTGGCAAACACAGGTCTCCAGGCTGTCCTTTTGAGCCATCTTTCTGGCAGAAAAGGTACCAGAGTTTTGCTTTTTAAATTATCATTCCTATGAATGAAGGGAAGTTGAGTCAATGTCTCCACTTTTAAAGCTAAAGTTGAGAGAGAAAGAGAGTCATGGAAAAGCCTGGAAGCTCAGAAGTGGCTGTTTGCCACGAAAGCAAACACAAGGCTGAAGAGCAGGGCAGAGGATGGAGCGCAAAATTATAGTCTGGTCACAACGACCTCCTCTGCTCCCTGTATTTATTTATTAGTTTTAGAAGTGAAGCACGGCCTCGTTCTGTCGTGCCAGTATTTTTGCAGTTTGATTCTGCTGAGCACACACGAATGCGCACACGCACCCTGGGCACGACCAAGATCTCCACAAAGGGCTCACCTATTTCTTCTTTGATGATCCGCTGGGCTATTCGATCAATGGTTCCCAGTTTGAGTGCAAAGGTATCTAAGTAGTCGCCTATGGCTGCAAACTCCAGAGGTCGACTCCTCAGCTTGTAGCCTCCGGTGACGTGCTTGACGGACTCGCCCACTCTAGACAGCAATGCCATCCCCTGCCTCTTGTAGGCGTTCAGGTCCTAAGGGTGACATGTTAACAGACAAACTCAGTCACTCCCACAGCCAGGATTCGGTGAACCAACTCCTTTAGGTGGTTTCTTCTTGGACGTGGAAGACTCCAGAAACAAGGACCCGAGTTAGAGGACTGACCACGTACATAGCAGTACTCCTCCCCTTGCCATTGGAAACACCAAGCACACAGGTGTGTGCTTTCAGCAGAGCACCTGAGCATGCTGTCCTTCAAACTCAACACTGTTTCTAACACGATTCTTTTAACGTCCCTGACAGAAGAAGATGAAGATGAAGAAGACAACGAACTCAAAGATGAAGAAGAAGAAGTCTCTTTCTCCCATACAAAATATCCTAAGTCATCTTTAGGAACAAAATTCTACGGGGCGCCTGGGTGGCGCAGTCGGTTAAGCGTCCGACTTCAGCCAGGTCACGATCTCGCGGTCCGTGAGTTCAAGCCCCGCTTCAGGCTCTGGGCTGATGGCTCAGAGCCTGGAGCCTGTTTCCGATTCTGTGTCTCCCTCTCTCTCTGCCCCTCCCCCGTTCATGCTCTGTCTCTCTCTGTCCCAAAAATAAATAAACGTTGAAAAAAAAAATTCTAGAGCTGAAATTCATTCCATTCATTTATTTATATCTCAATCAAAGCCATATAAAGAAAGGAGGGAGAAGCGGGTGAGTGCAGGAAACAGCGACAGAAAAAGCAGTGCAAGAAAATCCAAGCCAAGGATCGATGTTGTAAACAACAAAACATTTTAGGGCAAAACGGGAAATACATTGAGCTACATAATCTACCGTATCTAAATTCAAAGAGCATATTAATCTATCAGGTCAAATAAACTTCCTATCATCAAACTCCAAGAGGAATCTGTAGCATCTCCAGATTGTTCTATGTCATGCCTTCAAAAATGGTTTCATGGGGCACCTAATGGCTCACTCGGTTGAGCATCCAACTCTTGGTTTTGGCTTAGGTCATGATCCCAGGGTCATGGGATCAAGCCCTGAGTCCGGCTCCATGATGAGCATGGAACCTGTGTAAGATTCATTCTCTCTCTCCCTCCCCCTCGCCCTCTCCCTCTCTCTCTCCCTCCCCCCTTGCTCTCTCTTCCCACCCCAGCCCTACCTCACTTGTGTGTGCAGGTGCTCTCTCTCTAAAAAAAAAAATTTTTAATGGTTTTACACAAGATCAGATGTCTGTTCCTTATATCCACCCTCAATACAAACAGAAAAGTAATTCCCAGTCCTAGTAGGGCATGTCTACAGGGAGATAAGGGAACATAGCACAAGGCCATTGCTTTCTGGTCACCTCGTCTGATTTAGGGATAGAGCAGAGAACAGGGAATAGCAGTTAACACAGCTGTCCTCCCATGTGACAACACACAATCACACACAATCACAGATTCCGATCTTCATAAGTGTCTGAAGTATAGTCTGCTCCTTCTTCTTTATGCAGCCAAAGCCTTCACTTTTGCTCTTGATCCCACTCTTTCCTAGCTAGACTTCGCCCACAAGCAAGGCTCCCGCCCCATCGGCCACTCCCTCTCCTGTCTGTATCTTCAACTTCTAATCCTTGAGTCTGTAAAATACGCCAGGGCTCACCCATCTTCAAAAAGGCAGCAATTTCCTCCTCCACACACCCCTGTCCAGTCTCTCCTCTTCCTTTTGAAGTCAGGCTACCTGAGAGAATGTTCTTCTAAAGATTCCATCTCCCCTTCCAACCTCAGATACTCTAGACGAAAAACACCCCTGCAGACACCAGGTTTTCACAAGATTCTAACTGAAGCCTGGCAGTTCTCGGCATTGCTTCTACAATATTTTTTGGAGTGGGGCTAGATCCAAAAGGGCTCAGTGGACTGCAGAAGCTCTATTTCAAGTAGAGGCTTAAAAGAGAACCCCCAGTTAACCAAGTCAATTCATATATAGAATGAAGCTATTTAGTAGCATCTGACTGCTGCACGCATTCTGCCAAAGACGAAAAATACTTATTCGAACACGCTTGATACTGAGCATCTCCCCTACCCTCTCCGAGCATTACTGGCTTCTTTGTAATGACGCTTCCGGTTTGCGACAAGATGGGGTCATCCCAAGAAAGAGGAATACCTCTTCCTTCGCTGTGACAGAACATGTAAAGGGTTTGCCTAAGAACAAGACCAAGGGAGGAGGGCACTTGTTGGGATGAGCACTGGGTGTTGTAGGTAAGCGATGAGTCACGAGAATCTACCTCCAAAAGCAAGAGCACACTGTATACAACGCATGTTAGCTAACTTGACGACAAATTATAAAAAAAAAACAAAAAACAAAAAAACAAGACAAAGGTTTTCAAGGTGTGTTAAAAGGTGGAGACAAGAGAGGGGGAGATGGGGAGTCACTGTAGTTTCATGTCACACAGTGCAGTACACTGTTTCAGGCTCACAAGATGAATAGTCGTGTAAGTGTGTGAATATACTTAACGCCACTGAAATGTGCATTTTTTAAAATGGTTAGGGTGGTAAATTTTAGATGTATTTTACCACAATCAAAAAGAGAGAAAAGAAAAGATGGGGGTATTTGGTACATTTAATTCAGCAAGTAGAACTGAATGAGGGCTAGAATTGGTTGTTTTAGAGCCAATGCTCTGCATTCGCTCGCGTGAAGTTGGATTTTGATTAAGACGCTGAAGGACTTTTTTTTTTTTTTTTTTTACATCACCTTTCATACTGAATACCATCCACCACACGCAAATCTTTCCACTTTATTTTTCACATAGATTCCTAATGACCCACGGTCCGTGCATTCTCTCCCATTGTCTCTGTGTTCAGTAAAGATGACCAAGACTGAGGCCTGCCTGAACAACGACCTGATACATGGGTGAGGCACTGAGCTGCATGTGTGGAGAACAGGATGGATTTCACTCTGCATATGAGCTGAAAGAACTATATTCGAGGATCTGTTCACCAGGAAATACTTATTTTGAAACAGAACGTGGGTTTGACATGGGCGGTAGGGGACAGGCCTCTGGGAAAAAAGAGAAGATGAATGGGCATGTCATCAATGAGGCGAAAAAATGTCAACTGAGGTTTAAAAAAAAAAATACTAAAGGACTTTGTCATGTGGTTTCCATTGTCTGGAGAACGGCACCCTCTCTAAAATCTTTAAAATTGACTGATGTTATCTGTAAATATTTCTCAATTTTGCCATTTTGAGAAAGAAAACTGGGAATCCCGGAGCCTCAACACCCTTGCCAACATGAAACAAACTACCTGTGGCCTGAGTTTGGGAATATGATTCACGAAAGTAAACAGATGGGGCCGCGAGGAGCTGGCATGAGAGTGTGAGCCTGAGATCCCATTTCTGTAGACATTGAGGGCAGAGTGTGTCAGACTTCCTGCCAGTTCCGCCAACCGGAAGTGCACAGAGAAGCCAGTGAATGACCAACCTGGGTGTGAACACACAGAATCCGGCAACTGTGTGGGGCCCAAATGTTTCTCTGGCAAATGCTTGGAAATTGCCCACCCAATAGGAATTTGGCTGCGGGCAAGCAACACTGAACTAGTCTTTGTCAGGCAGTCTGATTTAGAGCGGAAGTTCGGCCTCTGGGGCCTTAAAGACCTAATTTTAAATCCCAAGTGATGCCACTTGAATATGTACCAATTCCCTGAACTTCAGTTTCCTTATCAGTAGAATGAGAGGTTGAGTAACCTCTCACAGGGTTCCGGTGAAGAACATCTTTATCAAACACTCATTAGATGTTCTTTCCCTCAGGGCCCACTTGTTGGTCAGAATGGCCTCACCTATTGAAATGCCAAGAAGAATTCAAGGAAACACTTATCTTTGTTTAGGCAAGTGAAAATACTTCCTCTCTGCTGCAGTGGGGGTGTTTCTCCTGAATTCTAACATGGAAACCAGGATGATGCAAATGGACACCAAAAACATAGAGGAATTTGATGACATCCACTATAGTGGCCCATTCCCAAAGGTGGTTTGTGAGAGAGCAAAGCAGCTTTTAAGAAAGAGCCCAAAGAGGGGCACCTAGGAGACTCAGTCAGTTACGCATCTGACTCTTGACTTCGGCTCAGGTCATGATCTCATGGTTCTGGAGATCAAGCCCGGTATCGGGCTCTGTGCTGATGGTGTGAGGCCTACTTGGGATTCTCTCTCTCCTTCTCCCCCTGCCCCACCCCCTCTTCTGCATGCTCTCTCTCTCTCTCTCTCTCAAAATAAATAAACTCAAGAAAGAAAAAAAAAAGAGCCCGAAGAATGCTAATTTGGGGGAGGAATATGAAAAATTCTGTTCTTACCTTAGCAGTAAGGAAAACATTAAAGTGTTCATTGAAAGAGAGCACAGGATGATCTGTAATTCTTTTTAGGAATTTATCCAAAGCTTTTCTTCTGGTCTCCACAAACTCTTCTGAAAAACGATCTACAACACCCTTCACCACAAACTTCTCAGGAAGCGGCTATGAAGACAGGAAGAAAAATATTCAGAGTAATTGATAAGACCGTGGAAAGAAAAACCACAGGCTAGCAAATAATTCTTGGGACTCATTTGTCCAAGAACATATTCCTTATTCAGTTGGCTCTTTAGGTAGGCATCAATAGAAACATTTCTGAAACACAGAGATGGAGTAAATCACAACTATCCTTCTCAGTTTTAGAACTCAAGAAGTAAGATGCTAGAGAACAGTCCTTGGAATACAGCAAACAGTCAGTCAGTATTTATCCAGGAAATCCAGTCATGCTAGCTTCAGCAGCACATACCCTAAAATTGGAACAATACAGAGGTTAGCATGGCCTTTGCACTAGGATGACAGTAAATCCGATAGTATGGCTATCTACACATTGCTTAACACACAGGGGGTACGACGAGAGAGTCAGGGCCGGAAAGATGGTCTAAGGAGAGAAGGCAGACAATATCAATCACACAAAAATTTATTTAAATATATTTAAATATATTATTTTAATTGAATATATTTCGATTCTATTCCCAGTTCAAGGGGTAAAAGAACTTGATGAATGTGAAATAAGTACATTAGGCAAACCCTTGTAGCTAAAAAATACCTTTTCTAAGCCGATCTTTTGTGTAGGTGTATGCTTGAAAGTTCTTCTTTTTTTTTTTTAATATATGAAATTTATTGTCAAATTGGTTTCCATATAACACCCGGTGCTCATCCCAAAAGGTGCCCTCTTCAATACCCATCACCTCCCCTCCCCTTCCTCCCACCCCCCATCAACCCTCAGTTTGTTCTCAGTTTTTAAGAGTCTCTTATGCTTTGGCTCTCTCCCACTCTAACCTCTTTTTTTTTTTCTTCCCCTCCCCCATGGGTTTCTGTTAAGTTTTTCAAGATCCACATAAGAGTGAAAACATGGTATCTGTCTTTCTCTGTACGGTTTATGTCACTTAGCATCACACTCTCCAGTTCCATCCACGTTGCTACAAAAGGCCATATTTCATTTTTTCTCATTGCCACTTAGTATTCCATTGTGTATATAAACCACAATTTCTTTATCCATTCATCAGTTGATGGACATTTAGGCTCTTTCCATAATTTGGCTATTGTTGAGAGTGTTGCTATAAACATTGGGGTACAAGTGCCCCTATGCATCAGCACTCCTGTATCCCTTGGGTAAATTCCTAGCAGTGCTATTGCTGGGTCATAGGGTAGGTCTATTTTTAATTTTTTGAGGAACCTCCACACTGTTTTCCAGAGTGGCTGGACCTGAATGTGGGACAGGAAACCATCAAAACCCTAGAGGAGAAAGCAGGAAAAGACCTCTCTGACTTCAGCCACAGCAATTTCTTACTTGACACATCTCCAAAGGCAAGGGAATTAAAAGCAAAAATGAACTACTGGGACCTCATGAAGATAAAAAGCTCCTGCACAGCAAAGAAAGGTCTTAAAAATGTAATTTCCTGGGGTGCCTGGGTAGCTCAGTTGGTTAAGCGGCTGACTTCGGCTCAGGTAATGATCTCACAGTTTGTGTGTTTGAGCCCTGCGTTGGGCTCTGTGCTAACAGCTCAGAGTCTGGAGCCTGCTTCGGATTCTGTCTGTCTCTCTCTCTGCCCCTCCCCCACTCATGCTCTGTCTCTTTCTCTTTCTCTCAAGAAATAAATAAATGTTAAAAAAATTTTTTTAATGTAATTTCCGTTGCTCTTACCCAAACAAACTTCTCTGTAATATTTACTTTGAGCCAATATTGTGGGCAATTTAAACCTACCTGGCTACTGAGGGATCTTTGAGCTTTGACCTATTCCCACAGTAGCTTGATTAAATGCTTGATTAAAAGGCCTTTCTCGTTACTGCAGTCACAGGGAGACTGCATGTCTGCTAGTGTGCAATATGAAAATGTTTGGGGTATGAAATATTAAAAGAACATTTGCATTAAAAATTGGGCAAAAGAGGGGCGCCTGGGTGGCTCAGTCGGTTAAGCGTCCGACTTCAGCTCAGGTCATGATCTCGCAGTCCGTGAGTTTGAGCCCCGCGTCGGGCCCTGTGCTGACAGCTCAGAGCCTGTAGCCTGTTTCAGATTCTGTCTCCCTCTCTCTGCCCCTCCCCCGTTCATGCTCTGTCTCTCTCTGTCTCAAAAATCAATAAACGTTAAAAAAAAAATTTTTTTTAATTGGGCAAAAGATTGGTAGATATTTTTTTCAAAGAAGACCTACAAATGGCCAATAAGCACTTGAAAAGATACTCATACCATTACTCATTAGGGAAATACAAATCAAAACCACAGTGAGATACCACTTCACACCCATGAGAATGGTCATAATAAGGGAGGGAAGGAAGGAAAAACAGCAAAACAAAGAAAAGAACAATGTTGGTGAGGATTTGGAAAAACTGGAACAAGCATTTACGTCCACAACCCCCTTCAGCCCCATATTCTGACCATACAGAGTTTTTTTTTTTTCTTTTAAATTATAAACCCTCAGGGCACCTGGGTGGCTCAGTCAGTTAAGCATCTGACTCTTGATCTCGGCTCAGGTCATGATCTTACTGTTTGTGAGTTGGAGCCCCATGTCAGGCTCTGCATTGACAATTTGGAGCCTGCTTGGGATTCTCTCTCTCCCTCTCTCTCTCTGTCTCTCTCTCTCTCAAAACAAATAAATGAACTTTAAAAATAAATAAACCCTCAAGTTCACGCACATACACACAAAAACAGACACAGGACTTCACCAACCCCAAGAAGCGGAATCCTAAGGTGTTTGGAGTGGGGAAATCAAGAAGCAATCCAGATTTAGAACGCTTTCAAAGACTTAGAAACTGGCAACATCAACACCCCTCGAATGCAGCACTTGAGATATGAGGGGGTCCAAAACCCTCAACTTGAAAGGGCTTTAGAAAGTCAGTATGATTTAACTCCTAAATAAAGACTGTGGTTCCATGCCTCCTGGGTTCATATCCCACCTCTGCCAAGCTTTCTGACTTCGGTCAAGTTCTGTAATCTCTTGGTACCTCAGTTTCTTTGTTTAAAAAAAAAAAACTAGCAATAGTGCCAGCCTCTTGGTGTTGTTATGAGGATTAAATTAGCTACTAGGCTGAAATTGCTTTACACAATTCCTGCCACAGAGTGAACACCAATAACAGTGGCGGGGGGGGGGGGTGGGGGGAGGCAGGGGGGTTCTTTGTTGTCAGAGTGGCAGAAGCTTCAGGAAATACTGATCTTCAGAGGCAGGCATGTTCAGTGAAATCTTGAGATGGTGGGAGTACGATGCAGAGAAGAGGCTATGAACTGAGGGGCTTCTTTTAACTAGATCAGGAGTTCTAGAGAGCACAGTGGAAAGGTTTGGAAATGAAGAAAGAGAGGGGAGTCAGGTCAAGAATAAAATTACAGAGCCACATGGAGGTAAGATGTCCAAGTAGGACGCCCAATGGAGCTCATGCCTGAGGAGAATATTAGAAATGCAGGACGGGGTCAGATATACAGACCATCCAGCCCAGTGTTCTGGCCCAGTCAAAAGCACAGGAGAATCTGTCTTAATAGGGTATGGTTGTTCTTTAGGATAACTTCCTTATTTTGATCAGTTCTTCCCCCATTCCCTTAGATGGCCATTGTCCTTAAACACTACACTCAACCCCCAACCTTTCACACTAAGCGGATTACCATGTCTCTGAAGTAGGAACCAGGTATAAGGGCATCACATAAACATTCCCTAACCATGTTGCTTCCTCCACAGATAGACATCTCATGTCCATTTCTCAGGTTCCTGTGGACAACATATCTCCCCAATTCACCACAAAGCTAACTATTCCATCTGTGTCTCTGACCCATTACTTCACAATCATGCTTATGTTGTCATCAATTAATTATACCTTCTCTTTCCTGTATCTTCAACATTTCCTCCTTGGCTGGCTCTGTTCCTGAGTCTACAAAAATACGGCTCGTTCTCTTTCTACCCAAAAATAATAAACCCAACTACCCCTTGACCTTACATCCTCTCCACTCTCCTTCGGGGCTCATTCAACTTTTTGAAAGAATTGTTTCTCTCTCTCTTTTTTTTTAATTTGAGAGAGAGACAGAAAGAGTGCACGAGCAGGGGAGAGGGGCAGAGGGAGAGAGAGAGAATCTTAAGCAGACTCCATGTTCAGCACGGAGCCTGAGGCGGGGCTCGAACCCATGAACAATAAGATCATGACCTGAGTAGGGGCGCCTGGGTGGCTCAGTTGGTTGAGCTTCCGACTTCGGCTCAGGTCCTGATTTCACGGTCTGTGAGTTCGAGCCCTGCCTCGGGCTCTGTGCTGACAGCTCAGAGCCTGGAGCCTGCTTCAGATTCTGTGTCTCCCTCTCTCTCTGACCCTCCCCCATTCATGCTCTGTCTCTCTCTGTCTCAAAAATAAATAAACATTGGGGCGCCTGGGTGGCGCAGTTGGTTAAGCGTCCGACTTCAGCCAGGTCACGATCTCGCGGTCCGGGAGTTCGAGCCCCGCATCGGGCTCTGGGCTGATGGCTCAGAGCCTGGAGCCTGTTTCCGATTCTGTGTCTCCCTCTCTCTCTGCCCCTCCCCCGTTCATGCTCTGTCTCTCTCTGTCCCCAAAAAATAAATAAACGTTGAAAAAATAAATAAATAAATAAATAAATAAATAAACAAACATTAAAAAAAAAACTAAAAAAAATATATATATATATATCATGACCTGAGTAGAAATCAAGAGTCAGATTCTCAACCAACTGAGGCACTCAGGTGTCCCTAGTCATTTATCTTAATTTCCACTCCTTCCATTGACTTCTCAACCCACAACCTTCCTCCACCCAAAACAAAGCTGTCTTTGGTTCTGCCTTCAATGCTACATTTCTCTGCCTTATCCCCATCCAATGCTGACTCCTTTTTTTTAATGTTTATTTATTTATTTTGAGAGAGAAAAAGTGTGCTTGTGTGGGCCAGAGAGAGAGGGAGAAAGAGAATCCCAAGCAGGTGCTGCCCTTTCAGCACAGAACCCAACATGGGGCTCAATCTCATGAACTGTGAGATCACGACCTGAGCCAAAATCAGGAGTTGGACACTTAACCGACTGAGCCACCCAGGTGCCCCCGGAGACTGCTCTTTTAAAGATGATTGATGACTTTCTAATTATCAAATCCAGTGGATATTTTTCTGTTAGTATTTCATGAATCCTGTTGAACACATTCTGGTTTGCTTATGCTGAATAGGACTTGGGAGGAAAGCCTAATGAACAGATAAGTGGCTAGGTGTGCCTCATTTAACATAACAGATAATCTGAAATAGTTATTCATTCTTCAGATTTAGTACACTGAACTTTATGTTTAATGAATCAGGGAAGTGTGCTATTTAAAGGAACCCTGCAGTGAATCCTTCTGCAAACAGAAATTTCCTTCTAACCATTATTATTCCCAAAGGTACAGGGCTTCAGAAATTTGTTTCTTCCTATTTCAAGCCTTAAAGAGCACATGCCTACAATCAGCCTCACCTTCTACCTTCTGACTTGTTTGTGCAGAGGAATCTGGGTTGCTGATGAAATCAGGCACATCTATAGATTGTAATTGAGCAAGTGAGGAGCTCAACAAAGCTCCAAGCACGTGGTAGATGTCGTCTGCATGCCAGCTCTTTTTATTACCTTCTAAACATTGAGAACAGAAGGCAAAGGGGAAGTGGACCAAAGGGTGGAACTTCCACGTATCTTTTAGGCCAAAATGTTTTTTAAAAACCCTCTGGGATATGTATACCATTTCACATCCACTAGGATGGCTATAAAAGGGGGTAAAAAAAAAAAAAAAAAAAAAAAAAAAACAGGAAAAAACAGGAAGCAAGTAGTGGAGAAATTGGAACCCTCATACATGGTTGGTGAGAATGTAAAATGGCGTGGCCTCTGTGGGAAACAGCTTGGCGGCTCCTCAAAAAATTAAACATAAAACTAGTATAAGATCCAGAATTCTATTCCTTGGTATGCAGCCCAAATAACTGAAAGCAAGTGTTCAAACAAAACCTTGTACAATCAATGTTCAAGGAGCATGATTCAAAATAGTTGGGTTGGGGAAAAGGGGAATGAGAAGTGACTGCTTAGCGGGTACGGGATTCTTCTGGAGGTGGTGAAGATATTCTGGAATTAGATAGCGGTGGTGATTATAACACACTTTGAATACACTAACAGCCACTGAGTTGCACACTTTAAAATGGTGACTTTTGGGGCACCTGAGTGACTCAGTTGGTTAAATGTCCAACTCCTGATTTCAGCTCAGGTCATGATCCCAGGGTCACAGGATAGTGCCCGCCTTGGGCTCCACACTGAACATGGAGTCTGCTTGGGATTCATTCTCTCTCTCTCTCTCTCTCTCTCTGTCTCTCTCCCTCTGCCCCTCTCCCCTGGTCATGTGTGCTCTCTAAAAATTAAAACAAATAATAAATAAATAAAAATAAATAAAATGATGAATTTTAGAGGCACCCGGGTAGCTTAGTCGGTTAAGTGTCCAACTCTTGTTCTTAGCTCATGTCCTGATCTTGGGGTTGTAACTTCAAGCGTGCATTGGTTTCTGTGTTGGGTGTGGGACCTACTTTTAAAAAAACAAACAAGTGGTGCCTGGGTGGCTCAGTCAATTAAGTGTCTGACTTTGGCTCAGGTCATGGTCTCGCAGTTCTTGCGTTCGAGTCCCGCATCGGGCTCTGCGCTGGTGGTGTGGAACCTGCTTGGGATTCTCTCTCTCTCCCTCTCTCTGCCCTTTCCCCATTCGTGCTCTCTCTCTCTCTCTCTCTCAAAATAAATAAATAAACTTAAAAAAAAAGGGTTTAAAAAACAAAATGGTGAATTTTATGTCATATGAATTTTACCTCAATTTTTAAAATAAGCTGGGGTGATGGAAGCAGATGTCAGAGAGCAGAGAAGAGGCTGTGCTGCTGGCTTTGAAGGTGGGGGAAGGGGCCATGAGCCAAGGGATATAGGAAGCCTCTGGAAGCCGGAAAGGGCGAGGAACAAACTCCTCCCTGGGTCTTCTAGAGGAAATGCAGCCCTGCCACCTTGATATTAATCTACTGAGACCAGTTTTGGACTTTTGACCTCCAGATCTATAAAGTAATACATTTTTGTTGTTTAAATCACTTAAAAAAACAAAAACAAAAACAAAAAACTCAGCTGGCTCATGCGAGGGGGAGTGAGTAAGAATAGAGACGAAATAAGATCGGCCGTTGGGGATAAATGCTGAAACTGGGTGTGAGTACATGAGGGTTCATTGCACTGAATCACTCTGCTTTCATATATTTAACATTTTCCATAAGGAAGACGTTTTTTAAAAACTACATATGCCCATACATGTTGAACCTACAAAAAATCCTATTTGCAAAGCATTACAATAACCCATTAAATATTTCAAGGTATAATCTTATAAAACATTTACATTTTTATAGCACTTGATACTTTGGTAGAGCACTTCCACGTGTATTATGTTTCATAATAATTCATAAGACAGTATCTTATAATCTGTGAAACAAAAGCGTGCTTCTTGTAGATTGTCATGGAAAGCTACTATTTTGGAGTGCGAAATCTGGACAAAGATTTCAATTGCTCAATCTTGAAACGGTCCAACTTCCCCTTGTCAGCATTTAAATTGCTTCTTCGTCAAATATTAATTTGCAATGAATGGCACATTTCAATTCAACAAATACTTAGCAGTACACCCACTACATGACAGAAAACTAATTTTCCTACCCTTATCAAACAAACAGAAAACACTGCTCCTAAGAAAAAAAATAACAAACAAATAAATAAAAGAGCATCAAGATAAGAAACTTTACCCCCATAAAGAACCACCATCAAGCTTGGTTTAATTCAAAGTACTTGAAACCTCAACCAATGTTCAACTACTTATTAACCTACTAAGTAAGCTGAAAGTATGTATATGCTTTTTTAACAGTACAAAAAAGAGGAACCAACTAGAAAATGAAGTTAGAGTTTTTACTGATCATTTCGCATTAAGAAAAACAGTTGCTGCATGCCAAATTTCTTCTTAATAATTCCTACCAGTTTACCGCTACCAAACTGGGTATATAATTAATACGAATGCATCCTTCCAGCAAAGCTTCCTTCACAAAAATTGAAGCAAACGTTAAATTTCCCAGTACAATGAAACACTACAGAGTTTAATAAATGCTTGTGCTTCGTCTCCAAAATCTATCCGCACCCATCAAATCATGAGATCTATCTGTTGTCATAACTGGTTGTGCCCCCAGCAAAAGAAGTATTAAAACCAACTTCTGAGCCAAAAAATAAACTAGGAAACAAGAACCATGTTACAATGAAGACGTTCCTGTGACTCTGACTATAAAGATAATACAGTGAGTTGTCACTACTAGATGACAGACACATCCAGCACTCTTCTAGGTGTAAGGTGACCTTTTAAGAACATGTGAGCATTTCTGCTTTTCAAGTTGCAGAGCAATAAAGCAATAAATATAAAAAGAAAAAAATATATAGAGGGAGCCTGGGTGGCTCAGTTGGTTAAGCATCAGACTCTTGGTTTCGGCTCAGGTCATGATCTCATGGTTCGTGAGTTCAAGCCCTACATGGGGCTTTGCACTGACAATGCAGAGCCTGCTTGCGATTCTCTCTCTCCTCTCCTTGCCCCTCCCCCTCTTGCGTGCGTGCGTTCTCTCTCTCTCTCTAATGCACACATATATATTTACTTATATATGTGTGTGTGCCGCAGCCCTAGAAAATATCAAAGTACTGTTAACAGGCCAGAGTTTGTTAAAGACACAAAGCAGAAAAGACTGAATTGAGAGAAAAGTCAGTCAATATTGACCATCTTGTGATTCTACTCAGGCAAAGGAAAGGTTGGCCTAGGAAGTAAAGGGCTGCGTTTCTCCAGTACAGCCCCAGAAGCTGCCAAGTTCAGAGTCAGAGGGGCTGGAAACAGGCCTGAGGACAGTCAATGGGGAAAGGAAAATGAAAGAATGTGGGTTTATCCCTAGAACCACAGTCTGGCTGGCTGTTCACTTACAACTGCTTATGGTCCCAATGAAGCCCAGGTAAAATGCGAACTTGATCTCCATGTTCCTAACACAAGCAGTAGAATCGGAAAGGTCAGGAATTCTCACACATTTTTAACCATAGCTGACTTAAACTGGCGCGTGCGCGCGCACACACACACACACACACACACACACACACACACACACCCAGAAACTCATTCTCCCAATTTTTCCAACTAATTCAAAAGACTCTAAAGTTCATCTTGAAAAATAAATGTGCAAACATCTAGAAAAGCCCTGAAAACAAGTATATTGGCAGGTGGAGGCGAGTTGAGGACCTGTACAACCAGATGTTGAAATGTTCCGTAAAGTCATAATAATTCAGATAGTGTAGGAGGGGCACCAGACTAGAAAGATCAATGAACCAAAGGATCAGAAGCAGCCCAGGCACACCA